>NC_133470.1:131050422-131386672 GCF_048565385.1 Saimiri boliviensis
TCATTGTTGGTGGAAATATAAAATGGCCCAGACACTTTGATATACAATTTGGCAGTTTTGCATAAAATTAAAGGTACACTTACACAGCAATCCCACTCCAGGGTATTTACCCAAGAGGAATGAAAACCTTTTTTTCCCAGAAAAACCTGCAAGCAAGTCTTTCTTAGTTTGCTAAAAACTGGAAACATCCCCAATGCGCATTAACTGGGGAATGGATGAACAAACTGTGGTGTGTACACACAATGAAACACTACTGGACAGCAAGACAGGTTCTAAGTACTGATAACATAATATGCGTGCCACAGAATGGATGGCTCTCAAATCCGTTATGCTGACTGAAAGAAGACATACTCAAAATTCTACATACGATGCCATTTATTTGGCTTTATAGAAAAGGGAAAACCAGAGAGACAGAACAAATCAATCAGTGGTTCTCCTGGGCTGTAGAAGATCATCTTTAAAAGGGCATGAGGGCACTTTATGGAGGTTTGGACGTGTCCAAGATCTTAATTCTTGGGTTGATCACGTGGTTGCGTGCTTTTGTCAAAAGGCACAGAATCACGTCCTGAAAAAGGGAAAACGTCGCCCTGTATCTCAAAACTCTGCACCTTGTTACTTTGTAACAATTTTGTCTATAGCTAAATAGAAAGCTGAGACTAAGAAAGGTCAAGTATCGTGAAGTAAAGAGAGGTTTTATTAGCAATAGCAAAGAGTTGGACTTCAAGTTCTGTGTCCCTTTCATTTGTTTTTAAATTTTATTTATTTATTTTTTAATTTGACCAAAAATTGTATATATTTATGGGGTACAATGTGATACTTTGAAAAGTGTACGTATACATTTAGAAAGATTAACTCAAACTAATTAATATGTCCATCATCTCACCTACTTATCACATTTTATTCTGAGACTATCTAAAATCTACTTTTAAAGCAATTGATATATATGATACACTATTACTAACTCTTCTCACTATGCTGTGCAATCAATCACCAAAACATTCCTGCTGTCTAACTGTGCTCCAGTCCCAAATCCTCAGCAGTAAATGCCCCTGTCTCTCCTCGGTGAAAGACTCTTGAGTCATAAAGTAGTCTTAGTGTAGTCCTCTCTGGGGCTTAGTTGTCCCACATGTTTCCTGCCATCCACCAGAACCTCTCGGCCCGTAGAGAGTCTTCTGAACTTGAGAAGCGGCAGGATTATGAGAGCCCAGCATGTCATACACCTGCTTGCTCATTGCCCCTTCTCTCACCTTGGCCCTCTTGTCTTTGATTAGCAATGCCATCTCAACATTGGGCATCATGAACATAACTCTTCTGGCCTGTCACAGAAATGAAGCAAATGAAGTGACAGTTGAAATATATATATATGTATATATATATATATATATATATATATATATATACACCAGACGTAAGTCAAACCGTTTAAACTGTTACTTTTGTATTAGTGTCATACAAAACAGGCGGTAAGACAACAACCATTATTTGGAATAAAGAAGGCCACCATGTCGTCATGATAGAACGTTTATCAAAGAACCAAAAAGGCTGAACTTACATGCACTCAAAAACATAGCTGAGAAATATATAAAACACAATGTTCAGAGTTATAGGAAAGTTGCCTCAATAAAATATAAAAGTGCACTATTTTCGAGTGGGGGCAGTTCCAAGAAGTAGCAAGATCCAGGGAGTGGCCATGAGCATGGCAGTCAAATGAGAGTCAAAGTCAAGTTGACAGGACCATTAAAATAGAAGAGGTCTTGCAACCATGGGGCTTGGAATCAGACTGGTTTTCTACACGAACATTGAAATCATCCAGGATTGTGACAAGATTAGGTATAGAAACTCTGAATGAGACGTAAAAGTCTTTGACCAAAAGACCAATACGTTGTTTTTATTTTAGAAAACCACCTTTGTAAGATGTCTAGAATGGCCATAAAGTTGTATGTGTATTGGCCGGGGATATTTAAACGACAACTAACAGAAAGTGCAAGTCTCACTGGCTTATCCAATAAGGAAAGACATTTGTTCATATAACTGAGAGTTCTGAGGCAGGGTGGGTTTCATGGTTAACTGAGCCAGTAATTGAAAGATGTAAAGATCCAGGCTAAATCTTGACCCAACCACTGTTGGATTGGACATTGGATTATTGGATTAGATTAGACCAACTCTGGGCACACTCTTGGAGCTAAGAAAGTGGCCATATATCCCCAAGCACATGACTGTATTGGGAGGAGATACACTGATGGAGGCCCGAGCCCTATCAGGAAGGTGAAGAACGTATATTGTGTAGGTAAACAAAAATGTCACCTGCAGGCACAGACTCAAATCATATATACCACGATGAGCGTAGTAACCACAATATTCAAGTCCTTCTTGTTTCCAAATAGAGTGACTCTCCGGGTAACAAAGACAGATACTTTTGTTCAGGAGCTACCTATATTGAATTCATGAACAGGCAGTTACAAAGCATGAGGGTTCTCCCCTGTGCGGTGTATATTTTGGAAGAACCTCCAGAGGCATCCATTGTGGGAAATCCCATATTAATTCTTTTTCAACTCGTCAGCAAAGTTTTCTATTCAGTGCTGTCCTGAGATGATGTTGTGTCAGGAGAATTTGACTAGTGGTAAATGAATTATTCATATTTACTGTTAAGTTTTATCTTTCCGTAAACACCGGCACAGACTTCGTAAAGATATTGAAGATCCTCGGATTTCAGTACGGAACAATCTTAAGAATTGTGAGATTTAAGAATCCCATAATGGATGCCTCTTGAGGTTCCCCAGGTCTTTAGAAGAAAGTCAGACCTGGCCGGGAGTGGTGGCTCACCCCTGTAATCCCAGCACTTTGGGAGGCTGAGGTGGGTGGATCATGAGGTCAGGAGATCGAGATCATCCTGGCTAACATGGTGAAAACCTGTCTCTACTAAAAATACAGAAAATCAGCCAGGTGTGGTGAGACACGCCTGTAGCCCCTGCTACTTGGAAGGCTGAGGCAGGAGAATCGCTTGAACTGGGAGGCAGAGGTTGCAGTGAGCAGAGACTGCGCCACTTCTCTCCAGCCTGGGCGGCAGAATGAGACTCCATCTCACCAAAAACCAAACCAAACCAAACCAAACCAAACCAAAACAAAACAAAACGTGGCCTCGATCACGTCAGGGTCAGCACCTGAGACTTCGGTTACCACCTGCAGAAGTCTGACCTGCAGATCCTGACTCAACGACGGATGAATGAATACACTCTCACACCATTACAGTGATACAAGTGGGCTAGGGATGGCCGCTGGCTGCTTTCAGAGGGTAAAATGCAACCAATCAACCCAGACCCTGTGTTCATTCACACTTTTATTCCCTCAAGATTTTACAACAGAGGTTCTTTTCTGTTCTTTTTTTTTTTTTATTGCATTTTAGGTTTTGGGGTACATGTGATGAACATGCAAGATTGTTGCATAGGTACACACTTGGCAGTGTGGTTTGCTGCCCTCCGTCCAGTTAACACACTTGTGGATAATTAACATGGCTAAAATAGTGGTTATACAAATGCTATAAGCTTTAGGTTCCAGGGCCCAGAGTAAACACGATTAACAGGTAATTTCCCTTTGATCTCCCACTGAGAAGGCTATCTAGCACAAAGTTAACAGGAGTAAACAGAGTGGAGACCAAGGGGTGTGGGGTAAAGCCTTTGATTACCGTCTATCTCCTTCCTGTGCTAATGTTAACGAGGTGGCTGCCTTCAGCCTGCCTCAGTAAAATCTTTTGGCTTTCCAAAAGGTTTGAAACTACAATCTATAACTTTCCCTAAATAGTTTCCATAATATTTTGCCGCCACCCTGAGTCAATAGCAACAAAAAAGAATTAAGTCAGACTCATATAATGTACCAAAGTTAAAGAACAAACTTTTCCTCCAATACATGCATTTATTCATGCTTTAAAAAGAATGTTTCCATGACAATACCAAATATGTATATGAAAAGAAAATTAAAAATAAGGTAATCACCCAATCCACACATATGCAGATTTAAAAATTAATTATCCATCTATAAATGGAAGCTCTTAATAAAGACGTTGTGGTATCACATAGACAAGGTATGTAATGTGCTTTTTGCTCATGTTTTGCCTTAGCCTTCATCTACACTGTCAAATGAGCTTAATCGTGTTCATTGGTTCATTATTTGCTAACTCCTTGATTGATTTAGCGGATTGAGCAATCTGACCAGTGAGTCATTCTATAACTGTTGATAAACTATGTGATGTTTAAAATCCAAAGATTAAAAAAATAAAACAAACATTAAATATTCTGCATTTTTCCACAGGATCTAATCACTGATAATAATTTATCAGTGATAAGCTGATCACAAGAAACAAAGGCTAAACTTTCCATACACCAAAAAGAAAACAATGTGGCTGACTATATTTTTTAGAGGATCTGACAATATTTTCCAAGAGAGTATTTAGAACTATTTCTTGAATTGCAAAATATGGTTGCCTTGAGCAGATAACAAGAAGAAGCAATCTGGGAAATTTAAACTTCTCTCCTTTTAATACATTAGAAATCTTTGAATCATAATGCCTCTTTTTGTTTTCTAATGGTCTTCACAGTGGATGGGGTTTCCACGTTGTACCAGAGAGCTGCATCATCACGAATGGCACTGCTCTTGAGTAAACACCCTCTATGGAATCCCCACCTTTTCACTCCTCTCCAACCTTTGCCTGAAAAAAGTTTTCATTGTAGATGTAATTTTGTATTTGTATGTTGTGGTGGTCCTCAAAAAGTGAGCCTATTACCTAGAGCTGTTGAATTTTACCTTGCATTGAGGGGTTGACATATTGAGCAATTTCCCAGCGAGCACTATCTGCAACTGCTTCCCTTTTTTTTTTCCCATTGCTTGGCACTGACGTAAAGTTATTTCTAGCGACGTTAATGAGTTCCACAAAGGAACACAGAAAAATATATGTTGAATCCAATGCCCATAATGACAGAGTCCCAGCTTATGCTTTCCCTTGTATGCTGTTGCTAGGTAAGTCATTTTACTTTCTGAAAGGTAATTTACACAGGACATCTAGTTCAGGTGTACGTATCTGTGTTCAAACCAAAAACATTAGAGTATTTATGTTTAATTTAACAATGTCACAACCGTTCTGATACTTAGGGGAGTTCCAAGTAAGTTCCAGAAAGGGAGTTCCGGTACTCCCCTTTCTCTCTTTTCTGTGTTAGGTAAAGCTACTCCTCCGAAAGCCACGAGCACAGATCTCCAAAACGTCCACCACAGAACAAAAAGGTCAAAGAAGAGAAAGTTGTTCCCGCTAAATCTTGCCATATCACATGCAAGAGAAATGGCTTCTCAACCTGCCTCACCTAAGTAAACACGGCGCCTAATAAATTCAGTGCCCAAACTGGACCCCAGACATATGAATCTTTGTCCATAGAGTTACCTTCCCCCACTGTCTGTGTATACTAGAGCGCCTACAGACTTCCATTGGTGTAACTAAAAAAAAAAAAAAAAAAAAAAAAAAAATCTGAACAAACTCCTGATAATCATCTCAGAGAAAGGGTTAATGATATGAGTATCAAGTCTGATGGGAGCAAAATATGACTTAAAGTAAGAGTTATAATTAGGATTTGTCTTTTGGTGAAATAATTTGACCATAATCACCATCAATACTGCGTAAGTTCCAGTTGAGCATAGGTGGGCTAGACAAAATTCGGCTGTGCCTTTTACTGGTGATCCGTTCATCTGTATGTAATGATAGGAACTGGGGTCGGGGCAGATACCAGGTCTTGAAGTAGGCTTCCATCCTGTGACTGTGTATAGATACTGCCTAAATCCAACTTGAAGTTTCATCGTAGGTTCTTTCATAAATAGGTGGCCCCATTTTATATCCTTTATTTACATGTGTCCCATAAGTAATTTTCCAGAATTATCCGAGACCCACTGATTTGCACTTCCTAGTCCTTCCTTCCAAATGTCATGATTTCCTTTGATAACCTTAGAACCACAAACACAGCCTGTTGTCCTCAGTAGTATATTCCACTTTAAGTGTGGTGGAAAATTTGGTCTGTTGAGTTTTCTTCTGCTTATTTATGTAGCCAGGCCACAGGGTGGGAACCTAGCAGAGTAATCCCAACGCTTGGATAGCACTGTTTGCCTCTGCAAGCAAACCAGAAAGACTCCACTCCACCAAATTTATTTTGGTTATGCTGATGAAGCCACAGTTTCCCACACAAATCAGCAAAAATGGGGTTTGTGAAATTGCGATTAACAACCACCACCACCACTGCAATGTGTACTCTCCTTCCCTTTTCTCTGTCCTTTCTGGGGAGACACAGGCAGAATAATGAAACGGTAAAATCTAATTATAATTCAGATTCCACAAATTCAGAATTGTTGTAGTTCAGGCAAGAGCCAGTTATGATGTTTTAAACGTGCTGATATTTCTCTTTTCAGTGATTTTTATAAGAAGGAAATGTTTTCAACTAACCTCAAGCATTTTATACTGTCTTTTATATACACATATTTTATATATTAATAGTAGGTTTATATGTATACGTTTAACTGCGTCTCCTGAGGTCCCTAATTAGATTCAGCATTGACTGGTGCTATTTACTAATAATACTTGAAATTACTTAGTTGGCATTTCAAAGAGAACATCCAAGATCTCAACGCTTCAGTAACGGGGTCTGGCTTCCAGTTTGTGTGAATTAATAAGGCTGAACTAAAATTAATTCCGCTTGGAAAACCCGGGGGCAGTCAGAAGAGTCTAGTGCCATACTGCCTGGGGGAGACAGCTGGCCTGCCACCTACAATGTCTGTGACCTCTTAGGCAAGTGATTTAATGCCTCTGTGCTTCAATTTCCTCATCTGTAAAATTCTGTTATAGTTCCTACTCCATAGAGTTAGCACTCTTAAATGCGTTAACCTTTGGAGTGTGTGGCACATACTAATCACTATACGCATTTTCTTTTTCAAGTAGACAACTCAAATTCATTAGGTTTGCCTTAATTTCGTTTGCACCTGGATGAAATTAAGTCAACAGTGCTGACCTGTACGGACGGCTTAGGCTCTTGCAGTAGTGTTTACAATTACGGTTTTAGTGAGGATCTTTTTCACTGTAAAGTATTAAATTTCATGTTTGTTAGAAACAAAACACATAAAATATATTATGGAAGGATAGAGGGACCGGGCACGGTGGCTCATGCCTGTAATCCCAGCACTTTGGCAGGCCAAGGTGGAGCATCACCTGAGGTCAGGAGTTCAAGACCAACGTGGCCAACGTGGTGAAAGCCCATCTCCACTGGGAAAAAAAAAAAAAATGCAAAAATTAGCCAGGCATGTTGGCCGGTGCCCGCAATCCCAGCTACTCGGGAGGCTGAGGCAGGAGAATCACTTGAACCGAGGAGGTAGAGGTTGCAGTGAGCCAGGATTGCAGCATTGCACTCAAGCCTGGGCGACAAGAGCGAAACTCCGTCTCAAACAAACAAACAAACAAACAGGGATGGGTGTAGAGAAAGCTCAAGTTTGTCTGCTGTGGAAGGTTATCTGGAGGTACCACCATCTCAGAAATGTGAGCATTATCAGAGCTCTGGGATTCATGAACATAATGGTCTCCTGAAACATGCAGATTAGGAGAACTCTACAGTGGTTGCATTCTACTGTCAGGCAGTTGACTCAAGCTGACCCACCGCTCCTAGGTACTTGAGCCTTGCTGCATCGTAAGGCTGCAGGTCACGTAGATGCTGCCATCACGCAAATACTACAATTATGAGACCTACTGGTAGAGCCCTCCTGGTCATATCAGCACCAAGGGCTCTAAAACTTTGAGGTCATGTGGTCTCTCTTGTCATGTCGCTGCTACGGTCATGTGGTGGGTCCAGCTCTTCCAGTCACTAGAGTATGGTGGACTCCTGAACCGTGTTGCTCACATGGATTCTTCCCTCATGTGGCCGTTACTGGCTACCACCATGTGGAAGTCTCAGCCCTCGAAGTCATGTAGATGACCTACTGCTCAGGGGCATGTGGATGCTATGGTCATGCACAGTGTTCCCACCCACTCCTCCCCACGGCCACAGAGTCAGGCTCATTCCTCTCTGTCATGGAAAGATTGTGAGCTGCCAAACTCTGCGGATCTGTGTGTGGGCAGCCAAGCGGCTCCTATCATCATGTGGCAGGCAAAACCCTTGCGGTCACGTGAGCAGCGCAACTAACCAATGTCTGTCGTACGCGTAGCTCCTGTGATCACGTGACATTCCACGCCCTTGCAGTCACGCGAAGATTGAACTCTCGCTAGTCTTGTCAGAGACGTACTTCTGGCGGCTGTGTGACTTGTGACCTCTCCTCTCGTCAGGTACAGGCACCCGCCCTTCAAGTGTAGGAAAGGTCTCCTGACCGTGACTTTCTGAGGAGTCAGAACTACCGAGGTAGACGACCGTTAGAACTGTGCTCCACGCCCTGACTCAGGCAAAAGTTTTATTGGACTGCGGCTCAAGCTGTCCGGCAACTTTCATATCCTGCCGCGGTGGAAGGACGTCTGGTATTAGGGGAACCAACGGTTACCAGAAGTTTACTGAGACCTGGGCTTTAAGGGGTGGCTGAGCAATCTTCAAATAACAGAGGCTGTGTGTGGAGGTTTGGGGGGCGCTTAAGGGGGTGGAGGGGTGAGGGGGTTGGGTGGAGGTAGGCAGAGGACTTTCTTAATGTGGCCAAACTTGCATACACTTGGCAGAGAAACCGTGTGTGTGTGTGTGTGTGTGTGTGTGTGTGTGTGTGTGTGTGTGTGTGTGTATGTGTCTGTGTGCGTGCGTGTGTGCGTGCGCGTGCTTGCGTGCATGCGTGAGTGCGTGCTCGCTCTCGCGCACCCGTGTGGGTGCTCTCGCGCGCTTATGCGTCCATGTCTGCCGTCCGCCTGGATCCTGAATTCACAGGAGCTGTAGTTGGTAGAGAGAGAAGTGAATGAGGAGACAGCTCTGGGGCAGAACGTGGTGGGTTTAAGATGTGAGACGTGGGGTGGGTAGCAGGGCGGCGGGCGTTCACGACCTTGTAAGTCATCCGTCAGGGTTAGGGCTGTGGAAGCCCGATGGGATCCCCCCTCCCCCACCACCACGGCCCCACCCTGGAAAGCCCTACCCTTTCCCGCCACCCTGCCTGATTCACTGTCTGTGCCAGGTGATTCTCTCCTCTGTCCCTCGTCAGACCATGTTGTTATTAAGGACATTCGAGACTTCCTAGACGCCAGTTTGTGTAGGCCAGGCATCCCCAAACTACGGCCCGCGGGCCGCATGCAGACCCCTGAGGCCATTTATCTGCCCCCCCACCCCGCCACACTTCAGGAAGGGGCACCTCTTTCATCGGTGGTCAGTGAGAGGAGCACAGTATGTGGCGGCCCTCCAACGGTCTGAGGGACAGTGAACTGGCCCCCTGTGTAAAAAGTTTGCGGACGTCGGGTATAGGCGATTCCAGACCCAATCTTAATTTCTGTCTTTTACTTGATTATGTAAAGATTCTGTTTGTTTCTGTAATTTGTTTTTCTACTAAACATTCTAAACATGGGCTCAGAGGGGTGGCCGAAAGGGAGAGAGGAGAAGCGGTCTTTCTTTCTTTCTTTTTTTTTTAAGAGAATTTGATATTTCAATGAAAGTGTCCAAGTCGTCATGATGTGAAGATTCAGAATTTACTTTTTATACTTTAATTGAACTTCCATTTGGCTTTACAAAGTACATTGGGGAGTGGGGTGACAAATTTCATGTTGTGCTTAGGATCCGTCAGTGGCTTATAGTAGTATAGCTTGATGCTCTTTTGTTTCTGATTCTTCCCCCATCACCCCCCGATTTTGTGATTGCTTCTTAGATTCCTTCCTGGAAACTCTTCTTTTCTTCCTGTGGAAAAGCATAGTGAATGGATTTAAAGTTCAATCATGGGTTAAAACATTTGGTACGTTATGAAAGTGGTATTGGGTCTATGAAGTTGAGCTAATTAGCAAGACAGTGCTTAAACTTACGGGGTTTTAAGTATTGCTCAGTAGATGGCTAGAGAATATTGTGACTTGTGATATTTGATAGCACAGGTAGCTCGAATAATCGATTTTTCTCTCATTTCAGCATTTCCAAGTCTGTTCTGTGAGACACTAGGGCCAGGACAAAGCAACAACAAAATGTGCTCTACTCTAAGGAAGTGTGGGACATACAGAACTGAAGGTAAACGAATACTGTAGGAATTTGTTAGATGATCTGCTGATATACAACACTGAGTCTGAAAGGGAGGGCTACTCTCCCCAACTTATATGGGAACGGCACAGTTTTTCCATAGAGCATTTGAGGTACCAGTGTTACTCAGAAATTATTTGGGGAAACCCTGTTCAGACTACATCTTCTAACACTTTAAAACCTTGTGCCTTTGTTTACTCAGAACAGCGGAGTGTGGGTTCATAGTAGTTGTAATCTATTCTGCTCATTAAGAAATTGGTTATTGCTCTTTAATTCCTTTTATTTTATGTCATTAGTCAGTCTCTCCTGCTTGAAGCTTTCCACATTTTTACTCTTCAGAGATACCGTCAAGCATGCATCTGATACCTTGGTGCTGGCAAACAATGCAAGTGATTAGGAAGTGTTACCTGTGGCAGCAAATAAAGTGTGCCACTCTTGAAAACAGGATACAACTTAACCTGTCAGGACCAGCAGACGCAGTCCTGCTCGTTTTATAAAAACAAAAACAAACAAAAAACACACTTCTTCAGAACCATTTTGTTATTACTTAATAGTTACAGCTGCCATAGTTTGAACCCCTGTTATATGTCAAGCACTGTGATAACCTTGGCCGTCATGCAAGTTACTGCATTTAACCCTCAGGAAAATCCTCCGAGGGTGTTATTTTAATTGATAGATGAGCTGTATGAGTCAGGAGAGGCTGAGTGTAACGCTGTGCTCCGTTGGCAACCCCCAAACCTCAGTGGCTTATTTCTCACTCCTGCTACATGTTTATGGCAGGTGCACATCCTTCATGGGATGGGGGATGTTTGGGTCTGAGCGATTCTTACTGGAATGACCCAGAGACCCAAACTAATGGAGCAACCACCGTCTAGAAAAGGGTTAGTCACCGCGTCAGAGTGGGAGAGAGCCCTAGGGGCTCTCCAACCAACGACCAAACGTTCTGGCCCAGAAATAACCCATGTCACTGGTCACTCACAACCCATTGGCCAGAGCTAGTCGCATGCACGACCCTGCCCCAAGGAAGGCAGTCAGGACGGGCAGTTCTACCAGGTGCCTGGGACAGGGGAGAATGTAAACACTTGGTAAGTGGCAGCACTGACTACCGCATGAAGGAATCGAAGCTGGGAGGGATTAAGTACTTGCCTAACACCACATGGGCTGTAAGTGACAGAATCGGGATTTGAATCCACCCTGGTGTGATTTCAAAGTCGATGTCCTTTCTGCTTCTTTCTACGCTGTCTGCTCTTCTCTTACGGGAAGTTTATAGTAAAAATTCTTTCACATCAACAATGCAATTCCCTCTTCCTTAATCATCTGATAGTTTAATTGAATAGACACGATGGCACTGGTTAAAAAGACCAGCACTGATAAGCCAGAGGTCTATTCCAAACGAGGGAATGTATTGGATATTTGAATATCCATTGTACTCTATTATAAAAATAAAATCAGGTGGTAGATGAAAGGACAGTTCATTGACCATTTACTTAATATAGAATAATATCCACGCCTTTCCACTCTGTTAAGGAAAAATGATAAAAATTAGAGCCTAACTTGATGAAACTGAAAACAGATGTGATGGAGTTGAACAAAATTGCTAGATGTCAGTCTTTCAGAAACACAAGATAATGATAAAATCTCTGGCCACATGGGCAGAGAAAATTAGCGAGATGGTGCAGGTAAGCCACTTTTGGAATGAAGATAGTGTCACACTTACAGTGACAGAAAAGATGGAAAAGATCACATTATGAAAAAGATGTGATCATTTGAAAACTTAGATTAAATAGATGAATTCCAGGGGGAAAATATAGCTTTCCCTACTGAAGGAATAGAACATCTTAGTTTGTTTGATATATTCTTGACAAGGAATACATGCAAAGGCAAAATTACTAGCCGATCTGAATTAGTCACAGAAGCGCAAATAATATAAATCAATTAATGGCAAACTAAACCCAACAATGGGTAAAACAGATAACACAGCATGACAAAGTTGTGTTTAATCCCAAGCATGCAAGCTTTGTTTGACATTTTAAGAGATCCATAATGTAATTTAACACGTTAGCTGAATAAAGGGAGGAGGACAGGACACATACCACAAAGATCATTTAAAAAAAAAAAAAAAAGTGGGGATGCAATAAATGAACCAGCCGGAACTGAACAACAAGAATAACAGTAATTCTCAGTAGATCGGTAATATAGAAAGCTATTTCTTTAAATTGACAGTGGGTATCGAAACAATACAGCACATCAGACACCGCCCTTGATAGTAAAACACTAGAATTATTCTCCTTACAATCAGAAAAGGGATAAAGATGACTGGTATGACAAATTCTGTTCAATGTCATACTGAATCTAGTGCAGTAAGCCTTATATCATATTAGGCAGTGCAGTAAGCTGTGATGCATGCATGCCTGTGTACATAAATGAACATATGTATAAAAGTGAAAATAAACAAATTTATAGCTGTTGATGTGCCTATCTTCATATGAAACTCAAGAGAAGCTACAGAAAATTAAAATTAATAACAGATTAACAAGTTTGTTGGATGTAAGACAAATATACACAAACCATTGTAACAAATGGAAAATACCGTCTCTATTGTAAATATACCATTTACAATAGAAAAAAAGTGTCTTGTGAAATATACGATGAATCTGCTTATTTGGCAGCTATTCCAACACTCTTGAACATTCTTATATACTTTCCTGTACCGTAGAGACTAGAAAGTTGGAACATGAAAGGAAACACACATGCATACCACCACATGCATGGGTGCACACTCTCTCTTTCTCTCTCTCTCTTTATCTCTCTCTCTCTCTCTCTCTCTCTCTCTCTCACACACACACACACACACACACACACAATTTACCAGCGCCCTTTGCAGTTAGGGTCCCAAATGGGATATCTATCATATGAAGCTGCCAACATGAGACTCAGAGGTGGAACTGAATAGCATGGGAGCCATATGTGGGGTGGACTACCTGCGATGAGGGAGGTCTCCAGGTTTTGGGGCAGCCACTGTAGAGTTTCTAGAATTCAGTCTCTGTCATGCATGTCAATTAATGGGCAGGCAACAGTGGTATTTCAGCTGTGGCGGTTTCATAATGTGGGTGGACTTCTCCTGGCTGTACAGCATCCAGGCCTGCTTTTCTGGCCCTCACAGAGTTTTTGTAAGCTATGTAATATATTTTATTACAGATATCTTGTTTGTACAAAACAGCTAGAGTGAATTCTGGCATAGGCAGGTTGGGACCTTGATTAACACACAACTTGGCACCAAAATTGGTTGCAAGCAAAAGACCTTGAAGGAAATGGGGATTTGGGATAGATTTGGCCCACAGGCCATAGTTGCTGACCGCCGCTCTAAGCTAACAGACTCATTGGGTCCCCAAAACAGTGCTGAGTGGGAAGTCAGCAAAATGAGGAGGCAGCTATTCCTAGGATCCTCTGGCAAGCATAAGCCAAAAGCTGAGGCTTTAACACAGTTGTTTTCAACCTTGGTTTCACACTGCAAGTCACGTGGAGAGTTTAAAAGTGTGGTTGCCTGGATCTAACCCAGGTTCTGCTTTGATTGTTCTGGGTGTGTCCTGGTGCTAGTGAATTGTCTCAACGTCTCCAAGTGGCTCTAATGTAATCATGGTTGAGAACTGCTTGAGCAATTTAAATGATAAGAATGCAAGTATTTTAGGATGTATACTTTTAAAATGTTATAATTGTGGCTTCAGAATATACAATATACAATAAATACAGAGTTACACTGGAAAATACGAAATAAAGATTCCCGTGTAAGAAATCGAGGAGAATGTCTTTTTCAAACAGAAAGGAAATGAGAAAACTGCAAAGCAGGGGCCACCACAGCTTGTGTCCGGGTTGAAGCTAAACTGCCGGCAAGGCCAGAGAAGCGTATGGATTAAAGCAAAGTGTCCGTGAGCCCAGGGCCGATTCAGGAGTGGAGGTTCCTCTGCAGAAGACAGACACAACCCAGGGATGGCACCAACTCAACAAATTCAGTAATTGGCACTGAGGGAATAGAAAAAAATGGAAGCGACTGAAACAGACATTAAGATAATATTTCCCCAGAGAGACAAAGGAGTGATAAAGGATGAAATTATGTCCGTTACAAAGGAATAGAAGGCTGTCCAAGAAAGATGGCTAATTGGAGGCAAGTTTCTCCTTTCACTTCCTCCTGAAACTTCATTAAAACAACATCAAAGGTGAACAAATTGTGGTATGTCCATCAAGGGGCTACTACTCAGCAAGGAAAATTCAAGAACATGGATGGGTCACAGAAACATGCCGAGTTAAAGAAGCCAGACACAAAGGGGTACAGGGTGTTTGATTCCGTTTCTGTGAAATCCTAGAATAGGAAAACGAATGTATACTAACTGAAAGCAGATCAGTGTTTGCATGGAGCCAAGGGGTGAAGAGGAGATCAACCGGGAACCGTTTGGGGTGTGTGTTATGTTCTATATCTTGATTGATGTGCTAGCTAGCCCTAATCCCTGGTTTTTACATTTAAGGAACCTGGGATCAGGAGAAGTTGAATGAGTCGTCAAAAGTGAGGTTAGCTTATTAATCACAGGGAAGATATTCAGACCCGATAATCAATAATAAACCGTTTCCATTATGCTGTATATGGGTCAATAGGAAAAGTGCTTCTTCCCAAGCACTGGACAAAACCCTGACCCAGCCATAAACATCCACTTATACAAGTATAAAGGATAGGTGTGAAAGTATAACCATTCTGCATTCCAGCCACCTGCTTCTACACATGGTTGACATTCTCACGTGTCCCTTTACCCTGACTTGTTTGTGTTCATATTTACAAATGAAAACAGAATTTTTCACTGATATTTTCTTCTGAGGAATCATACTATAATATACAGTTTTGTAACCTGTCATTTTTTTTCTTTCCCTTTGTATCACATGGTGTGACGAATCTTCTGCCTGGCTGCTTGTAGTCTGCCACTTAAACCTGAAACATTTCTTGCATAATAATACATTTTGTTTCCTCAAAGGTTGGAAATGGGCATTTAAGTCCCCTATTGAATCCTTCCACATGACCTGTTTCATGCTCCGAGCATTTTATTTTGGTTCCCTTCATCCATATGTCACATGATTCCCCACTGGGGCTGGGGCTGCCCTGTTTTACTACTGCCGCTTTGTGAAAATACGGCTGACATGGCAACCAGATCCGACTCACTCATCTCTTTTCCTTGTCATTTCCAGGAGGACTAATGACAACGAATACAACTAACACATATTTCTCCCTCAGTAAATGCCAGATGTTGTACTAGGTTCTGGACATAGCAATAGACAACTTATGTATGGTGCTTGTTAGGTCACAGGCCCTTCTCCAGGTGCTTTTCACGTATTGCCATGTGTTAACTCACTTAATTTTTACGGTAGCCCACAAGGTTGAAACCGTTACTAAATTCTTTGAGTCGGGGGGGGCGGAAAGGAGCAAAAAGAACTTGAGTCACAGCGAGTTACTTGCCTCGGATCATAGAGTTTAGCACCAGGATTGAAATCCTGATGGATCTGATTTCAAATCCTGTGCCCATAACCAATCCTGTGCGACTCTGTGTCAAGGCTGAAATGAGTGGGGCCAAGGGGCCCACTCAGAGTCTGGTGGGCAATGATGGGTGTGGTGTCTGGAACCAGTGACCCCTGACTCCAGGCTTCTGGGCAAGAAACTTGTCGTTGCACACTGTTGCCCTGTACCATCTCTCTTTTTTTAGACTGTGTGGGAACTGTTTCTCTAGTGTTCAAATTGAAGTGAAGTAGCAGGGACAGACAAGATGTACGTGGACAGGAAAGAAGGAGGGCTTCCAGAAGGGAGCGTATCGCCAGGATGAATTCAGTTCCCTAGGGGATTTTTCAATGTGTGTTTCGTTGTCTTCTCTGTATTCACCTCACCCTCTCCTTTCTGACCCACACATCCATCCCTTGCCCTTTTCACTCTGTATGTCATGCCCCTTCCTTGCCATGTCTACTTGATTCCAAGGACAGTCATTTCTGCTTCTCCCAGGATAATATCAGCCACTCTCTGGTCCCATCATCCTTCTGTCCCAAGGCACCTGTAAGGCACAGCCATATAATTATATGTATATATTTAGACAGAGAGCGATTTATGTAGTAAATTCAAAAAGTGAAATGTCCGGATCAAAGTGTAAGAATGACTTCTGAATGGTTAGGCATATCGCAGAAAATTAGACTCACACACGGTTACTGGAAGGGTATGTTGGTGTAAATCTCATGGAAAATATCACTTTTACGCTTAAAAGTATTCATGTGCTTCTCCTGGGAAATGTAGATCAGGGACTCAAAATCTTACATCCACTTTGAAGCCCTGGCTGTGTTCCACTGGGTTTTTTGGTCTCCCCCACTGGGGGTGCTCTGTAACCCTGGTCAACCCGTGAATATTGTTCCATTACTTTTGTGTGCAGAGAACTCTATTAAATACTTTCTTATTTTAAAACTGTCAATTCAAATATTAAAACACCGAGAGGTTAAAAAAAGAAAAAAGAAAAGAAAAAAGCATATTCTGAACAAGAAACAAAATTTGGCCATATATATAATACATGACACATGAAAAGAAATGTGCAGTGGGCTCCAGTATTGTGCGGCAGTGTGTTTCCCAACATGACTTGGAGTCGTGCCTATCTGTAACCTAATTCTAGAAGCATGTAATGCAAAATACAAATACTTGCTTGCATGGGCTCCACAGACGCACAGACCCACATACTCTTTCCTTTCCCTGAGACAGGGAGGGTACTTCCTGCCTGTCAGAAGGCTGAGTGAACACAACATGCCTGTAGGTCCAGAACATTCTGCCTACAGAGACCACATGTCCAGAAAGCTCTGTCTGCTGGATTCAGGGAACGCCTCTCCTCATTTCCGTCACTACTATTTGCAAAAGCCTCCTCCTCTGAGATCCTCAAAGCTGCCGTTCTAGCCTTAGCCTGCAGGGAGGTGCTTAGTTCTGTTTCTAACGATACATTAATGAAAAAAATATTAATGTTGCAGAAGAAAAACGTAGTTCTTTCTAGTTTTGCAAGTAGGTTATGGAATAGTTCTGCAGCCCGAATAGGTCTGGAATAAATACAGGTAGACGTCGGTAGAAATGGTTGAGATGGATGTATTCTCAAAAGTCGTTTTGCCGATGATCCCAAACCTACGTCACATGCATTCTTTTAACAAATATCAATGAGGCCCTTCTTCTGTGCCAGACACCACCCGCCCAAAGTGACTCCTAATCTGAAAACCTGTGGCCCAAACAGATTCCACGCATTTGGTCAAAGACAGAGATCTCCACCTTATCCAAGGCACCTGGTTCTCACCCCAACAGGAGTGACTAACACAAAACATCATCCCTGGCCTGCTCACCAAAGTCTGTCCTTGAGACCTGAAAGCTTGCCATTTAAGGGAGAACCAGTGCAGTTGCTGGAGGAGCACCCAGGGTGTAGAGGCAGACCAATATAGGTGACGATGTAATTCCTGTTCTGCCACTTACTTGGCTGGGAAATGTACCTGACGTCTGTGAGCCTCATATCCATGATCTGAAAAGAGACTGGTTACAATTGTCATGGGATTTCTGTGAGGAGGTCAAGAGAAACCTAGTGAGTCTGCCCAACACGGAGCAACTGTTGGTTGCCACTGGGCAAGTGTTGGTTTTCTTCTTACCTCATTCTTTCCATGCCGTAGCAGGGATGCTGACGCACTCAGTGGCATGGCAGTGACGTAGGCAGAATTCCAAAATAACACAGGAAGTACCAGTAGGAACGCACGTGATGTCATAAAGGATACTCACTACTGTGTCTGTGTGGGAGGATCAGCCAGTACATCGTGGTGGGGCCGGAGGGGAAGCCCAGGCGGTCTGGGTGAGAAGCACTAGCTGCTTTATAGTACTCTTGAGATCGCCTGTAATTCTGGCAGCACAACTGCGAGACAGGGATTGTGCTGAGATGCCAGAGTTCAGCAAGCGGATGTGTGCCTGTGTGTGTTTTGTCTTCAGCATCTCTCTCTGTCGCGTACCTCTGTGGCATGTGTATCATCTGTGCTCTCTTCCAACACAAAGCCTTGCCTGAGGCTGTAGCTGTAGCTGTTGAATAGCTCACTTTTACACCTTCTTCCCCTCAGTGACATTATTTCTGAAGTAATGCTGGTTCTCAGAAATGACGCTGACTCTTCCTGTGCTCCGTATATTCACCACGTGCCCTGAACCCTCACTTTAATCTTTGTTTTTTTTCCCTTTCATTTATGGACTTTCGTGAAAATGAGTTGGTTTCCGGGCATCCTCCAAATGTCAGCACTAAGGGTCTTTGTTGTTGTTGTTGTTGTTGTTGTTGTTGTTGTTGTCGTCACTGTAGCTGCGTATTGTTAGGGACTCATAGCTTTTTAACATACCGATGGGCCCCAAACCCCGGTTAAAGGATTTTGAGTAGAGGAATGACAAGATTTGACTTAGGCGCTTAAAAAGGTCCCTCTGCCTGCTGTGTTGAAAATAGATGGTAAGGGAGCCAAGGGCAAAAGCGGAAGGACAAGTTGGAAGGCAGCGTAATGCAGGAGACAGATGTTGGTGACCTGGCCAGGGTAGGTAGCAATGGAGGGGGTGAGAAGTGGCCAGACTCTGGATATATTTTAAAGGTAGAGCCCAGAGAAGATACATCCATCCTGATCGGTTGGATGTAGAGTGTGAGAGAAAGTGAGCACTCCAGGTCCACCTCCAAGTTGTGGGGACCGAGCATCAGGAATGTCTAGGTTAAACGCTCTGCCTACATTTAATATCACTTCTAATGGCACACAGGGAAAGTCCCAAAACAGCCGAGAGGAGCAGAACTGTCCTGACAGTGGGTCACACACAGTGAAAGCAGTGACCCGCCTTCTCCAGCCCCCACAGGTCATCTGAGGCCTGGCCATAATCAGTAGTACATCGCAGAGAGATCAGCAGTGACCGAAATTTTATTCATATGGGCACCCTGAGATGACGTGTACATTTTGAAATTGGTTGAGGTCTGTTTGATGGCCCAGGAGATGGTCTACCTTCGTGAATGCTATAAGACGATAGAGGGGGAAACAAAAAGCATGCTTTGCTTTCGTTGTTGGGCACGGTGTTTTACTTATGTCCTTTAGATCCTGTTACTGTATTGGTTTTCAGTATCTTTGCTGATTTTCTTTCTTTCTGGGAATTCTGTCACTTGCTTGGGAAGAGTTGTGTCTTGGGCTGAAAGCATTTCAGGCTGGACAAAAAGAAAGCCTGCTCTGGGTATTTCCAACTGAGTATTGTTGAGGGCAAGGCTGGAGGTTAGGGGGCAGCTTCGGAAGCTGATACCTCACTCTCGCCTGCCATTAAAGCCTGTGCTACACCGGCAAAGAAGTACAGCTTGCCGATTGTTCACAGAATGCATTTGGAGGACTGGATTTGGGAGGTGCTAGAGAGGTTGTCTCCCTGGTGTTGGTGTGGTTGGTGTGTTAGACTGGAGAAGCCCGAGGGAAGGCAAGATTAGGAACCCCTCCAGGTGTGCGTCTGGTATCTAGACTAACCCATGGACACACGCACCTCTGTTCTGTATAATTCCTGCTCCATTTCTTAAAGAGGTTCAACACAGTTGCTTCCTCTCCCAAGATTCCTCCCCTGATTGTGCCACCTGTGAGGTAAGGCCCTTGTATCTGGACAGGCAGAGGAGTTCGTTTTCTGGGGCTTGTGTGATTGGTCCATTGGGGCGGGTTGGCACTCTGCTTACCCTACCATGGAGTTAGCCCACGGCATGGCACGTGGTAAGTGGGCCATTGACCCATTGACGTGCCTTCCAACTTGTCTTCTTGTTCCCAGTTGCAGGATGTCATGACCATGGTGGCACTTTTCAAGGAAGAAAGAAAGGTGGGAGTCCTTTCCAGGACAATTTTGACAAGAGGAACCCTCATTATGAACACGGTGGGCATGAGCTTCCTCCTTCAGAGCGCCAGGAGAATGATGGATGCTTGGAGATGGGAGATGTCCACAAGGACCGCCAACTAAGACAGTAAGTGACCAGACAGCCTGGTTTGCACGTAGCAGTCCCCCGGGACTGTGCAACCCTTTTATTCTCCGTGGTCTTCCTTTTTTTCTCTCATTAAAGAACTGAGGAATGCTGAAAGTGGAATAATGGCTAAGCAATCCTAACTGTAGCGCTGCTGTCAGTGAGGGGAGCGTGTATACAAGATTTTCTTAGATTTAATGGATACCCCCCTTCTCGCCTCTTCCCCACAGCACTCCTTATAGCATCGAATGCAGCAGGAAGCTAGTGAAATGGCATAGTGAAGACCAAATCCATACTACCACATGGAGAAACAGAAAACGTCCAGAGAGAAAAATGATGGAGGACACACAAGATGGACAAACGAGGGCCTGGTTCAAGGTCACAGTGAGTATCTTGGTGAGGTCTGCATTAGGTGGACTACGCTGGAACCTGATAGAAGGAAGACCACTTAAAACACCCTAAGTTGATTATTTGGAGGAGAGCTTTGGAATGGGGGGAAAGGGAGTTGAGGGAATCCATATTAGGCACACAAATAAATAAGAAATCATGTCAGCAGTCGCTTCTTCAGAAGTCCAAACTAAGTAGAAGGTTGGAGTAAAAAAGAAAGAAAAAAGAGCCGGTTGGTTCTGTTCTCCATCATTTGTTCCATGTTGTCTCTCCTTTCTCTCCTGTGTCTTGTTTTTGTCCTCAGATTCCTTACGGGGGAAAGTATGACAAGGCATGGCTAATCAATTCAATCCAGAGCCATTGCAGTGTCCCCTTCACTCCGTTTGATGTAAGAGAGCATGGTGAAGCCAGATGAGTGGGCACGGGGTATGGGGAGAGGCCTGGCTCAGCAGGGGCCGTTGCCCTCTGACACCATTGCTGTTGCCTTCGCTCCCTGTAGTTCCACTACTTCCAAAATCGGGCACACTTCTTTGTGCAAGGTGCTAGTACTGCCTCCGCATTGAAGGATGTCAACTATACGATTTGTGATGACCACAACCGGAAGGTGTGTGCATTCCCTGTCCTTAGTCTCTGGGCAGGAGGACAGGCCAGGAGGCTGGTCATCCTCATTGCGATTAGAGGTCCTGGTACTTACCCGCCTCACCTTCCTGCAGATATGTATATTTGTCAATCATTCTACTGCGCCCTTCTCTGTGAAGAATAAGTTGAAGCCAAGCGAAATGGAGTTGCTGAAGGTAATACAGACTCCATGATCATTGCATGCCTATTTCCTGGACGCACCTCTTCTTCCCCTGGTCCCCTCTTTCCCTGTCACCACCACCACCACCACCACCACTACCACCACCAGAGCCTAAGAGTCTCTGTCTTCATCTCTAACTCTGCAGCTGACCATGGACAAACGATATGATGTCTCCCAGCAAGCTCTTGATCTCCAAAGTCTCCGCTTTGACCCAGGTATGGCTGACAGCAGCAATTCTAAGGCAAGTGGGGGCAGGGTAGTCTGCCTGGGAGGGAAACTTAGGGATGGCAATTTAGGGAGGGGTTGGTGCTGGCTCTGGTCCAGCCAGGGCCCTCCCAGCCTTCTGATTCCCTTCTCCTGGCTTTCTGAAGACTTGACGGGCCATGATATTGATATAATCCTGAATCGAAGAAACTGCATGGCTGCCACTCTGAAGATCATTGAATCGAATTTCCCTGAGGTGAAGCCTTAGGCCAAGTGCTGGTTTTTAGTTAGAGGGGTGGAAGAGAAAAGGTGGAGGGCAGATGTGTCTCTGAGGCCCAAGATAGTAGCTGCCATACTAACTCTTCTTGACCCAAAGCTACTGTCCTTGAACTTGTGCAACAACAAACTGTACCAGCTGGATGGCCTGTCTGACATTATAGAGAAGGCCCCCAAAGTCACGGTCCTGAACCTCTCCAAAAATGAGGTGAGAAGGGGGAGCCAGATCAACTTTGGGTGGAGGATGGATGGCGGTACACATCAGGATGTTGGCAACAGGCAGGCAGAGGTGTCTGGTGTCTGTAGGTGACCGTGAGGGCTGGGGGAACTTGGGGCCCAGGGTCCTGGGTGTCTGTCTTTCCCTGGCCCTCCTTCTCCAGTTTCCTCCCCATCTTTCTTAGCTGAAGTCGGTGTGGGAGTTGGGCAAGGTGAAAGGGCTGAAGCTCGAAGAGCTGTGGCTAGAAGGGAACCCCTTGTGCAGCACCTTCTCTGACGAGTCCGCCTATGTAAGGTCAGTGACAACCCCTGTCGCCCTTCCTGGGCACCTTTGCTCCCTGGATGACTGAGCTGTATCTGAAAGTGCCCCTCTGCAGGAAGAGGCAGCCTTGGTCCTCTGGGAGGACCACAGACCTCCTCCCCTCCTACACACACACACACACACACACACACACACACACTCTCTCTCTCTCTCTCTCTCTCTCTCTCTCTCTCTCTCTCTCTCTTGCTCTCCCTCTCTTTCCTCTCTTGGCATCACTCTCATCTGTGCTTAGCTGTCTCCTTTCCTTTCTCTGACATGCTCCACTTTTCACCTGCTCTGGGGTGCCTTTCCCTCCTGTCTCCACGTGGCCTCCTCCAGCGCGTCTTCTGTGAGTGTGCTCCAGGAAGTGGGGCTCCCTCACCTCTGCAGGGCCAGCAGTATTCAGATGCTGGTGCCCTGGACTGAGAAGAGTCCTGTGGCTCTCTCTGGGCCTCATGCTGAGACAGGCCTTCCTGCCTCCATGGTGAGATGGGAGTTCCCTCCACTCTCCCGAGAGGGGTTCTCCTCTTGCTCCAGAAAGGTGCCTGCACCTGTCCTGTGCTGGCGTGAGGGCTTCCCTGCCCCATGCTAGGGGCCGAGGCCCTGGGTGGCTGCTGTCTTGCCATCTCTTCCTGTGGCCCCATGCAAGAAGCTGGGCCCTCCTTGAGGAGAAACCTGGCTTTAACGAGTCAGGGAACCAGAAGTGGGCCACATTCCTGAGTCAGGAGTGGAAGGCACTGGGCAGAGGAAGAGGAGGTTGAGGAGACAGAAAGACAGACCTCTCAAGCCACTGCCCCTCCTTCCTTCCACACCTCACATTGTCTTGCCTGGGCCCTCAGAGTAGCCCTGGGTAGCCGGAGATGGGTCATCTTCCTCGGACAAGGTGTCAGCACATTGGGTGCAGGCGCCAGGGACCATCAGAAGAGAATGCAGTGGCCGGGAGAGGGTGTTCCCAGACTCTGAATCCCATGCTGAGCTGGGGCCTGACCCTTCACTCCTCCTGGGAGAAGGTCTCCTGTCCCCGTGGCTGCTCTGTTTTCCATTCCCAGCTCAGACTGAGCTCACACAGGTGAGAAAGGCTCCAGCTGCATCCAGCGGGCCCCAGCCCAACAGGTACATGTTTTCCTTTCCTGCCTCAGTCCCCAGGGCCAGCCAGGGGGCGTTGAGGGAAAGGGCTGCAGCAGGGGAGACCTTTTCTCCTCTCTTCCTCCCTGAAGTCCACCCCCACAGTAGATCATCTTTCCCTTCCTTTTGCTTTGCATCCTGCTTCTCCTTTGTCTCTCATCTCCTATGACTCCCCCGTCTCTCCCACCCCTACCTTCACCCCATTTCTACTGACACCCCTGCCCCCATCTTCCTGCCACCTGAGCCTGGCCTCGCTCACCTCCCTGTCCCAGCACCCTGGGCCATCCCTAAGGGCTTACCTGCTCTTGGCCACATTGATGGACAGCCAGTGAGGTAGCAGAGCCCTGGGTTCCCACCCCATTTCGTGCTCCCTGCAGAGCCTTCCATGTTGGCTTGGAAAAAGACGAGGAAGAGAGGGAGGGGAAGAAAGCCCTGGAGCCTGGGCTCCCAATGCTGCTGCTTGTGGCACTGGAGAAAAGGGAGTCAGGGCAGTCTATGTGGAAGCTAACCAGGAGAAAGGAGAGGGAGAGAGGCCACACAGCCCTGAACTGTCAGTCACTTCATTCTATTTTTGGTTTCGGACAGTGCCATCCAGGATTGTTTCCCCAAGTTGTTACGCCTGGTAAGTATCTATCATACCGTGAGTCTCCTCCTACTCCAGAACATGACCTCCACACCTGCCCTCAAGTCCTTTGGGTCTTGCCTAGACTACATGCTTGTATCAGACCCTCATCCATTTTAGAGGCATGGATTCTTGAAAAGGACAAGAATATTCTGCCTGGAAACGTGTCCATAAACACACACGCACACAAACACCCATGCTGGCATGTAATTGTAGAGATGTCCGGCACCTCATGAGAAAGCCACCCACTGGAAATTCCAGGACCATTTCCCACCTGGCCTCTGATGCTTCTTCTCCCCGGGCATGTTCATCTTACCGGTCATCCAGCTCCACCTCCTTGGTCTCCACTGCTGACTTCCTGTTTCCTTCTCCAGGACGGCCGAGCATTATCCTCAGCAACAACTGTTGACATTGACAGCTCTGAGTTAATGAAACCCTGCAAGGTGAGAAAGAAGGACCAAGCAAGATTTGGAGTGTTGTAAGGAAGGCTTTGTCCACTGCATAGGTCCAAATTGTCTTTTGATTTCAGGAAAGCTGTAATGGATCTGAGACCCTAAAGCATATGGTCCTGCAGTTCCTGCAGCAGTAAGTATCCCTGGGACCATGAGGAAGTGGAGGGCTGAGGCAGACTGGTCCACCCATGAACAGATCAGTTCATGGGAGTTTTCCAGTCTCATTTGGGGTCCAGGCCACAGAGATAGCCTATCCTCACTGCTTCCCCACAGGTATTACTCGATCTATGACTCTGGAGATAGACGGGGTCTCCTTGGTGCTTACCATGAGGAGGCCTGCTTCTCCGTGACAATTCCCTTCAACACTGAGGACTCAACTCCGTGAGTATGGGGGCTCAGACCCTCCTCCGAGGCTGTGTGTCTCCTCAGCAGACACAGGCCAGCTCCTGGAAATGTCCGCACTGGCCAGACCACCCACTCCTGCTCCTCTTTCTCTCCTAGGAAGAGCTTGAGCCAGTACTTGGAGGATAGCAGGAATATGAAAACACTCAAGGACCCCTGTAAGTGTGTGAGGGGGAAGAGTGGGCAAGGTAAGGGGGTGTGGCAGGAACAATCACAGAGGCCACAGATCAGAGTGTGGCAGCCCCCGCCCCCCCATTCTTTCCCTCTCCTCTCCTCTACAGACCTGAGGGAGGAACTGCTGAAACATACAAAACGTGACATTGTGGACTTCCTCAGTGCGTTGCCCAAGACTCGGCATGACCTCAGCTCCATCCTGGTGGACATGTGGTACCAGACGGTGAGCACCTGCTTCCTCCCTCGGGCAGGCCCAGAGAGCCAGAGGTGGGTAAGGAGGTTAAGGAGGATCCCGAGCACCTGAGCTCTTCCCTTTCAGAAATGGATGCTCTGCTTTTCTGTCAACGGGGTGTTCAAGGAGGGTGAGTGTCTGTAGAGTCCCCTCCCTCGATCCCCACTGCTTCCTCCCCCTGGCCAGGCTCCCTCTCAGAACTCTCCCAGCTTCCCTGATTTTGTCCCTTTCCCTCCTCTTCTTCCCTCCATGTTTTCCCACCCCTACTGTGCCCGCAAACCACCCTGGTCTGAACTAGGTCCATGACTGTCTGCCCTGCACAGCTCAGGCGTGCTTTAAGGACACGGACTGTGGAGTTTGACAGCTCTCATTCCAGGTTCTTACTCTGTGAACTTCTGCTGGTTACTTAACCCTTCAGTTTCCTCATTTGCAAAATGGGGCCAACAATAACCCATCTCTTGGGCTATGTGAAATAGGAATCAAGTGAACTTGTGGTTTTCACGGGGCCCCACACATGATAGGGGCCCTATCACTGGGAGCATATTGTTCCCGTTGTTGCCCTCGCCATTCCTGCCACATCCTCCTGACTCCATGTGAACAATTGTCCTGGTCTACTCTGCTTCTGTGTGAGTGTCAAGCGAGACTCTGACTGGGGATCACCGTGTGAGCACGTAAAGCCTGTACAACTATAAGGTGGTGGTGTTTGTTGTCTTTGAAGTGGAAGGACAGTCTCAGGGTTCTGTTTTCGCCTTCACCCGGACCTTCATCACTACCCCTGGTAGCAATTCCAGGTTAGTTCTGTGTTGTGGGTGGAGCACCCATCCCAGCCTGGGGATAGTGTTGTGGGAATGTGTTGGGTGCAGTCCTCGGGGTGTTCTCAGTATTGTGGAAGGCCAACAGGTAGATCAAGGAGCCGCCTCGTTTAGTGTTTAAGAGTGTGGGACCTGGAGTCGGAGTAGGGTTCTCTTCCTCACTGCAGCACTCAACAAACTGTGTGACCTTCATCAGCTTAGCCAACCTCTCTGTGATTCAGTGCCTTTCTCTGAAAACCCGAATAAGGCTATCCATTTCCTTGGGCTCTTGTACAGGGTAAACCTGTTGGGCTTAGATCTGAAAATCTAGTGAAGCTGGTAGACAGTCTCTCCAAAAGTGAACTCCATGGGAGGGTTAGAGGGTACCAGCCAAAAAAATCCAGGAGTCGGGCACAGTAGGGATATGGAAGGAATTTGGTTGTTGAGTGGCAGTGATTAAGAAGGATCCTGTTGTCGGGGGTGTGGAGTTGTCTACCTGTCCAGCTTGAGGGTGCATTTTTCTTTCCACCAGTCTGTGCATCGTGAATGATGAGCTGTTTGTGAGGGATGCCAGCCCCCAAGAGACTCAGAGTGCCTTCTCCATCCCAGTGTCCACACCCTCCTCCAGCTCTGAGCCCTCCGTCTCCCAGGAGCAGCAGGAAATGGTGCAGGCTTTCTCTGCCCAGTCTGGGATGAAGCTGGAATGGTCTCATAAGTGAGTGCTGGGAGGACATGGGGCTGAGGGGAGTTGGGACATCATAGGAGTGAACAGTGGAGACTCACGTGCAATTTGGAAAAATAACAACCTGGATATTTTGCTTTGAAAAAAAAGTGGGCCCATGAAAAAGGTATCATGCTTTTATACTGGTATAGGTAAATAAGTGTTCAAATGACACAATGCCCAAATGACATTACCTTCCGTATGTAAAATCTGCAAGAATCTAGCACAACAAACTATTAGGAAACCAGTTCAGCAAGGTTGCCAGATATATACAAAAATCATTCGCACTTCTATGTAGTTGCAATGGACAATCCAAAAAATGAAACTAAGGAAAGAAGTCCATTTACAGTAACATCAAAAAAATAAATAAATAAAATAAGTAGGAACAAACTTAAGAGAAGCAGTACAAATCTTACACTCTGAAATCTGAAAACACTGCTGAAAAAAAACGAAAGAAGATTTAAATAAATGGAAAGACATCCCACGTTCATCGATCGGAAGGCTTAACATCATTAAGACGCCAGTACCACCCAGAACAACCTACAGATTGATTGAAGTCCCTGCCAGAATCCCAACTGGCTTCTTTGCAGAAATTGCCAGGGTAATCCCAAAATTCATGTGGAAATGCAGTGGACCCAAAACACCCAAACCCGTCTTGAAAGAGAGGAACAATGTTAGAAAACTCACACTTGCCGATTTCAGAACTTGCTGCAAAACTACATTAATCAAGAGTGCATGGTCCCGAAGTAGGAACAGACGTGGGAATCAGTGGGATAGAATTGGCAGTCCATTTATGTCCAGTTGATTATCATTCAGGATGCTGAAAAAAATCTAGTGGAGGAAAAAATAGTCTTCTTTACAGTTGTTGCTGGGACAAGTGGATATCCACTAGCAAAATAATTACTTTTGGCCCCTAACTCACATCATGTGCAAACACTGACCGAAAATGGATCAAGGACCTAAAAGTAAGAGCTAGAACTGTAAAACAGTGTAAGTGTACATCTTCATGACCTTGAATTAGGCAACCATTTCTTCCATATGAAACCAAAAGCACAAGCAACCAAAGGGGGAAAAAAAGGTAAATTGGACTTTATCTAAATTAAAAGCTTTGGTGCATCAACAGACACTCTCAAGAAAGTGGAAAACTGACTCAGTGGAACGGGGAAATATTTGCAAATCACATTGCCGACACGAAGAACCCTTGCAACTCAACTAGAAACAGACAAGCCACCCAGTTAGAAAACGGGGAGATGATTTGAAAAGGTGTTTCTTCAAAGAAGACCAACAAGCATGTGCAAAACTTCTCAACATCATTAGTCGTTAGGGAAATGCATATCAAAACCACACTGAGCTACCACTTCATACCCACTAGGATAGCTTTAGTCAGTGAAAGAAAACATTACAAATGTTGGGGAGAATGCAGAGAAATCGGAAATCTCATGTATCACTGCTGATAACATAAAATGGAGCAGTCGCTGGGGAAAAGGTTTTGGCAGTTCTTCAAAATCTTAATTACGGAGTTAACACATGATCCAGTAATCCCACGCCTAAGTGTATATCAAAGGAAATGAAAATATATGCCCATTCAACAACTTGCACATGAATTTTCATGTGGTATTATTCGAAATAGCCAAAAAATGGAAACACATCCAGTGACCTTTAGCTAATGAATGGATAGATTAATGTGGTGCATCCATAGGGTGGAATACTATTGCAATATTCATTCATGCAAAAGAATGTAGTTGTGATATATACTATGACATAGGTGAACCTTGAACACATTGTGTGCTAAATGAGAGCAGCGAGTCAGAAAAAGCCACGTAATTACATGATTCCATTCACGTGAAGCGTTCAGAACGGGCAGATCCCTAGAAACGGAGAGCAGAGTAGTGGTTGCCAAGATGCAGAGAAGAGGGAGAATGGAGAGTGATCTCTAACAGTTAAGGACTTTCTTTTTGAGGCGATCACAATAGTTTGGGATTAGATAGTTGTGATGGTTGCAGAATCTTGTGAATATATGTAAAAGCACTGAATTGTACACCTTAAAATGGTGTGACTGCTACAGTATGTGCGTTATATCTCAATATAAAAGAAACATGTTGTTGAATTTCCACTTGTTATTTCTTGAACATCTTTCTTTACCAGTATGTATTAAGCTCCTTTGTTCATTTGAATACCCCTATTTTTGTGATTTGAATTCTAGCGGGCATGAATGTCAGGGATAGGCGTTTTGGTTTTCCCTAGGCCTTTCTTCATGGTTACAAGAGTGCTCATACTGATATGTGTGTCCCACAAAAAAAGGTCGCATAGAGTAAGTGTGGCATTGCAGGGTCGGTGTGCCTGTCCTGGGGCAGCAATGGAGAACACCTGTTCTTCTCCCACCTTAGGTGCCTTCAGGACAATGAGTGGAACTACACCAGAGCTGGTCAGATCTTCACTATGCTCCAGGTGAGGTCTGGGAATCAAGTGGGCATAAGACGGCTGTCTCTGGGCCGTCAGGAGGGCCAAGAAGATGGAGGCCAGGTAGCATGGGGATGGAACTCAGGGCACCCGGCTCTACTAACATCCCAACTCCTTCTTTTCTTTACTTCCTGTAGACTGAGGGCAAGATCCCAGCAGAGGCCTTCAAGTAGATCCCCTGAAAGGAGCCCTTCCGTGTCTTCCTTGTCTTCGTTCACATCCTCTGTGTTTCCTCTTTTCACCAGCCTAAGGCCATGCCCAGGAGCTGCATTGGAGGCCTGGTTGATCAGGAAGCCAAAGTTAACTGGCAGGCTGCATGGCATAACCACCCGAAGAGCCACTTGCTCTGTGTATTTGCCCCACTCATGATCACTGTTTATTTTCATAATAAAGAGTGATGTTGCATGCTGTATGTTGTGTGCCCTGGATTGCTCTTCTCCTGCCCCAACCATGCGTCAGTGGGGCCAGGACTGAAAGCCCTGCATACCCGTTCGCCCCTGGCTGGCCTTAGCAGATGCATCGATGTGGCTTTCCTTCATAGGTAATTTTGTCAATAAACCCTGATGAGAAAGGACACACGCTCCTTCCAGAGACTGACCTTGAGAGAGAGTGGGACCCTGTCAGATGCTCGACCTGGAGGCCCACAGAAGCAGGCATGTTACCTTGGCACACCAGGAGCTTTCATTCACTGTCTCGACCCCTCCCTTTCTGGAAGGTGCACTATTTGAGGGGGAGTCTCAGGTCAGCACCTTCAGGGGGAGGAAGACTCAGCCTGTCGGCCCAGTGCACTCTGCAGAGAGCTGATATCGGGTGCTCCATGTCCATGTTCTCGATGGTGTCTAGCCGTTTATTTTCACTTCTAAACAAACAACAGTAGCACAGAATCTCCCCTTATGTTCAGTTCTCAATGACTGCCATTTAGCAGTCGTTGAGAACTGACCATAAGGTGGTCAGTTCCAAATTGCAGGCAAGAGTTGAGCGGGACATTTGCACAATTTATTGCCCACACTTACGTGATGCTTGCACGTTAGACAATCAGCAGGCATACTTTTCAAAATTAAAACAATAGCAGTATGACGTTGTCAAGTCATAGTCCTGTAAATGATGACATAGGAGAGGTACCACCAGTTTACAAATTATGCCTCCACTTTTGTGTTTGGTATACGTTATTTCCTACCACTTGCACTTTTCAGTTCTTTATGTGCATGTACATTAGGGAGTCATATGTTGGAGTGTGAATTTCTTAAAACTAGGAACTAAGGGGATAGTTGTCATCACAAAAAGAATGATGCCCATCTTGTTCTTCCCTGCAGTGCCTCAGCTGAGTCAAAGGCAAGTTCCTGTACCTCTCTAAGCCTTGGATTAAATGGATCATTGCATTGAAAGCACTCAGAGCAAAGCTGTATTGTGCATTTTCACATCGCTATAAAGTACTACCCAAGACTGGGAAATTTATAAAGAAAAGTGGTTTAACTAACAGTCCTGCAGGCTGTACAGGATGCATGGCTGGGGAGACCTCAAGAAACTTACAATCATGGCAGAAGTCAAAGGGCAAGCAAGGCACATCTTACGTGTTGGCAGGAGAGAGAGAGAGAGAGAGAGAGAGAGAGAGAGACACAGAGAGAGAGAGAGAGACAGAGAGATAGATAGAGACACTTTTAAACCATCGGATCTTATGAAAACTTACTATCATAACAGCAAGGGTTAATCTGCTACCTTGATCAAATCACCTCCCACCAGTCCTCACCCCTGACACTTGGGGATTATAATTTAACATGAGTGGAGACATGGAGACAAACCATATCACACGCCCAGCATCTTCTAGTGATGAATATGCATTTGCATCATTCATTGTATTTATTGCTATTCCTCCCCACCATCCAAAAGGAGAGTTGTGTGAATGGGGTTTGCACTGCCAGGCAATGTAATTGTTCTGCGGTGCTGCACCTTCATCTTTCTTTGGAACAGACTGGTTGACACACAGTTTAAAGGAAGACAATGAAAAGCTCAGGAGCAGTCCCAGATTTGTAACATTATTTAATGTAAAACAGATTTGGCATTTCCAATCCGTGCATTCAGATACATTGTTCTAGAAATGAAGCAGATGCATCTACAGACGGTTCAATAAAAATCAAACTTCAATACTTTCCCCATAGCAAAATATTTAATATTAATTAAAACATCAACAAAACAATAAAGCACAAAACTGTGTATATATCACAGTTCTATGAAATGTCAACGCAATATACATGCAATATATCTGCACGAGTGCACGCAAACAAAAAATAAGGGAACGAAACGCAGGAAAATGTTAACAGTTCTCTTTCCAGCGATGATGGGTTTCTGGTTATTGATATTTTCATCTCTGTAATTAGCTGTATTTTCGTCATTTGGTAACAAGTATACATTTATGACAGAATAAACCTTAAGCTTCTGAAATGTTTGTTACTAATCCAACATATCAAATGTGCCAAATGTTAATAGAGAGCCATGAAGTGAACACTTGTGTATCCACTACCCAGATTAAGCAATAAACTTGACAAATGTTTGAGCCCATCCCCTCATTTCAGTTGTCCTTCCTTTACTCCTCAGATGTAACTCATAGCTAGAATGTGGTGTTTATATTCTCCACAAATTGCTTCATAATTTTATCGTGAATAAAAGCATTCTTAAGCAAGGATTATGTGAAAACAGAGTTGTTCCTCTCTCTGGAAGGTGGCCTGCAAAAAGATTATTGATGTTTTCATGAGGATTTTAATCAGTAGGTACTTTATCGAATTTAATCCTTACAGCTATTCAAGTTACTGTTCATTGTTGATATTATTCAGCTCAGGGTACAGGAGTTATGAGAAGTTAAGCAACTTTCCCTAGAGAAACAAACTTGTAAATTGATGTCCAGGGACTCAAAACCTATAATTACACAGAGTACCATTATTTTTCTGCTCTGTTATCTGGGAAGTCAATCAATGAACCTAAGTGTTTTGTTTAGGATTTCTCTTTAACAATGAGAATTACTGCTTCTCTCTCTCTCTCTTTCCACACCAATGTTTCAGTTAATGATGGAACACATATATGACAGTTAGTTCTACCAGATTATAATGGAGCTGCCCTATACAGGTAACTATTTTGTATATTTTGTATCCTATTTTTATTGTACCTCTTCTATGTTTAGATACACATATACTTACCATTGTGTTACCATTGCTTGAAGTATCCATTACAGTAACACACTGTACTGATTTGCAGCCTAGGAAGAATAGGTTATAGCATATAGCGTAGGTGTGTAGTAGGCTATACCATCTAGTTTTGTGTAAGCACGCACTATGATGTTCATACTGTTACGGGATCTTTGGGGTGTCACTTTTCTGGCTAGAAACCTCTGTGGCTGGTGGCACCTTTGCTTGAGTTTTTTCTCGGGCCCACTGTGCTCATTCCACTTACTCGAACTGGCAGACTGCACTTGTCTCATGCTACTGGTCTGTGTCACACACCTGCCATGGGAGACTGTATGGAGCAGGGAAGGGTGGGTGAGCAAGTGTGTGGTCCAAGCACTGTGCAGTCAGAAATGGCCACTGCTGCAGGCAGGGTGGGGAGTTCCAGGTGCCAGCATGTGTCAGCTCTCCACCAAGCTGCAGCTAGACCAGGTGCACCAGAGCTTCTGCAGTTGGCACTGGGGACCACAGTGGTGCCTGGAAGCCAGGAGATGCCAGGAACTTCACTGACTTAAAGATGGAGTCACAGCCCTGGCTCAGTGAGCTCCTCAGTCTGGGTTCCCCAAATGGCCACAGCTCTTCTTTCCTTCTCTTCATCTGTAACATGGTGAGCAAGGGGCATGTCTCCGCCCTGTTTGTGTTACAGCTTCTTTACCCTCATTTGACAGGACCTGAGTTCTTTTCTTGTGCCCAGGAAGAATAAGGTATGCAGACAAGTGGAGGGTGAGCAAGAGGAAGAGGAGCTTTATTGAGCAACAGAACAGCTCAGAGCAAATCCACAGGGGACATCTCGTTTCTACAGCCAGCGTGTTCCAATGAGTGTTCCTCTCCTAGCATAGAGGGCAGCTCCTCTCTGCTTGGCAAGTCATCTCAACATGGGTTCAGCTCTCAACCAAGTGTAGCTCCTCTCTTGCAGCTGTTTGTTCCATTGTGCATCTCTTAGCGGTTAGGTGGCTCTAGAGTGGATGGCTCATCTCTGCAGGCAGGTCATCCCATTGTTTCTGCAGCTGTCAGCAGAGAGCAGGCCTTAGAATGGGTTGCTCTCCTCTGCAGCTGATTATCCTGGTAACTACTCACCTCTGGCTGAGCCCAAGGCTTTTATGGTACTCAGAGGAGAGGAAGTGTAGCTGATTGGTCCATGGGCAGCCATAGACAGGCCCAGAGAAGGCACCACAAGTTCCCACTCTCGTCCACGGGGCTGGCAGCTCAACCCCCAGCCTTCAGGTTCTCCTGGGCCTGAAGGTGGGGCCTCACCAGGGACCTACCCAATTCTGCCCAGGAACTTATTTGCCTCCTGCTGCCATTCACCTAGGCTATGGAAGCCAAGGGGAGGCTGAGGGCAGCTGAGGCTGGCCTGCAGTCTCCCCTTGGCTCCCTGTCAATGCTCAAAGAACAGAAAGGGCTGGGTGACAAGGGGTTTTCATATCAGCACTGCACTGAACATGTGCACACCCGGCCAGGCTGCAACAGTGCCTGGGCTTGGCCCCAACTTTTCTCTGATATTGGAGTGGGTGCCTACAGCAGGGAGAAGCCAGGCAGCAGGAGCAGGTATTTCCAAACCTGTAATGGCATGGAGGGCCTTCCTGGGCTCCCAAAAGTGTAGAGATGCCTGGGTCCACAGCTGCGTAGGTGGTGGGCAGGGCTCTTGCCTGCTCCCTGGAGTGGGATGCCCAAGTCTACAGCTGTGCTTTTGGTGACTACCGCTGTGCCCTGGAAGCTGGGGCTTCCCCCTGCTCCCACACCCAAGAGCACAGGGATGTCTAGTTGCACAGCCATGACTTGGGTAGCTGCAGGGGCACACAGGGAATTCCCACCCCAATTTTGAAGGGGCTAGACCCCCACTTGTCCCCATTCCCACTGTCTCCATGGGGGATGAAGCCCTGGCCACACCTCTCTGCTGCAGCCTGCTTGATAGTAGTGGCCACTCCAGACAATCTGCTGCTGCTATCAGTACAACAACAAAAATCACCCAACCATGCCTGTCTCAGAAGATATCACCGTCGTTAAATGAGACATGATTGTATATATTTAAACATCATCTGTACAACAAATTTTAAGAGTACAAAGTATATAAAAAGCTGGAAGAAAATAGTTGTAATCTTTATTGCAGATACCTTAACCAATAGAGAAATGGGCCAAAGATTGCAACAGAGAATGTACATGAAAGTAACATAAATACCAGTGAACATTTGAAAATATGCCCAACGATACAAGTGATGAAATGTGAAACAAGCTCTCATACTGCATAAAACAGGTAAATATCAACACAGTATGTAGAGGACAATCACAAGTTTGTAAAAGAGTATACTTTAACATTTGGATAAATACCTGTGCATTTCATTAAGACATATACAAAAATCAACAGAGTATACATCAAATTGTTAATAATGAATATCTTCTGTTGGCATGGCAGTACAGACTAGACAGTTAATACACTAGTGTATTAATTTTGCAAAATGAATAAACCTCATAAATGCTACTTTCAATGCTGGTTATGAAACCTTCTTTTAACAAGAAGGTTTACCTTACCCTTATCTTGAATAATTACCCTTATCTTGAAATAGCCACTTACTTTCTTCTGATTTTAAAATATATAATTCATATTAAGAGTTACTCTATTTAAGTGGCTATAACTTTGTTCTGAGAGAGCTGATGGACAAAATTGCCTCGAGTCAGAGCAAAGAGGTCACACTGTGCACAGATGTACAGCTCCTAGGGCAATGACCAGGACTTCACAAATTAACAGTGGGTGTCAGTATTGTTGTCTCCCTGGAGGCAGAAGAGAAAGTTCAGCTCAGCAGTGATTAAGTCCAGCATGGATGCCATACCTCCCCTTCCCAGGAGAGCATCCATAAAATGTCTGTTCGCATTAGGACACCAGAGGGAGGACTCTGCATTGGACACAACACATTTGCACTATAATTTACAGACATAATTAATATAACTGACATATAAGGAAATCTAAGTAGCTAACGGAATTGTGTACATGACTACAAACAGGTAATTTAAAGAAAAAATATGAATGGCAATAGCAATCAGCATATGTAAAATTGCTTAACCACATCAAAAATTAAAGAAATCTAATCAAAAGCATTGAGATATATAAATATATAAGCAAGATACAGAATATAATATTCAACATGATCTGATTTATAAAGAATATATATTTGTATAAGGGCATACATGTGTCATATTTTAAAATATAAATGAGCCCACAGAAACATATCTGGAGAATATTTACAAACTGATTGAGTGTTTATCTTGAGAATGGGCATAGTAATAGGGGAAACACAAGATAATGCCTCTTATAATTGTATATTTCTCCAGTGCTTTCAACAATTGGGGGAACATACAGCACGCTGATTTTTAATTAGCAGAATAACAAAGATATCTTTGTTAGACAGCATAGAATAAACCTAATTTTAGTTTGATTTACAAAACTAATGCTAAAAATATATATTTCTGGACATTAAAAGATGTTAAATATCCTATAACATATAAAGGAGGTCACATAACATAAAATATTTATAATTACACACATACACATTCACTCAACTGCGCTTAATTTGAGAGGGGGTTGAAGGAAACATCCTGTCACATGTATTAATGCCCACGGGCTCTATCTGTATCTCTGCTTAATGCTTTCTCTGCCTTACAACTTACAGAAAGTTTATTCTGGTTGGCTTCCACAGCCCTCCTCTCCCTCCTTCCCTCCTTCCTAGGTCTCTTGCTAAAGTGATATCCAAGCTGCAGTTCTGGATTGGATCAACAGATGGCACTGACCTTCAGCTGCAATTTAATTTTTCAATGAAAAAAAAATAGTTCACAAAATGAATAAATTGTATTTTGAATTGAGATTATGAAAAAGTATGGAAATAAAATCAGGATTTGTTCCTTAACTCATCAATTAACACTTTTCATTTACTACTTTAAATTTTTTAGAATATGGTTCTCAAACTTGAGCTTGCATCAGAATCACTTGGGAGGCTTGTGACAAACTGGGGAGTACGTGTACCCCATAAATTTGTACAGACAATGAAGAAATAAAATATTGCTGGACCAACCCCAAGAGTTTCTGATTCAGCAGGTCTAAGATCAGTACTTTCTAGCAAGTTCCCAGGTGATACTGACACTGTTGGTCTGGGGACCAAACACTGAGAACCACCAATGTAAATCATAAGAACGAACACAAACAGAACAAAATAACATCTAACCCTTTATAGAATACCTGGAGAATCACACTGTGTTGAGAATTCTGGTAGACGTATATGATTTGGGATCAGGGAAATGGGGTCATAGTGTGCAGTGGACCACAGACTAAAGCAGTGGATGCCATAATGTCACTCTCTCTAAAGCATGAAGGGACCAGTCACTAATCAATATAGCAGCATAGATCTCGTATGTGGACAATGTGGTGATTTCATCATATCTTCCACCCCGGGGAACCTTGTGGGTGAAGAATTAAGCTCCAGGCTCCCTGAGGCTCAGGGATCTAAAGGCACTGTCCAGATCTCACCTGACCAAGCCCTGTTCCTTCCACTACATCTACAGACCTGGTGCTCTTTACCTGGTGCTCTTTATTTGTTAAAAATAAAGCACATTTTTAAGCTCTGCTTATTATTATAAAGGTAATCCACACTCATTTTGGATCATGTGGAAAATACTGTCAAATACAGACAGGAAAATATATCCAGCACTCATGTCCCTTCATGGTAAATGCAATTAACATTTTGGTGTATTTTGTTATAGTATTTTTTTCTCCATTTTAATATACGCCCACAGAGATAGATACTAGCATTTCTGAAGAAGAGACTCTTGCTTCTGGGGAAGTGATGGGATTGCTATTAGGACACAGTTCCTTTGACTGCAGCCTTCTCTATAGCAGATGTGTTATTAGGACTGGTTCCTCTGCACTGTCTCTTCATTTCAAGACTCAAAGGAAATCTCTATAATGCACTTCTTACAGTCTTTGTTCCCTTACAACATAAAAGAGAAAGTACTAAGAGCAAGAAAACACTTATGATGGTAGGAAATGGCATGAGGATTTTTCTGTCCCCTTCCAAAGCCCCTCAGGTAACTCATCCTACAATACTAAACAGTCACTATAGTTAAAATATCAAGAAAGTCTACACACATTTCCTTCCATACACTTAGGGGCCCAACTGTTCTCGCTTAGAGTTATGCATTTAGTTTCTATCCAGACATCTATTCTGCAGAGAAGGCAGAAGAGGCTAAGATAGTAACCACTAAAGCCTCCTATGAATTTCTCATTTCCCTAAAACAACTCTGAGAAGACAGCATCATTTTCATTTTACTGATGATCAGCTCCAGGCTTGCCAAGGGTAAACCACACATCCAGGTAAGTGGGAACAATGAAATTCAGCCACTGGACCTGCCCAGAGTATACCCAGCAGCTTCTATAGCAGATGTGGGCTTCCAGAGGTAAGAAATGGTGTTTGTAAACTTTTCTGGTATTGCGACTGAGCTTTGTCATGACCATATGGGAACATACTAGACAACTCCCCTTAGTATGTTTGTGGCGAGGAAATCCTGTCCTAGGCTAGGAAGTATGTTGATTGGCAGTTTCTGAAGTGTTGAATAATTCAGATGAAAGTACAGGTTTTTGACACTGGGAAAGTGACATGGAGAAAGGAAATTATTGTTTATCAAATCTTGGGCTATGTCTAAGTAATTTCAGATTGTATCTCTTATAAATATGCTGATAAATCCAAGGTAGGCAGTAAGGATCTCTTATGAAAAATTAGAAAACTCAAGATTCTAGAGGCTAAGCAAGTTACCTTTAGTGCCAAGCCTGTAAAAATAGGCCAGGGACTCTAAAACCCAAGATTTTCTCACTAGGATGTCTTCCTGGACTGTGAATGGTTTCTATCTAAAATGTTCTCATAAAGTGGCAATCTCTACAGTCCTGTGATTCTTCAAAACTTTCACAATGAAGAGTACAGATTTCTTCATCATTAAAATCTTGATATTTTAACATGTAAAGTTGCATCAAAAATTGGAAGGGAAATTATCCACATATACCTCAGAAACCACTTTATATGCCAGGAACTCTCTTTAACCAGAGGAGAAACAAGTGAAAATTTAAAATCTCATAGAAAATTAGAGGAATGCAATTAAACTTATGAGAAGATATCCAACAGCAATGAACACACAAACAAAAGTACAGGTACCTTTATTCTTAGCTAAGAATGGTAAATTGCATGATAAGGTTTGCAGTCATTCCATTTTCATGAAGAATATGTGTATATACATGCTCTTTGTTCAGGCTGATATGACAAAACGCCACAGAGTGGGTGACTTAAACAACAGATATTTATATCTGATAGTTCTGGAGCTGGGAAGTCCAAGACAAAGTATCAGCAGATTCAGCATCTGGTGAGGGCTCTCTTCATGGCTTGTAGACAGGCATATTCTTGCTGTTTGCTCACATGACCCTTGATGCATACTTGTGAAGAGAAAAAGATCTCTCTCTCTCTTTCTCTGCTTATAAGGGCATCAATCTCATCATGAAGGTCCCACTCTCCTGGTCTAATCTAAACTTAATTATGTTCCAAAGTCCCCACCTCCAAATACTATTACCTTGGAAGCTAGGGCTTCAATGTATAAATTGGGGAGGATAGAAACATTCATCTCATAACACATGTTCATACATATTGTACATGTTTATGTATTTTGTACATACATATCTCCACATAAATATATTCTCATGAACATTTTCTTTCTACGGAAAAAAATCATCTGTTGAATATGCTCCACGCCATTAACGAAGGATACATCAGCAAAGTGAAGGAGGTAGATACAGGATCATTTCTTTTCTCACATAAACGTGTCTTTTGCTCAATTTCTTTTAATTATGAACATATATCAGTTTTGTGATTTAGAAAAGCAATTCTATAAATTTGTGAAAAAATAAAAACTTGCTATAATCTGATCTCAGTAATTTATTTTGTATAAGTTACTAGTCTGTAAAGCAATTTGTGCTTAGTAATATAAATAACGTAGCATAAAAAACAAGGAGATCCTGCCATTTGCCACAACATGGATGGACTTGGAGGTCATTGTACTAAATGAAATAAGCCAGACACAGAAAGACAAATATTGCACAGTCCCACATATGTGTCAAATATTTTTAAAAGGCCATATATATGCATACACACACACACAAACAAGACAATAGAGATTACAAGGGTTAGGGTGGGAAAAGGAAATGGGGAGATGTAGGTCAAAGATACAAAGCAGCAAACATGTAGGACAAACAAGTCAAAATATCTAATGTGCAATATGGAGCTATAGTAAATAACAGTTTGTTGCATTTGGAATTTTTACTAAAAGAGTAGATTACTGCTGTTCTTGCCACAAGGAGGAAAATAGGAAACTCTGTGAGATGATGGATAGGTTAATCTATTCCACTATAATAACCATTTTACTATATGTATGTATCTTATAACTTGTACACCTTACAATTTACAATAAAATTAATTTTTCAAAAGGAATTCACAGTTAATGGTGAGTTTTTTTAAAAAAGAGGAAATTACACATTGTATTTACAATATGATCAGTCCCCCTTATTGTTGACAACACTCCCGTGTGTATAAGCACATGTTATAAATCAAATGTCTTTAAAAGAATATAACCCAAAATACAAAATATCGACACATGCACAGATATGCACTGATACACAGTTTCTCAGAGACACTCACACTGGTGGCTTTCTCTTCATTTGAGACAGTGGTGGAACTTCCCACCAGGAGCTCAGAGAGCCAGGCAGCAATAGATCAAGCGGGAAGGGCTGCTTGTGTCATTCAAGCCTCCAGCAAGCCCTGTTTGGTGGGTCAGGCCAGAGGCCCCTCCCTCTCCAAATCCTTACAGAGCCTCCTCCCAGACATTCAGAGATGTAGTTCTGGCTTTGACCAGCAGGTGACAATTATAGCAATATTTCACCTCAGACGCGATGGAAAAGTAACTTTTGCAAAGACAGACAAAGACGTTATGAAATGAATAGTACTAAATATATTTGAAAAATTCATTACAGACAAAAAGTTGAATATGTATTGCTGTTTTATTTTTTGGTAATTACTTCCAAAGCTGAGTATCTCACAATTACTCTTTTATTCAGTACATATGAGTGTGGGGACACTGCCAACTCCAGTCCATTTGTCCATCCCACTGTTTTCTCTGAATCCCAGACTCATTTTCAACTGCCTGCAGGACATATTCATTTAGAGAAAGACTACTACAATTTGTTTCTACATGTGTGGAGTTCAGTGTGTGTTTCTCCAATGTTAAACTGAAGAGTAAAGAATAGGCAGGATAACTCATTAAGTAATAAAAAGAAATGGCACAAATATATTTTTCTCTTCCAAATTCCAAAGGAAAGTATATGCTACAAAAAATTACGCCAAAGCCCACAAGTTACATAAATATGTGTACATTGCATGCTTTGTATGTATATTTTCAAATAATCCGTAATATAGTTATGCCATTCATTTTACATAAAAATCCCCCCACTGATGGAACAAAGAACTCTGGAACTAACATTTGTAGTATCAGTTAAAGGAGTGGTATGTTCCAAATGCTTTCTTTTTGTTGTTTTTAACTTTTATTTTTGGTTCAGGGGTACGTGTGTAGGTTTCTTATACAGGTAAATTGCATGTCACTGTGGTTTGGTGTACAGATTATTTCATCATCCAGGTAATAAGCATACTACTCTGTATTAGTCCGTTTTGACACTGCTATAAAAACTTCCCCGAGACTGGGTAATTTACAAAGGAAAGAGGTTTAATTGACTCACAGTTACATACAGCTGGTCATAGTGGGCTCAGAAAATGTAATAATGGTGGAAGGTGAAGGAGAAACAAGTACCTTCTTCACAAGGTGGCAAGAAAAGAGACAATGTGAAGGAATAATTTTCAAACACTTATAAAACCATCAGATCTTGTAAGAACTCTCTTGCTATCATGAGAACAGAATGAGGGAAACCACCACCATGATCCAGTCCCCTCCCACCAGGTTCCTCCCTCAATGCCTGGGGATTACAATTCAAGATGAGATTTGGGTGGGGACACAAAGCCAAACCATATCATACCCAATAGGTAGTTTTTTTATCCTCACCCTCTCTACATCCTCCACTCTCAAGTAGGCCCTGGTGTCTGTTGTTCCTTTCTTTATATCCATATGTATTTGATGTATAGCTCCCATTTATAAGTGAGAACCTGTGGTATTTGGTTTTCTATTCCTGCAGTAGTTTGCTTAGGATAATGACCTCCAGCTCCAACCGTGTTGATGCAAAGGACATGATGTTATTCTTTATGGTTGTGTAGTATTCTGTGGTGTATATGTACCACATTTTCTTTATCCAATCTACCATTAATGAGCATTTAAGTTGATTCCATGTCTTTGCTACTTTGAATAGTGCTTTGCTATTGTGCATGTCTTTATGGTAAAACGATTTATATTTCTTTGGGTACAGACCCAATAATGGAATTGCTGGGTCAAATGCTAATTCTGTTTTCTTTGAGAAATCTTCAAGATTTCTATAGTGGCTGAATTAATTTACATTTCCACCAGCATTGTATGAGTTCATTTTTCTCTACAACCTTGCCAGCCCATGCTATTTTTTGACTTTTTAATAATAGCCATTCTGACTGGTGTGAGATGGTATCTCATTGTGGTTTTGATTTGCACTTCTCTAATGATTCATGATGCTGAGTTTTTGTTTTTTTTTTCATATGCTTGTTGGCTGTATGTATGTGTTCTTTGGAAAAGTGTTTGTTCATTTTACTATATGTTCTTCGCCCATTTTTGACTGGGGTTATTTGGGTTTTGCTTGTTGATTTAAGTTCTTTTTAGATTCTGGATATTAGTTCTTTATGAGATGCATAGTTTGCTAATATTTTCTCCCATTCTGTGAGTTGTCTGTTTACTCTATTGACAGTTTATTTTGCTGTGCAGTAAATAATCAGGTCCCATTTGTCAATTTTAGTTTTGATTGAAATTGCTTTTGGCATCTTCATCATTAAATATTTTCCGTGACCTATATCCACAATAGTATTTTCCTAGGCGATCTTCCAGATTTTTTAGTTTTAAGTTTTACATTGAAGTCTTTAATCCATTTTGAGTTGATTTTTCTATACAGTGTAATAACGGGGTCCAGTTTCAGTCTTCTGTGTATGGCTAGCCAGTTATCTCAGCACCATTTATTTAATAGGGCATTCTTCCCTCATTGCTTGTTTTTGTTGATTTTGTTGAAGATCAGATGGTTGCAGGTGTGTGGCATTGTTTCTAGGCTCTGAATTCTGTTCCCTTGGTCTATGTGTCTGTTTTTGTATGAGCACCATGCTGTTTTGGTTACTGTAGCTTTATTTGAACTTTGGTTACTGTAGCCTAGTTTGAAGACAGGTAATGTGATATCTCCATCTGTTCCATTAGGATTGCTTGGCTATTTGGGCTCTTTTATGGTTCCATATGAATTTTAAAACAGTTTTTTCTAATTCTGTGATGCATGTCATTGGTAGCTTGATAGGAATAGCATTGAATCTATAAATTGTTTTGGGCAGTATGGACATTTTCACAAAATCAATATGTCAGTGGACATATTGATTCTTCCTATCCATGAGCATGGAATGCTTTTCCATCTTTTTTGTGTCATCTCTGAACTCTTTGGGCAGTGTTTTGTAATTTCCATTGTACAGATCTTTCACCTTCCTGGTTAGCTGTATTCCTAGGTATTGTCAGGCCTCCATGTGCAAGCCCAGACTCAGAAAGTCTGAAGTCCTGCCTGCCTCAGCTGATCTCCCCCGAGCCCCTGCCTGCATTTGCCATTATCCCTGATCCCCTGGATATTAAGCTTCTAAACCCACCCTGTCATTTTAACTGTTATTATGATAGTGTAAATACCCCTCACCCCACCCTGCCATCTTAACTGTTCTTAAGATAATGTGAATACCCCTCACCTCACCCTACCATCTTAACTACTCTTACCCCACCTGCCATTGTAACTGAACTTATGGTAATGTATACTCCTTGCCCCTACCCCTACCAGTGTAACTGATCTTACTCTGTAACACCCCTGCCTCCTCTCTGAAAGATATGCTCCAACCTACAAAACCAACTCCTGTCCTACCACCCTTTGCTAATACCCTTTTTGGCCTTAGCCTACCTGCACCCAGGTGAATGAACAGCCTGTTTGGGGAGTCTCTTCATTCAAAGCACACATTTTTAACAGGTATTTTATTCTTTTTTTAGCTATTCTAAATGGGATTGTGTTCTTGATTTGGCTCTCAGCTTGGATGTTATTAGTATATAGAAATGCTACTGATTTTTCTACATTGATTTTGTATCCTGAAATTTTGCTGAAGTTGTTTATCAGCTAAAGGACCTTTTGGGTGGAGACTATGGGGTTTTCCAGGTAAACAGTCATATCACCAGACGCTGTCTATAATTCATCTGATATTTTCCTTTTAAAACTCCTGTTTGACAGGATTTTTGCTACTTTGCAATAATCTATTTCTTTCTTTATTGTTTTCCATTTATTTGTATGTATGATAATATACATGCATATGTAATGATGAAGATTAATTTGACTATCTATAAAAACAAGGTGATAATGAATGGGCTGAGAACAAAGCAAAAAGGTCACGGCCAAAATTCATCACTTCTTAACAGTTACCAGTGCAGGGAACAACTTGGTGCTACAGGGAAAAGCAAGCTACCACTGCCCCTTGTCTCCCCATCCCACAACCACCCTTGTGCCCAAAACCTTATGATGAAAAATCACTGGGCATAGGGCAAAGCCAATCTGAAAGATTGTGAGCATTCTCAAAAGAACAGATGGAAAGTGCAGGTGTAGATGGAGCCATGAGGATGATCAGACCAGTTATAGAGATACATTACACATCTGAGTGCAAGGTGAACTTGGCAGTGCTTCAGCAGCACTGTGCTAAAAAAGAACCAAATTAGAATTCTCAGTTTATTGTTTAATGTCCAAATTCATCTTGTCTTTCCATATAGACATTCACGTCTTCACTTTAAAATAACGCACCATTCCCATGTCTTCAGAAAAATCCTTTCTTTTCCCGGAGCATGAAAATGGGTCATCTCAAAAGCATAATAAGGATTTCTTTGTAGTCAGTCATTTATTTTGAGAATTTAATAAAGAGTATTTAGACTGGGACAGGGGTCTGTTTTGGTCAAACACTTTTTTCAAGCACTAAATTATCAAGGCAACTTAATTTTGTTCTCAATTTGTATGGTTTCACCTTATATTACTCATAAGTAAATATATTGTCATTCAGTCTTATGTTGATGATTGCATTCAAATAAAAATGTTTAAAGGAAAATCATTCAGTGGAAAATAATGCTTTCTTTGTGCTGTCTGCCTACTTTTGACAATGAGATTTTTGCATAGGTGATTTTTTTTTTAGAGTCAAATGACAAATATATTTTTTGCAACAAAAAATGTCTATTGATTAGATAAAACTTTTTAAATGAGGTTACAAGGAGTCCTCAGTCTTTCACATTAATAATATTTTAAAAATACTATTCAAGGCTCAGCAAAGACTAGTTCTTTCTGTATTCTAGATATCCAGTTGACATTTCTGCCTCCGCTATGTGAACTTGCAACTGAGATTTGCATGAATAAAAGGTTTTTATTCCTAGTCTTTTTTCAGCAACATATTTTATGCCCTTGATTTCCTGATCTATGAAATGCAGATCATTGCTCCTTGCCAAAAGGGGTACTGTGACCATCCAAACAAGAGTCCATATAAACCGAAAATCCCTGTAAACACAAGGCAGTGATATTAGCATGGCAGGCTGAAAATGAGAGCTGTTATAATTTTAGAAAGGCTCTTGGGGACTGATCATAATGTCCTCATTTTTCTTATGAATATTATATTCATCCTTGATAGTTCCAACTTTTGGATAAACATTTTCATTAACCTCCATAGTAATCCTGGCAATAACAAACTCTTCTCAACTCCTTATGTCTGGACAAAGCAAGTAATGTAAGCTTCTTTGTGTATCTGCTTCTAATTGTATTGCCTTTCTTTTTCTAATTCTTTGATTGGACTTTTTTGTTTATATAAAGTTAATTATAAAACATTAATCATTTCTGTCTTTAATCTTTTGAATTTAGCTTACCTGGTTTTAGATGTCATATTCCTTCAATTAATATTAATTTACAATGGAGTGTAAAAATTGATGATTTGGGGAATACAATTTTATCCACATAACATTTCATTTTTAAACAGTTGCCAATGTCTAAAAATTGGAAGATTTCATATATAAATAAAGCTCCTTGGCTTATCTTGAAAAATGAGAAGGTTTTGCCACACAGAGCCTACATTGCTGCATGCCCTTAAGGAAACAACTGGCTGGAGCTGAGTAGCAGCTTCCTTATCCCCAGTCACCATGGGTCCTGTCACTTTCTATCCCCACATATACACAGAATGTTAGTTTTTACTGTACTGTTATTGCTGTTGCTTTTATTACAATAAAAAGTAAAATATTTCTTGCTAAAAGAGTAGATTTTAAGCATTCTAGCTACAAATAAATGATAAGTAGGTGAGGTGATGGATATGTTAATTCACTTGATTTAATCATTCCACAATCTGTGTGCATATATATATATATATCTCAAAGCATCACATTGTACCTCATAAATAATACAATATTACTTCTCTATTAAAAACAAAATTTTGTCTATTGTTTTAGAGACAGGGTCTCACTATGTTGCCCAGGGTAGTCTGAAACTCCTGAGCTCAAGGAATTCTCCCAATTCAGTCTCCTGAAGCATGATGAGACTATAGGCACATGCCATCATGCTTGGCTAAAAAGTAGAAAATGTGAAAAGTAGGTGAAGAAAAGACTAAGAATGCTGTTCATTTAAGTAAAATTGGACAGAGGGTATTAACTTGTGGTAGCAAAAGTTCTTGTTATTTTTATATATCCCTCCTTATATTATCTACATTATCAACTTGACCCCATAGGCCTTTGAGTTTGGCTTTCCTGGAGCTAAAAGTTTTATACGTCACATCACTGATGTGCCACATAGCCTTTCTGAGGTGAATATGATAAATATACACACTGTTCCATTTATAAACAAAGGAAATTTATATTTGAAGAAAATTTTAAATACCACATTAGAAAAATGTTTGATAGGATATAATGAACTTTGTTTTGCCATATTCAGTGTTGTTCTATTTTCTTATGTGACCTCCAGCTGGCAGGTCACAATGGGGTATTCAAAGATAATACATCTTGGATAAATTCAGTTCTGTGCCAAGTTGTCTCTGGCCATGATATTTTCAACTGACCCAATGAGTGATGTGGGGACAGCATTTCAATTGAACCGGCTCACATTAGACGTGGGTATTTGTCTGAAGAGTCTTTGTTTTCAGAGTGGTATGCTTTATGCCTTTATAAGAGCTGTATCACAAATAGTCAACATAACTTGAAGTGCCTAAGAGCCTAGAGAATGAATTTAATGGATTTGGATTTCTGGTAACAGAAGCAACTCCTGCTGCCTTCTGCATTTTTAATATTTGTTTGTAACCACAGAAAACCATTAACTGGTAAATATCCACTCTTGAAGGTTCAAGCATTTTATTTGTCCATATTCCTTTCTCCTATGCAGCCATTTGGTAATATCATAAATAAATTTGTTTATTTATTTGTCTATTTGTTTTTATTGATTTTGCACAGATATTACAAGCTTTGTTTAAAAATGAACACATAGCCTGAAATTCCACTCTTGGTATATGCGCAAGAGAATTTAAAATGGGTGGTCAAGCAAAAACTTTTACATAAATGTTTACAACAACATTATTAATAGTAGCCAAAAGATGGAAACAATCCAATGACATCAATTGAGAAAAGTACATGTGAAATATGGTACATCTATACAATAGACTATTATTCAGCCATAAGAAAGTACTGGCCCATGCTACAACATAGATGAACCTTAGAAACATTATGCTACCTGAAATAAGTCGGATGCAAAAGGTCGCATACTGTATAATTCCATTAGTATGACATGTCCAGAATAAGCATTGACATAGAGACAGAAAGGAGATTAGCTATTGTTTAAGGTTTATTAACACCTACTGATAAATGAAGTTAAAATTTAGAAATATTTTCTTTCCTTATACATACATACATGTATATACACAAACACACACATACACAAAATGTATATGTTGATTTATAATTTATATAACTGAATTAATACCATAATATAAATAGAGGAAAAGGAAAATACAAAATAATTACTTGTTTTTGGCAAAACATTTACATTAATTTTATAATCAGTGAAATTAAAATCATAATTTTGAAAACACAGGATAAGCCTGTATGTGATGCAAACCAAAAAAAATCATGTTAGAAATACATTCTATTACTTGGAAAACATGATGTTATATGAAAAAGGTATGTTGAAAAAAGATGTTATGATAAGATTACATTTTCCTTTGAAAATATATCTCTATATATTTATTATATGTTCATACCTCACACATGCATATGTGTGTATACACACACAAGCAAAGTTATTTCAGCTGAGAGTGTAGCTAAAGGGAGCATATTATGGTTTAAGACACTGCATGCTATGGAGGAAAATCAATTCCAATAATTTGTTATGAGAGTTCACATGTTCTGGTAAGAACATGATTTATTTAAAGTAATGTTTCACTTTTCTAAATACATAGACTTACACATTAAGCCTTTTTTGCCTATGGCAACTAAAGAATTCATTCCTAATTGTATTCTCTATGTCGATTGAAGTAGATAGCCCTCACTTTCACAGCTAAATTGCATTCAACCTCTTCAGGCAAGAAAGTCAATGGCTCATTCTTTCCATAATTAAAGGCAGAGTACATGTTTTACTTCCAGTAATGGCAACGTAAGTCACATTGAACTAAACCTCCCATAGCTAGAAATTATAAAGTCTGGGAAGAAAAATAAAATAAGTATCTGAAAGCACTTGAGGACAATAGAACTTAGTCCTTCTATCTAACTGTATATTTGTACCCATTAACCATCTCTCTTTATTCCCCAACCCTCTCCAGACTTGGCTAACTACCATTCTACTGTCTACCTCCATGAAGTTAAATTTTATAACTCCTACAAATAAGTGAGAACATGTGGTATTTGTCTTTCTGTGCCTGACTTACTTCATTTAATATAATGACTTCCAGTTCCATCCATGTTGATAAAAATGACAGGATTTTATTATTTTGTATGGCTGAATGGTATTTCATTGTGTATATATACCACATTTTCTTTATCCATCCATCCGTTGATGGGCACTTAAGTTGATTCCCTATCTTGGCTATTGTGAATAGTGCTGCAATAAACATGGGGGTGCAGGTATCCCTTTGTTACACCAATTTCCTTTCCTTTGAATGAATGCCCGGTAGTGTGATTGCTGGATCATATGGCAGTTCTACGTTTTGTTTTTTGAGAAACCTCCATACTGTTTTGATAGCACAGTAAGTTGACTATAGTTAGCAATTTATTTTTCAAAATAGCTAGAAGAGAAGATTTGAAATATTCCCAACATGAAGAAATTATAAATTTTCAAGGAAATGGATATTTAAAACACCCTAATTAGATGATTACACATTATATGTGCATACCAAAATATTACATGTACCCTGTATATGTGTATAATCATTATATGTCAATAAAACTTTAAAAAAAAACAACTTTTTCTGTAGTACCTATTTGTCTCCTTAGAATATTTATGAGAGCATCATGGTACATATTTTCATATCATGGCATTTTTAGAGTTCTGTATCATGTATACATTTTTGTACCTTAATAATGACATTTCTGCATTCCTGTTGCTTCACACTAACATTTAATAGTGTTTATTTTCTGTATCTGTGTCACAGAAAAATTAACATTAATTGTTCATTATTTTAAAGCACTTGAGAAAGACTGAAAGCAAGTAGAGATTGGAGAGAAGCTGACATTTGGAAGAGGAAATGTTTCCAGATGCCTGCTTTTATGGCTTTTTGCCTGGTTAAATGTGGAGTAGCTAAAATTCGGATAAATCTGTAGTCCATCACCGGGGACCTAACACTTTCTGTCCAGGAACCTGTTTGCCACCTCTGCCATTCATGCTGCCTAGGCTGTAGGTGCCAAGTAGCACCTGTAGACAAGCATGGAACTGCCCTCAGTCACTGCTTAGCTTCCCTCCTATGCTCGTTGGTATCCAAAGTCTGGACTGCCAGTCCCATGGACCAGACTGGGAACTTGTGGTGCCCTTTCTGGGGACTGGAAGCCCAGACTTGGGCTGGGATCAGGCTGCCAGTCCTTTGGACTGGAGTGGGAAGTTGTGGTGCCCTTTCTGGGCAGGCCCGTGGCCACACATGGACAAATTGGCATGCACTTCCTCCCCTGAGACCCATTAAAAAAAAGCCACTGGCACCGCCAGAGCTGAGCAGACCTCAGGACAACCAACTGCAGAGACAAGCAGCCCACTCTAGGGCCTGCTCTCTATTGAGAGCTGCAGAGACTATGCAGAGATGATAAGGGGATGACAGAATGTCCTGCCTGTGGAAAGGAGCCACCCACTCTGGGGTCTCCTCTGCTGAGAGCTGTGCAGATGATGGAAGGACCAGTGGGAGACAGGAGCTACCCTCTCTGCTGACTGCTGAACACGTGTTGAGATGACTTGCCTAGCAGAGAGGAGCTGCCCTCTATGCTAGGAGAGGAACACTCATTGGAACACGCTGGCTGTAGAAACGAGATGTCCCCTGTGGATTTGCTCTGAGCTGTTCTATTGCTCAGTAAAGCTCCTCTTCCTCTTGCTCACCCTCCACTTGTCTGCATACCTTATTCTTCCTGGGCACAAGAAAAGAACTCAGGTCCTGTCAAATGAGGGTAAAGAAGCTGTAACACAAACAGGGCGGAGACATGCCCCTTGCTCACCATGTTACAGGTGAAGAGAAGGAAAGAAGAGCTGTGGCCATTTGGGGAACCCAGACTGAGGAGTTCACTGAGCCAGGGCTGTGACTCCATCTTTAAGTCAGTGAAGTTCCTGGCATCTCCTAGCTTCCAGGCACCACTGTGGTCCCCAGTGCCAACTGCAGAAGCTCTGGTGCACCTGGTCTAGCTGCAGCTTGGTGGAGAGCTGACACATGCTGGCACCTGGAGCTCCCCACCCTGCCTGCAGCAGTGGCCATTTCTGACTGCACAGTGCTTGGACCACACACTTGCTCACCCACCCTTCCCTGCTCCATACAGTCTCCCATAGCAGGTGTGTGACACAGACCGGTAGCATGAGACAAGTGCAGTCTCCCAGGTCGAGTGAGTGGAATGAGCACAGTGGGCCCGAGAAACACTCAAGCAAAGGTGCCACCAGCCACAGAGGTTTCTAGCCAGAAAAGTGACACCCCAAAGATCCCATAACAGTATGAACATCATAGTGCGTGCTTACAAAAAACTAGATGGTATAGCCTACTACAAACCTATGCTATATGCTATAACCTATTCCTCCTAGGCTGCAAATCAGTACAGTGTGTTACTGTAATGGATACTTCAAGCAATGGTAACACAATGGTAAGTATATGTGTATCTAAACATAGAAGAGGTACAATAAAAATAGGATACAAAATATACAAAATAGTTACCTGTATAGGGCAGCTCCATTATAATCTGGTAGAACTAACTGTCATATATGTGTTCCATCATTAACTGAAACATTGGTGTGGAGAGAGAGAGAGAGAGAGAGAGAGAGAGAGAGAGAGAGAGAGAAGCAGTAATTCTCATTGTTAAAGAGAAATCCTAAACAAAACACTTAGGTTCATTGATTGACTTCCCAGATAACAGAGCAGAAAAATAATGGTACTCTGTGTAATTATAGGTTTTGAGTCCCTGGACATCAATTTACAAGTTTGTTTCTCTAGGGAAAGTTGCTTAACTTCTCATAACTCCTGTACCCTGAGCTGAATAATATCAACAATGAACAGTAACTTGAATAGCTGTAAGGATTAAATTCGATAAAGTACCTATTGATTAAAATCCTCGTGAAAACATCAATAATCTTTTTGCAGGCCACCTTCCAGAGAGAGGAACAACTCTGTTTTCACATAATCCTTGCTTAAGAATGCCTTTATTCACGATAAAATTATGAAGCAATTTGTGGAGAATATAAACACCACATTCTAGCTATGAGTTACATCTGAGGAGTAAAGGAAGGACAACTGAAATGAGGGGATGGGCTCAAACATTTGTCAAGTTTATTGCTTAATCTGGGTAGTGGATACACAAGTGTTCACTTCATGGCTCTCTATTAACATTTGGCACATTTGATATGTTGGATTAGTAACAAACATTTCAGAAGCTTAAGGTTTCTTCTGTCATAAATGTATACTCGTTACCAAACGACGAAAATACAGCTAATTACAGAGATGAAAATATCAATAACCAGAAACCCATCATCGCTGGAAAGAGAACTGTTAACATTTTCCTGCGTTTCGTTCCCTTATTTTTTGTTTGCGTGCACTCGTGCAGATATATTGCATGTATATTGCATTGACATTTCATAGAACTGTGATATATACACAGTTTTGTGCTTTATTGTTTTGTTGATGTTTTAATTAATATTAAATATTTTGCTATGGGGAAAGTATTGAAGTTTGATTTTTATTGAACCGTCTGTAGATGCATCTGCCTCATTTCTAGAACAATGTATCTGAATGCTCCTGAGCTTTTCATTGTCTTCCTTTAAACTGTGTGTCAACCAGTCTGTTCCAAAGAAAGATGAAGGTGCAGCACCGCAGAACAATTACATTGCCTGGCAGTGCAAACCCCATTCACACAACTCTCCTTTTGGATGGTGGGGAGGAATAACAATAAATACAATGAATGATGCAAATGCATATTCATCACTAGAAGATGCTGGGCGTGTGATATGGTTTGTCTCCATGTCTCCACTCATGTTAAATTATAATCCCCAAGTGTCAGGGGTGAGGACTGGTGGGAGGTGATTTGATCAAGGTAGCAGATTAACCCTTGCTGTTATGATAGTAAGTTTTCATAAGATCCGATGGTTAAAAAGTGTCTCTCTCTCTCTCTCTCTCTCTCTCTCTCTCTCTCTCTCTCTCTCTCTCCTGCCACCACGTAAGACGTGCCTTGCTTGCCCTTTGACTTCTGCCATGATTGTAAGTTTCCTGAGGTCTCCCCAGCCATGCATCCTGTACAGCCTGCAGGACTGTTAAACCACTTTTCTTTATAAATTTCTCAGTCTTGGGTAGTACTTTATAGCGATGTGAAAATGCACAATACAGCTTTGCTCTGAGTGCTTTCAATGCAATGATCCATTTAATCCAAGGCTTAGAGAGGTACAGGAACTTGCCTTTGACTCAGCTGAGGCACTACAGGGAAGAACAAGATGGGCATCATTCTTTTTGTGATGACAACTATCCCCTTAGTTCCTAGTTTTAAGAAATTCACACTCCAACATATGACTCCCTAATGTACATGCACATAAAGAACTGAAAAGTGCAAGTGGTAGGAAATAACGTATGCCAAACACGAAAGTGGAGGCATAATTTGTAAACTGGTGGTACCTCTCCTATGTCATCATTTACAGGACTATGACTTGACAACGTCATACTGCTATTGTTTTAATTTTGAAAAGTATGCCTGCTGATTGTCTAACATGCAAGCATCATGTAAGTGTGGGCAATAAATTGTGCAAATGTCCCGCTCAACTCTTGCCAGCAATTTGGAACTGACCAGCAATTTGGACTGCCATTTTGCAGTCATTGAGAACTGAACATAAGGGGAGATTCTGTGCTACTGTTGTTTGTTTAGAAGTGAAAATAAATGGCTAGACACCATCGAGAACATGGACATGGAGCACCCAATATCAGCTCTCTGCAGAGTGCACTGGGCCGACAGGCTGAGTCTTCCTCCCCCTGAAGGTGCTGACCTGAGACTCCCCCTCAAATAGTGCACCTTCCAGAAAGGGAGGGGTCGAGATGGAGGATGAAAGCTCCTGGTGTGCCAAGGTAACATGCCTGCTTCTGTGGGCTTCCAGGTCGAGCATCTGACAGGGTCCCACTCTCTCTCAAGGTCAGTCTCTGGAAGGAGCGTGTGTCCTTTCTCATCAGGGTTTATTGACAAAATTACCTATGAAGGAAAGCCACATCGATGTATCTGCTAAGGCCAGCCAGGGGCGAACAGGTATGCAGGGCTTTCAGTCCTGGCCCCACTGACGCATGGTTGGGGCAGGAGAAGAGCAATCCAGGGCACACAACATACAGCATGCAACATCACTCTTTATTATGAAAATAAACAGTGATCATGAGTGGGGCAAATACACAGAGCAAGTGGCTCTTCGGGTGGTTATGCCATGCAGCCTGCCAGTTAACTTTGGCTTCCTGATCAACCAGGCCTCCAATGCAGCTCCTGAGCATGGCCTTAGGCTGGTGAAAAGAGGAAACACAGAGGATGTGAACGAAGACAAGGAAGACATGGAAGGGCTCCTTTCAGGGGATCTACTTGAAGGCCTCTGCTGGGATCTTGCCCTCAGTCTACAGGAAGTAAAGAAAAGAAGGAGTTGGGATGTTAGTAGAGCCGGGTGCCCTGAGTTCCATCCCCATGCTACCTGGCCTCCATCTTCTTGGCCCTCCTGACGGCCCAGAGACAGCCGTCTTTTGCCCACTTGATTCCGAGACCTCACCTGGAGCATAGTGAAGATCTGACCAGCTCTGGTGTAGTTCCACTCATTGTCCTGAAGGCACCTAAGGTGGGAGAAGAACAGGTGTTCTCCATTGCTGCCCCAGGAAAGGCACACCGACCGTGCAATGCCACACCGACCGTGCAATGCCACACTTACTCTATGCGACCTTTTTTTGTGGGACACACATATCAGTATGAGCATTCTTGTAACCATGAAGAAAGGCCTAGGGAAAACCAAAACGCCTATCCCTGACATTCATGCCCGCTAGAATTCAAATCAGAAAAATAGGGGTATTCAAATGAACAAGGGAGCTTAATACATACTGGTAAAGAAAGATGTTCAAGAAATAACAAGTGGAAATTCAACAACATGTTTCTTTTATATTGAGATATAACGCACATACTGTAGCAGTCACACCATTTTAAGGTGTACAATTCAGTGCTTTTACATATATTCACAAGATTCTGCAACCATCACAACTATCTAATCCCAAACTATTGTGACCACCTCAAAAAGAAAGTCCTTAACTGTTAGAGATCACTCTCCATTCTCCCTCTTCTCTGCATCTTGGCAACCACTACTCTGCTCTCCGTTTCTAGGGATCTGCCCGTTCTGAACGCTTCACGTGAATGGAATCATGTAATTACGTGGCTTTTTCTGACTCGCTGCTCTCATTTAGCACACAATGTGTTCAAGGTTCACCTATGTCATAGTATATATCACAACTACATTCTTTTGCATGAATGAATATTGCAATAGTATTCCACCCTATGGATGCACCACATTAATCTATCCATTCATTAGCTAAAGGTCACTCGATGTGTTTCCATTTTTTGGCTATTTCAAGTAATACTACATGAAAATGCATGTGCAAGTTGTTGAATGGGCATATATTTTCATTTCCTTTGATATACACTTAGGCGTGGGATTACTGGATCATGTGTTAACTCCGTAATTAAGACTTTGAGGAACTGCCAAAATCTTTTCCCCAGCGATTGCTCCATTTTATGTTCCCAGCAGTGATACATGAGATTTCCAATTTCTCTGCATTCTCCCCAACATTTGTAATGTTTTCTTTCACTGACTAAAGCTATCCTAGTGGGTATGAAGTGGTTGCTCAGTGTGGTTTTGATATGCATTTCCCTAACGACTAATGATGTTGAGAAGTTTTACACGTGCTTGTTGGTCTTCTTTGGAGAAACATCTTTTCAAATCATCTCCCCGTTTTCTAACTGGGTGGCTTGTCTGTTTCTTGTTGAGTTGCAAGGGTTCTTCTTGTCGGCCATGTGATTTGCAAATATTTCCCCGTTCCAATGAGTCGGTTTTCTACTTTCTTGAGAGTGTCTGTTGATGCACCAAAGCTTTTAATTTAGATAAAGTCCAATTTACCTTTTTTTCCCCCTTTGGTTGCTTGTGCTTTTGGTTTCATATGTAAGAAATGGTTGCCTAATTCAAGGTCATGAAGATGTACACTTACACTGTTTTACAGTTCTAGCTCTTACTTTTAGGTCCTTGATCCATTTTCGGTCAGTGTTTGCACATGATGTGAGTTAGGGGCCAAAAGTAATTATTTTGCTAGTGGATATCCACTTGTCCCAGCAACAACTGTAAAGAAGACTATTTTTTCCTCCACTGGATTTTTTTCAGCACCCTGAATGATAATCAACTGGACATAAATGAGTCGGATTACCTGTGGACTGCCAATTCTATTCCACTGATTCCCACGTCTGTTCCTACTTCGGGACCATGCACTCTTGATTAATGTAGTTTTGCAGCAAGTTCTGAAATCGGCAAGCGTGAGTTTTCTAACATTCTTCCTCTCTTTCAAGATGGTTTTGGCTGTTTTGGGTCCACTGCATTTCCACATGAATTTTGGGATTACCCTGGCAATTTCTGCAAAGAAGCCAGTTGGGATTCTGGCAGGGACTTCAATCAATCTGTAGGTTGTTCTGGGTGGTACTGGCGTCTTAATGATGTTAAGCCTTCCAATCGATGAACGTGGGATGTCTTTCCATTTATTTAAATCTTCTTTCGTTTTTTTTCAGCAGTGTTTTCAGATTTCAGAGTATAAGATTTGTGCTGCTTCTCTTAAGTTTGTTCCTACTTATTTTATTTATTTTATTTTTTTTTTTTTTTTGATGCTACTGTAAATGGACTTCTTTCCTTAGTTTCATTTTTTGGATTGTCCATTGCAACTACATAGAAGTACGAATGATTTCTGTATATATCTGGAAACCTTGCTGAACTGGTTTACTAGTAGTTTGTTGTGCTAGATTCTTGCAGATTTTACATACGGAAGGTAATGTCATTTGGGCATTGTGTCATTTGAACACTTATTTACCTATACCAGTATAAAAGCATGATACCTTTTTCATGGGCCCACTATTTTTCAAAGCAAAATATCCAGGTTGTTATTTTTCCAAATTGCACGTGAGTCTCCACTGTTCACTCCTATGATGTCCCAACTCCCCTCAGCCCCATGTCCTCCCAGCACTCACTTCTGAGACCATTCCAGCTTCATCCCAGACTGGGCAGAGAAAGCCTGCACCATTTCCTGCTGCTCCTGGGAGAGGGAGGGCTCAGAGCTGGAGGAGGGTGTGGACACTGGGATGGAGAAGGCACTCTGAGTCTCTTGGGGGCTGGCGTCCCTCACAAACAGCTCGTCATTCACGATGCACAGACTGGAAGAAAGAAAAATGCACCCTCAAACTGGACAGGTAGACAACTCCACACCCCCGACAAAAGTATCCTTCTTAACCACTGCCACTCAAAAACCAAATTCCTTCCATATCCCTACTGTGCCCGACTCCTGGATTTTTTTGGCTGGTACCCTCTAACCCTCCCATGGAGTTCACTTTTGGAGAGACTGTCTACCAGCTTCACTAGATTTTCAGATCTAAGCCCAACAGGTTTACCCTGTACAAGAGCCCAAGGAAGTGGATAGCCTTATTCCGGTTTTCAGAGAAAGGCACTGAATCACAGAGAGGTTGGCTAAGTTGTTGAAGGTCACACAGTTTGTGAGTGTTGCGGTGAGGAAGAGAACCCTACTCTGACTCCAGGTCCCACACTCTTAAACACTAAACGAGGCGGCTCCTTGATCTACTTGTTGGCCTTCCACAATACTGAGAACACCCCGAGGACTGCACCCAACACATTCCCACAACACTATCCCCAGGCTGGGATGGGTGCTCCACCCACAACACAGAACTAACCTGGAATTGCTACCAGGGGTAGCGATGAAGGTCCGGGTGAAGGCGAGAACAGAACCCTGAGACTGTCCTTCCACTTCAAAGACAACAAACACCACCATCTTATAGTTGTACAGGCTTTACGTGCTCACACGGTGATCCCCAGTCAGAGTCTCGCTTGACACTCACACAGAAGCGGGGTAGACCAGGACAATTGTTCACATGGAGTCAGGAGGATGTGGCAGGAATGGCGAGGCCAACAACGGGAACAATATGCTCCCAGTGATAGGGCCCCTATCATGTGTGGGGCCCCGTGAAAACCACAAGTTCACTTGATTCCTATTTCACATAGCCCAAGAGATGGGTTATTGTTGGCCCCATTTTGCAAATGAGGAAACTGAAGGGTTAAGTAACCAGCAGAAGTTCACAGAGTAAGAACCTGGAATGAGAGCTGTCAAACTCCACAGTCCGTGTCCTTAAAGCACACCTGAGCTGTGCAGGGCAGACAGTCATGGATCTAGTTCAGACCAGGGTGGTTTGCGGGCACAGTAGGGGTGGGAAAACATGGAGGGAAGAAGAGGAGGGAAAGGGACAAAATCAGGGAAGCTGGGAGAGTTCTGAGAGGGAGCCCGGCCAGGGGGAGGAAGCAGTGGGGATCGAGGGAGGGGACTCTAGACACTCACCCTCCTTGAACACCCCGTTGACAGAAAAGCAGAGCATCCATTTCTGAAAGGGAAGAGCTCAGGTGCTCGGGATCCTCCTTAACCTCCTTACCCACCTCTGGCTCTCTGGGCCTGCCCGAGGGAGGAAGCAGGTGCTCACCGTCTGGTACCACATGTCCACCAGGATGGAGCTGAGGTCATGCCGAGTCTTGGGCAACGCACTGAGGAAGTCCACAATGTCACGTTTTGTATGTTTCAGCAGTTCCTCCCTCAGGTCTGTAGAGGAGAGGAGAGGGAAAGAATGGGGGGGCGGGGGCTGCCACACTCTGATCTGTGGCCTCTGTGATTGTTTCTTCCACACCCCCTTAACTTGCCCACTCTTCCCCCTCACACACTTACAGGGGTCCTTGAGTGTTTTCATATTCCTGCTATCCTCCAAGTACTGGCTCAAGCTCTTCCTAGGAGAGAAAGAGGAGCAGGAGTGGGTGGTCTGGCCAGTGCGGACATTTCCAGGAGCTGGCCTGTGTCTGCTGAGGAGACACACAGCCTCGGAGCAGGGTCTGAGCCCCCATACTCACGGAGTTGAGTCCTCAGTGTTGAAGGGAATTGTCACGGAGAAGCAGGCCTCCTCATGGTAAGCACCAAGGAGACCCCGTCTATCTCCAGAGTCATAGATCGAGTAATACCTGTGGGGAAGCAGTGAGGATAGGCTATCTCTGTGGCCTGGACCCCATATGAGACTGGAAAACTCCCATGAACTGATCTGTTTATGGGTGGACCAGTCTGCCTCAGCCCTCCACTTCCTCATGGTCCCAGGGGTACTCACTGCTGCAGGAACTGCAGGACCATATGCTTTAGGGTCTCAGATCCATTACAGCTTTCCTGAAATCAAAAGACAATTTAGACCTATGCAGTGGACAAAGCCTTCCTTACAACACTCCAAATCTTGCTTAGTCCTTCTTTCTCACCTTGCAGGGTTTCATTAACTCAGAGCTGTCAATGTCAACAGTCGTTGCTGAGGATAACACTTGGCCGTCCTGGAGAAGGAAACAGGAAGTCAGCAGTGGAGACCAAGGAGGTGGAGCTGGATGACCGGTAAGATGAACATGCCCGGGGAGAAGAAGCATCAGAGGCCAGGTGGGAAATGGTCCTGGAATTTCCAGTGGGTGGCTTTCTCATGAGGTGCCAGACATCTCTACAATTACATGCCAGCATGGGTGTTTGTGTGCGTGTGTGTTTATGGACACGTTTCCAGGCAGAATATTCTTGTCCTTTTCAAGAATCCATGCCTCTAAAATGGATGAGGGTCTGATACAAGCATGTAGTCTAGGCAAGACCCAAAGGACTTGAGGGCAGGTGTGGAGGTCATGTTCTGGAGTAGGAGGAGACTCACGGTATGATAGATACTTACCAGGCGTAACAACTTGGGGAAACAATCCTGGATGGCACTGTCCGAAACCAAAAATAGAATGAAGTGACTGACAGTTCAGGGCTGTGTGGCCTCTCTCCCTCTCCTTTCTCCTGGTTAGCTTCCACATAGACTGCCCTGACTCCCTTTTCTCCAGTGCCACAAGCAGCAGCATTGGGAGCCCAGGCTCCAGGGCTTTCTTCCCCTCCCTCTCTTCCTCGTCTTTTTCCAAGCCAACATGGAAGGCTCTGCAGGGAGCACGAAATGGGGTGGGAACCCAGGGCTCTGCTACCTCACTGGCTGTCCATCAATGTGGCCAAGAGCAGGTAAGCCCTTAGGGATGGCCCAGGGTGCTGGGACAGGGAGGTGAGCGAGGCCAGGCTCAGGTGGCAGGAAGATGGGGGCAGGGGTGTCAGTAGAAATGGGGTGAAGGTAGGGGTGGGAGAGACGGGGGAGTCATAGGAGATGAGAGACAAAGGAGAAGCAGGATGCAAAGCAAAAGGAAGGGAAAGATGATCTACTGTGGGGGTGGACTTCAGGGAGGAAGAGAGGAGAAAAGGTCTCCCCTGCTGCAGCCCTTTCCCTCAACGCCCCCTGGCTGGCCCTGGGGACTGAGGCAGGAAAGGAAAACATGTACCTGTTGGGCTGGGGCCGGCTGGATGCAGCTGGAGCCTTTCTCACCTGTGTGAGCTCAGTCTGAGCTGGGCATGGAAAACAGAGCAGCCACGGGGACAGGAGACCTTCTCCCAGGAGGAGTGAAGGGTCAGGCCCCAGCTCAGCATGGGATTCAGAGTCTGGGAACACCCTCTCCCGGCCACTGCATTCTCTTCTGATGGTCCCTGGCGCCTGCACCCAATGTGCTGACACCTTGACTGAGGAAGATGACCCACCTCCGGCTACCCAGGGCTACTCTGAGGGCCCAGGCAAGACAATGTGAGGTGTGGAAGGAAGGAGGGGCAGTGGCTTGAGAGGTCTGTCTTTCTGTCTCCTCAACCTCCTCTTCCTCTGCCCAGTGCCTTCCACTCCTGACTCAGGAATGTGGCCCACTTCTGGTTCCCTGACTCGTTAAAGCCAGGTTTCTCCTCAAGGAGGGCCCAGCTTCTTGCATGGGGCCACAGGAAGAGATGGCAAGACAGCAGCCACCCAGGGCCTCGGCCCCTAGCATGGGGCAGGGAAGCCCTCACGCCAGCACAGGACAGGTGCAGGCACCTTTCTGGAGCAAGAGGAGAACCCCTCTCGGGAGAGTGGAGGGAACTCCCATCTCACCATGGAGGCAGGAAGGCCTGTCTCAGCATGAGGCCCAGAGAGAGCCACAGGACTCTTCTCAGTCCAGGGCACCAGCATCTGAATACTGCTGGCCCTGCAGAGGTGAGGGAGCCCCACTTCCTGGAGCACACTCACAGAAGACGCGCTGGAGGAGGCCACGTGGAGACAGGAGGGAAAGGCACCCCAGAGCAGGTGAAAAGTGGAGCATGTCAGAGAAAGGAAAGGAGACAGCTAAGCACAGATGAGAGTGATGCCAAGAGAGGAAAGAGAGGGAGAGCAAGAGAGAGAGAGAGAGAGAGAGAGAGAGAGAGTGTGTGTGTGTGTGTGTGTGTAGGAGGGGAGGAGGTCTGTGGTCCTCCCAGAGGACCAAGGCTGCCTCTTCCTGCAGAGGGGCACTTTCAGATACAGCTCAGTCATCCAGGGAGCAAAGGTGCCCAGGAAGGGCGACAGGGGTTGTCACTGACCTTACATAGGCGGACTCGTCAGAGAAGGTGCTGCACAAGGGGTTCCCTTCTAGCCACAGCTCTTCGAGCTTCAGCCCTTTCACCTTGCCCAACTCCCACACCGACTTCAGCTAAGAAAGATGGGGAGGAAACTGGAGAAGGAGGGCCAGGGAAAGACAGACACCCAGGACCCTGGGCCCCAAGTTCCCCCAGCCCTCACGGTCACCTACAGACACCAGACACCTCTGCCTGCCTGTTGCCAACATCCTGATGTGTACCGCCATCCATCCTCCACCCAAAGTTGATCTGGCTCCCCCTTCTCACCTCATTTTTGGAGAGGTTAAGGATCTTGACGTTGGGGGCCTTCTCTGTAATGTCAGACAGGCCATCCAGCTGGTACAGTTTGTTGTTGCACAAGTTCAAGGACAGTAGCTTTGGGTCAAGAAGAGTTAGTGTGGCAGCTACTATCTTGGGCCTCAGAGACACATCTGCCCTCCACCTTTTCTCTTCCACCCCTCTAACTAAAAACCAGCACTTGGCCTAAGGCTTCACCTCAGGGAAATTCGATTCAATGATCTTCAGAGTGGCAGCCATGCAGTTTCTTCGATTCAGGATTATAACAATATCACGGTCCATCAAGTCTTTAGGAAGCCAAGAGAAGGGAATCAGAAGGCTGGGAGGGCCCTGGTTGGACCAGAGCCAGCACCAACCCCTCCCTAAATTGCCATCCCTAAGTTTCCCTCCCAGGCAGACTACCCTGCCCCCACTTGCCTTAGAATTGCTGCTGTCAGCCATACCTGGGTCAAAGCGGAGACTTTGGAGATCAAGAGCTTGCTGGGAGACATCATATCGTTTGTCCATGGTCAGCTGCAGAGATAGAGATGAAGACAGAGACTCTTAGGCTCTGGTGGTGGTGGTGGTGGTGGTGGTGGTGGTGGTGACAGGGAAAGAGGGGACCAGGGGAAGAAGAGGTGCGTCCAGGAAATAGGCATGCAATGATCATGGAGTCTGTATTACCTTCAGCAACTCCATTTCGCTTGGCTTCAACTTATTCTTCACAGAGAAGGGCGCAGTAGAATGATTGACAAATATACATATCTGCAGGAAGGAGAGGCGGGGTAAGTACCAGGACCTCTAATCGCAATGAGGATGACCAGCCTCCTGGCCTGTCCTCCTGCCCAGAGACTAAGGACAGGGAATGCACACACCTTCCGGTTGTGGTCATCACAAATCGTATAGTTGACATCCTTCAATGCGGAGGCAGTACTAGCACCTTGCACAAAGAAGTGTGCCCGATTTTGGAAGTAGTGGAACTACAGGGAGCGAAGGCAACAGCAATGGTGTCAGAGGGCAACGGCCCCTGCTGAGCCAGGCCTCTCCCCGTACCCCGTGCCCACTCATCTGGCTTCACCATGCTCTCTTACATCAAACGGAGTGAAGGGGACACTGCAATGGCTCTGGATTGAATTGATTAGCCATGCCTTGTCATACTTTCCCCCGTAAGGAATCTGAGGACAAAAACAAGACACAGGAGAGAAAGGAGTGACAACATGGAACAAATGATGGAGAACAGAACCAACCGGCTCTTTTTTCTTTCTTTTTTACTCCAACCTTCTACTTAGTTTGGACTTCTGAAGAAGCGACTGCTGACATGATTTCTTATTTATTTGTGTGCCTAATATGGATTCCCTCAACTCCCTTTCCCCCCATTCCAAAGCTCTCCTCCAAATAATCAACTTAGGGTGTTTTAAGTGGTCTTCCTTCTATCAGGTTCCAGCGTAGTCCACCTAATGCAGACCTCACCAAGATACTCACTGTGACCTTGAACCAGGCCCTCGTTTGTCCATCTTGTGTGTCCTCCATCATTTTTCTCTCTGGACGTTTTCTGTTTCTCCATGTGGTAGTATGGATTTGGTCTTCACTATGCCATTTCACTAGCTTCCTGTTGCGTTTGATGCCATAAGGAGTGCTGTGGGGAAGAGGCGAGAAGGCGGGTATCCATTAAATCTAAGAAAATCTTGTATACACGCTCCCCTCACTGACAGCAGCGCTACAGTTAGCATTGCTTAGCCATTATTCCACTTCCACCATTCCTCAGTTCTCTAATGAGAGAAAAAAAGGAAGACCACGGAGAATAAAAGGGTTGCACAGTCCCGGGGGACTGCTACGTGCAAACCAGGCTGCCTGGTCACTTACTGTCTTAGTTGGCGGTCCTTGTGGACATCTCCCATCTCCAAGCATCCATCATTCTCCTGGTGCTCTGAAGGCGGAAGCTCATGCCCACCGTGTTCATAATGAGGGTTGCTCTTGTCAAAATTGTCCTGGAAAGGACTCCCACCTTTCTTTCTTCCTTGAAAAGTGCCACCATGGTCATGGCATCCTGCAACTGGGAACAAGAAGACAAGTTGGAAGGCACGTCAATGGGTCAATGGCCCACTTACCACGTGCCATGCCGTGGGCTAACTCCATGGTAGGGTAAGCAGAGTGCCAACCCACCCCAATGGACCAATCACACAAGCCCCAGAAAACGAACTCCTCTGCCTGTCCAGATACAAGGGCCTTACCTCACAGGTGGCACAATCAGGGGAGGAATCTTGGGAGAGGAAGCAACTGTGTTGAACCTCTTTAAGAAATGGAGCAGGAATTATACAGAACAGAGGTGCGTGTGTCCATGGGTTAGTCTAGATACCAGACGCACACCTGGAGGGGTTCCTAATCTTGCCTTCCCTCGGGCTTCTCCAGTCTAACACACCAACCACACCAACACCAGGGAGACAACCTCTCTAGCACCTCCCAAATCCAGTCCTCCAAATGCATTCTGTGAACAATCGGCAAGCTGTACTTCTTTGCCGGTGTAGCACAGGCTTTAATGGCAGGCGAGAGTGAGGTATCAGCTTCCGAAGCTGCCCCCTAACCTCCAGCCTTGCCCTCAACAATACTCAGTTGGAAATACCCAGAGCAGGCTTTCTTTTTGTCCAGCCTGAAATGCTTTCAGCCCAAGACACAACTCTTCCCAAGCAAGTGACAGAATTACCAGAAAGAAAGAAAATCAGCAAAGATACTGAAAACCAATACAGTAACAGGATCTAAAGGACATAAGTAAAACACCGTGCCCAACAACGAAAGCAAAGCATGCTTTTTGTTTCCCCCTCTATCGTCTTATAGCATTCACGAAGGTAGACCATCTCCTGGGCCATCAAACAGACCTCAACCAATTTCAAAATGTACACGTCATCTCAGGGTGCCCATATGAATAAAATTTCGGTCACTGCTGATCTCTCTGCGATGTACTACTGATTATGGCCAGGCCTCAGATGACCTGTGGGGGCTGGAGAAGGCGGGTCACTGCTTTCACTGTGTGTGACCCACTGTCAGGACAGTTCTGCTCCTCTCGGCTGTTTTGGGACTTTCCCTGTGTGCCATTAGAAGTGATATTAAATGTAGGCAGAGCGTTTAACCTAGACATTCCTGATGCTCGGTCCCCACAACTTGGAGGTGGACCTGGAGTGCTCACTTTCTCTCACACTCTACATCCAACCGATCAGGATGGATGTATCTTCTCTGGGCTCTACCTTTAAAATATATCCAGAGTCTGGCCACTTCTCACCCCCTCCATTGCTACCTACCCTGGCCAGGTCACCAACATCTGTCTCCTGCATTACGCTGCCTTCCAACTTGTCCTTCCGCTTTTGCCCTTGGCTCCCTTACCATCTATTTTCAACACAGCAGGCAGAGGGACCTTTTTAAGCGCCTAAGTCAAATCTTGTCATTCCTCTACTCAAAATCCTTTAACCGGGGTTTGGGGCCCATCGGTATGTTAAAAAGCTATGAGTCCCTAACAATACGCAGCTACAGTGACGACAACAACAACAACAACAACAACAACAACAACAACAAAGACCCTTAGTGCTGACATTTGGAGGATGCCCGGAAACCAACTCATTTTCACGAAAGTCCATAAATGAAAGGGAAAAAAAACAAAGATTAAAGTGAGGGTTCAGGGCACGTGGTGAATATACGGAGCACAGGAAGAGTCAGCGTCATTTCTGAGAACCAGCATTACTTCAGAAATAATGTCACTGAGGGGAAGAAGGTGTAAAAGTGAGCTATTCAACAGCTACAGCTACAGCTTCAGGCAAGGCTTTGTGTTGGAAGAGAGCACAGATGATACACATGCCACAGAGGTACGCGACAGAGAGAGATGCTGAAGACAAAACACACACAGGCACACATCCGCTTGCTGAACTCTGGCATCTCAGCACAATCCCTGTCTCGCAGTTGTGCTGCCAGAATTACAGGCGATCTCAAGAGTACTATAAAGCAGCTAGTGCTTCTCACCCAGACCGCCTGGGCTTCCCCTCCGGCCCCACCACGATGTACTGGCTGATCCTCCCACACAGACACAGTAGTGAGTATCCTTTATGACATCACGTGCGTTCCTACTGGTACTTCCTGTGTTATTTTGGAATTCTGCCTACGTCACTGCCATGCCACTGAGTGCGTCAGCATCCCTGCTACGGCATGGAAAGAATGAGGTAAGAAGAAAACCAACACTTGCCCAGTGGCAACCAACAGTTGCTCCGTGTTGGGCAGACTCACTAGGTTTCTCTTGACCTCCTCACAGAAATCCCATGACAATTGTAACCAGTCTCTTTTCAGATCATGGATATGAGGCTCACAGACGTCAGGTACATTTCCCAGCCAAGTAAGTGGCAGAACAGGAATTATGTCGTCACCTATATTGGTCTGCCTCTACACCCTGGGTGCTCCTCCAGCAACTGCACTGGTTCTCCCTTAAATGGCAAGCTTTCAGGTCTCAAGGACAGACTTTGGTGAGCAGGCCAGGGATGATGTTTTGTGTTAGTCACTCCTGTTGGGGTGAGAACCAGGTGCCTTGGATAAGGTGGAGATCTCTGTCTTTGACCAAATGCGTGGAATCTGTTTGGGCCACAGGTTTTCAGATTAGGAGTCACTTTGGGCGGGTGGTGTCTGGCACAGAAGAAGGGCCTCATTGATATTTGTTAAAAGAATGCATGTGACGTAGGTTTGGGATCATCGGCAAAACGACTTTTGAGAATACATCCATCTCAACCATTTCTACCGACGTCTACCTGTATTTATTCCAGACCTATTCGGGCTGCAGAACTATTCCATAACCTGCTTGCAAAACTAGAAAGAACTACTTTTTTCTTCTGCAACATTAATATTTTTTTCATTAATGTATCGTTAGAAACAGAACTAAGCACCTCCCTGCAGGCTAAGGCTAGAACGGCAGCTTTGAGGATCTCAGAGGAGGAGGCTTTTGCAAATAGTAGTGACGGAAATGAGGAGAGGCGTTCCCTGAATCCAGCAGACAGAGCTTTCTGGACATGTGGTCTCTGTAGGCAGAATGTTCTGGACCTACAGGCATGTTGTGTTCACTCAGCCTTCTGACAGACAGGAAGTACCCTCCCTGTCTCAGGGAAAGGAAAGAGTATGTGGGTCTGTGCGTCTGTGGAGCCCATGCAACCAAGTATTTGTATTTTGCATTACATGCTTCTAGAATTAGGTTACAGATAGGCACGACTCCAAGTCATGTTGGGAAACACACTGCCGCACAATACTGGAGTCCACTGCACATTTCTTTTCATGTGTCATGTATTATATATATGGCCAAATTTTGTTTCTTGTTCAGAATATGCTTTTTTCTTTTCTTTTTTCTTTTTTTAACCTCTCGGTGTTTTAATATTTGAATTGACAGTTTTAAAATAAGAAAGTATTTAATAGAGTTCTCTGCACACAAAAGTAATGGAACAATATTCACGGGTTGACCAGGGTTACAGAGCACCCCCAGTGGGGGAGACCAAAAAACCCAGTGGAACACAGCCAGGGCTTCAAAGTGGATGTAAGATTTTGAGTCCCTGATCTACATTTCCCAGGAGAAGCACATGAATACTTTTAAGCGTAAAAGTGATATTTTCCATGAGATTTACACCAACATACCCTTCCAGTAACCGTGTGTGAGTCTAATTTTCTGCGATATGCCTAACCATTCAGAAGTCATTCTTACACTTTGATCCGGACATTTCACTTTTTGAATTTACTACATAAATCGCTCTCTGTCTAAATATATACATATAATTATATGGCTGTGCCTTACAGGTGCCTTGGGACAGAAGGATGATGGGACCAGAGAGTGGCTGATATTATCCTGGGAGAAGCAGAAATGACTGTCCTTGGAATCAAGTAGACATGGCAAGGAAGGGGCATGACATACAGAGTGAAAAGGGCAAGGGATGGATGTGTGGGTCAGAAAGGAGAGGGTGAGGTGAATACAGAGAAGACAACGAAACACACATTGAAAAATCCCCTAGGGAACTGAATTCATCCTGGCGATACGCTCCCTTCTGGAAGCCCTCCTTCTTTCCTGTCCACGTACATCTTGTCTGTCCCTGCTACTTCACTTCAATTTGAACACTAGAGAAACAGTTCCCACACAGTCTAAAAAAAGAGAGATGGTACAGGGCAACAGTGTGCAACGACAAGTTTCTTGCCCAGAAGCCTGGAGTCAGGGGTCACTGGTTCCAGACACCACACCCATCATTGCCCACCAGACTCTGAGTGGGCCCCTTGGCCCCACTCATTTCAGCCTTGACACAGAGTCGCACAGGATTGGTTATGGGCACAGGATTTGAAATCAGATCCATCAGGATTTCAATCCTGGTGCTAAACTCTATGATCCGAGGCAAGTAACTCGCTGTGACTCAAGTTCTTTTTGCTCCTTTCCGCCCCCCCCGACTCAAAGAATTTAGTAACGGTTTCAACCTTGTGGGCTACCGTAAAAATTAAGTGAGTTAACACATGGCAATACGTGAAAAGCACCTGGAGAAGGGCCTGTGACCTAACAAGCACCATACATAAGTTGTCTATTGCTATGTCCAGAACCTAGTACAACATCTGGCATTTACTGAGGGAGAAATATGTGTTAGTTGTATTCGTTGTCATTAGTCCTCCTGGAAATGACAAGGAAAAGAGATGAGTGAGTCGGATCTGGTTGCCATGTCAGCCGTATTTTCACAAAGCGGCAGTAGTAAAACAGGGCAGCCCCAGCCCCAGTGGGGAATCATGTGACATATGGATGAAGGGAACCAAAATAAAATGCTCGGAGCATGAAACAGGTCATGTGGAAGGATTCAATAGGGGACTTAAATGCCCATTTCCAACCTTTGAGGAAACAAAATGTATTATTATGCAAGAAATGTTTCAGGTTTAAGTGGCAGACTACAAGCAGCCAGGCAGAAGATTCGTCACACCATGTGATACAAAGGGAAAGAAAAAAAATGACAGGTTACAAAACTGTATATTATAGTATGATTCCTCAGAAGAAAATATCAGTGAAAAATTCTGTTTTCATTTGTAAATATGAACACAAACAAGTCAGGGTAAAGGGACACGTGAGAATGTCAACCATGTGTAGAAGCAGGTGGCTGGAATGCAGAATGGTTATACTTTCACACCTATCCTTTATACTTGTATAAGTGGATGTTTATGGCTGGGTCAGGGTTTTGTCCAGTGCTTGGGAAGAAGCACTTTTCCTATTGACCCATATACAGCATAATGGAAACGGTTTATTATTGATTATCGGGTCTGAATATCTTCCCTGTGATTAATAAGCTAACCTCACTTTTGACGACTCATTCAACTTCTCCTGATCCCAGGTTCCTTAAATGTAAAAACCAGGGATTAGGGCTAGCTAGCACATCAATCAAGATATAGAACATAACACACACCCCAAACGGTTCCCGGTTGATCTCCTCTTCACCCCTTGGCTCCATGCAAACACTGATCTGCTTTCAGTTAGTATACATTCGTTTTCCTATTCTAGGATTTCACAGAAACGGAATCAAACACCCTGTACCCCTTTGTGTCTGGCTTCTTTAACTCGGCATGTTTCTGTGACCCATCCATGTTCTTGAATTTTCCTTGCTGAGTAGTAGCCCCTTGATGGACATACCACAATTTGTTCACCTTTGATGTTGTTTTAATGAAGTTTCAGGAGGAAGTGAAAGGAGAAACTTGCCTCCAATTAGCCATCTTTCTTGGACAGCCTTCTATTCCTTTGTAACGGACATAATTTCATCCTTTATCACTCCTTTGTCTCTCTGGGGAAATATTATCTTAATGTCTGTTTCAGTCGCTTCCATTTTTTTCTATTCCCTCAGTGCCAATTACTGAATTTGTTGAGTTGGTGCCATCCCTGGGTTGTGTCTGTCTTCTGCAGAGGAACCTCCACTCCTGAATCGGCCCTGGGCTCACGGACACTTTGCTTTAATCCATACGCTTCTCTGGCCTTGCCGGCAGTTTAGCTTCAACCCGGACACAAGCTGTGGTGGCCCCTGCTTTGCAGTTTTCTCATTTCCTTTCTGTTTGAAAAAGACATTCTCCTCGATTTCTTACACGGGAATCTTTATTTCGTATTTTCCAGTGTAACTCTGTATTTATTGTATATTGTATATTCTGAAGCCACAATTATAACATTTTAAAAGTATACATCCTAAAATACTTGCATTCTTATCATTTAAATTGCTCAAGCAGTTCTCAACCATGATTACATTAGAGCCACTTGGAGACGTTGAGACAATTCACTAGCACCAGGACACACCCAGAACAATCAAAGCAGAACCTGGGTTAGATCCAGGCAACCACACTTTTAAACTCTCCACGTGACTTGCAGTGTGAAACCAAGGTTGAAAACAACTGTGTTAAAGCCTCAGCTTTTGGCTTATGCTTGCCAGAGGATCCTAGGAATAGCTGCCTCCTCATTTTGCTGACTTCCCACTCAGCACTGTTTTGGGGACCCAATGAGTCTGTTAGCTTAGAGCGGCGGTCAGCAACTATGGCCTGTGGGCCAAATCTATCCCAAATCCCCATTTCCTTCAAGGTCTTTTGCTTGCAACCAATTTTGGTGCCAAGTTGTGTGTTAATCAAGGTCCCAACCTGCCTATGCCAGAATTCACTCTAGCTGTTTTGTACAAACAAGATATCTGTAATAAAATATATTACATAGCTTACAAAAACTCTGTGAGGGCCAGAAAAGCAGGCCTGGATGCTGTACAGCCAGGAGAAGTCCACCCACATTATGAAACCGCCACAGCTGAAATACCACTGTTGCCTGCCCATTAATTGACATGCATGACAGAGACTGAATTCTAGAAACTCTACAGTGGCTGCCCCAAAACCTGGAGACCTCCCTCATCGCAGGTAGTCCACCCCACATATGGCTCCCATGCTATTCAGTTCCACCTCTGAGTCTCATGTTGGCAGCTTCATATGATAGATATCCCATTTGGGACCCTAACTGCAAAGGGCGCTGGTAAATTGTGTGTGTGTGTGTGTGTGTGTGTGTGTGAGAGAGAGAGAGAGAGAGAGAGAGAGAGATAAAGAGAGAGAGAGAAAGAGAGAGTGTGCACCCATGCATGTGGTGGTATGCATGTGTGTTTCCTTTCATGTTCCAACTTTCTAGTCTCTACGGTACAGGAAAGTATATAAGAATGTTCAAGAGTGTTGGAATAGCTGCCAAATAAGCAGATTCATCGTATATTTCACAAGACACTTTTTTTCTATTGTAAATGGTATATTTACAATAGAGACGGTATTTTCCATTTGTTACAATGGTTTGTGTATATTTGTCTTACATCCAACAAACTTGTTAATCTGTTATTAATTTTAATTTTCTGTAGCTTCTCTTGAGTTTCATATGAAGATAGGCACATCAACAGCTATAAATTTGTTTATTTTCACTTTTATACATATGTTCATTTATGTACACAGGCATGCATGCATCACAGCTTACTGCACTGCCTAATATGATATAAGGCTTACTGCACTAGATTCAGTATGACATTGAACAGAATTTGTCATACCAGTCATCTTTATCCCTTTTCTGATTGTAAGGAGAATAATTCTAGTGTTTTACTATCAAGGGCGGTGTCTGATGTGCTGTATTGTTTCGATACCCACTGTCAATTTAAAGAAATAGCTTTCTATATTACCGATCTACTGAGAATTACTGTTATTCTTGTTGTTCAGTTCCGGCTGGTTCATTTATTGCATCCCCACTTTTTTTTTTTTTTTTTAAATGATCTTTGTGGTATGTGTCCTGTCCTCCTCCCTTTATTCAGCTAACGTGTTAAATTACATTATGGATCTCTTAAAATGTCAAACAAAGCTTGCATGCTTGGGATTAAACACAACTTTGTCATGCTGTGTTATCTGTTTTACCCATTGTTGGGTTTAGTTTGCCATTAATTGATTTATATTATTTGCGCTTCTGTGACTAATTCAGATCGGCTAGTAATTTTGCCTTTGCATGTATTCCTTGTCAAGAATATATCAAACAAACTAAGATGTTCTATTCCTTCAGTAGGGAAAGCTATATTTTCCCCCTGGAATTCATCTATTTAATCTAAGTTTTCAAATGATCACATCTTTTTCATAATGTGATCTTTTCCATCTTTTCTGTCACTGTAAGTGTGACACTATCTTCATTCCAAAAGTGGCTTACCTGCACCATCTCGCTAATTTTCTCTGCCCATGTGGCCAGAGATTTTATCATTATCTTGTGTTTCTGAAAGACTGACATCTAGCAATTTTGTTCAACTCCATCACATCTGTTTTCAGTTTCATCAAGTTAGGCTCTAATTTTTATCATTTTTCCTTAACAGAGTGGAAAGGCGTGGATATTATTCTATATTAAGTAAATGGTCAATGAACTGTCCTTTCATCTACCACCTGATTTTATTTTTATAATAGAGTACAATGGATATTCAAATATCCAATACATTCCCTCGTTTGGAATAGACCTCTGGCTTATCAGTGCTGGTCTTTTTAACCAGTGCCATCGTGTCTATTCAATTAAACTATCAGATGATTAAGGAAGAGGGAATTGCATTGTTGATGTGAAAGAATTTTTACTATAAACTTCCCGTAAGAGAAGAGCAGACAGCGTAGAAAGAAGCAGAAAGGACATCGACTTTGAAATCACACCAGGGTGGATTCAAATCCCGATTCTGTCACTTACAGCCCATGTGGTGTTAGGCAAGTACTTAATCCCTCCCAGCTTCGATTCCTTCATGCGGTAGTCAGTGCTGCCACTTACCAAGTGTTTACATTCTCCCCTGTCCCAGGCACCTGGTAGAACTGCCCGTCCTGACTGCCTTCCTTGGGGCAGGGTCGTGCATGCGACTAGCTCTGGCCAATGGGTTGTGAGTGACCAGTGACATGGGTTATTTCTGGGCCAGAACGTTTGGTCGTTGGTTGGAGAGCCCCTAGGGCTCTCTCCCACTCTGACGCGGTGACTAACCCTTTTCTAGACGGTGGTTGCTCCATTAGTTTGGGTCTCTGGGTCATTCCAGTAAGAATCGCTCAGACCCAAACATCCCCCATCCCATGAAGGATGTGCACCTGCCATAAACATGTAGCAGGAGTGAGAAATAAGCCACTGAGGTTTGGGGGTTGCCAACGGAGCACAGCGTTACACTCAGCCTCTCCTGACTCATACAGCTCATCTATCAATTAAAATAACACCCTCGGAGGATTTTCCTGAGGGTTAAATGCAGTAACTTGCATGACGGCCAAGGTTATCACAGTGCTTGACATATAACAGGGGTTCAAACTATGGCAGCTGTAACTATTAAGTAATAACAAAATGGTTCTGAAGAAGTGTGTTTTTTGTTTGTTTTTGTTTTTATAAAACGAGCAGGACTGCGTCTGCTGGTCCTGACAGGTTAAGTTGTATCCTGTTTTCAAGAGTGGCACACTTTATTTGCTGCCACAGGTAACACTTCCTAATCACTTGCATTGTTTGCCAGCACCAAGGTATCAGATGCATGCTTGACGGTATCTCTGAAGAGTAAAAATGTGGAAAGCTTCAAGCAGGAGAGACTGACTAATGACATAAAATAAAAGGAATTAAAGAGCAATAACCAATTTCTTAATGAGCAGAATAGATTACAACTACTATGAACCCACACTCCGCTGTTCTGAGTAAACAAAGGCACAAGGTTTTAAAGTGTTAGAAGATGTAGTCTGAACAGGGTTTCCCCAAATAATTTCTGAGTAACACTGGTACCTCAAATGCTCTATGGAAAAACTGTGCCGTTCCCATATAAGTTGGGGAGAGTAGCCCTCCCTTTCAGACTCAGTGTTGTATATCAGCAGATCATCTAACAAATTCCTACAGTATTCGTTTACCTTCAGTTCTGTATGTCCCACACTTCCTTAGAGTAGAGCACATTTTGTTGTTGCTTTGTCCTGGCCCTAGTGTCTCACAGAACAGACTTGGAAATGCTGAAATGAGAGAAAAATCGATTATTCGAGCTACCTGTGCTATCAAATATCACAAGTCACAATATTCTCTAGCCATCTACTGAGCAATACTTAAAACCCCGTAAGTTTAAGCACTGTCTTGCTAATTAGCTCAACTTCATAGACCCAATACCACTTTCATAACGTACCAAATGTTTTAACCCATGATTGAACTTTAAATCCATTCACTATGCTTTTCCACAGGAAGAAAAGAAGAGTTTCCAGGAAGGAATCTAAGAAGCAATCACAAAATCGGGGGGTGATGGGGGAAGAATCAGAAACAAAAGAGCATCAAGCTATACTACTATAAGCCACTGACGGATCCTAAGCACAACATGAAATTTGTCACCCCACTCCCCAATGTACTTTGTAAAGCCAAATGGAAGTTCAATTAAAGTATAAAAAGTAAATTCTGAATCTTCACATCATGACGACTTGGACACTTTCATTGAAATATCAAATTCTCTTAAAAAAAAAAGAAAGAAAGAAAGACCGCTTCTCCTCTCTCCCTTTCGGCCACCCCTCTGAGCCCATGTTTAGAATGTTTAGTAGAAAAACAAATTACAGAAACAAACAGAATCTTTACATAATCAAGTAAAAGACAGAAATTAAGATTGGGTCTGGAATCGCCTATACCCGACGTCCGCAAACTTTTTACACAGGGGGCCAGTTCACTGTCCCTCAGACCGTTGGAGGGCCGCCACATACTGTGCTCCTCTCACTGACCACCGATGAAAGAGGTGCCCCTTCCTGAAGTGTGGCGGGGTGGGGGGGCAGATAAATGGCCTCAGGGGTCTGCATGCGGCCCGCGGGCCGTAGTTTGGGGATGCCTGGCCTACACAAACTGGCGTCTAGGAAGTCTCGAATGTCCTTAATAACAACATGGTCTGACGAGGGACAGAGGAGAGAATCACCTGGCACAGACAGTGAATCAGGCAGGGTGGCGGGAAAGGGTAGGGCTTTCCAGGGTGGGGCCGTGGTGGTGGGGGAGGGGGGATCCCATCGGGCTTCCACAGCCCTAACCCTGACGGATGACTTACAAGGTCGTGAACGCCCGCCGCCCTGCTACCCACCCCACGTCTCACATCTTAAACCCACCACGTTCTGCCCCAGAGCTGTCTCCTCATTCACTTCTCTCTCTACCAACTACAGCTCCTGTGAATTCAGGATCCAGGCGGACGGCAGACATGGACGCATAAGCGCGCGAGAGCACCCACACGGGTGCGCGAGAGCGAGCACGCACTCACGCATGCACGCAAGCACGCGCACGCACACACGCACGCACACAGACACATACACACACACACACACACACACACACACACACACACACACACACACACACGGTTTCTCTGCCAAGTGTATGCAAGTTTGGCCACATTAAGAAAGTCCTCTGCCTACCTCCACCCAACCCCCTCACCCCTCCACCCCCTTAAGCGCCCCCCAAACCTCCACACACAGCCTCTGTTATTTGAAGATTGCTCAGCCACCCCTTAAAGCCCAGGTCTCAGTAAACTTCTGGTAACCGTTGGTTCCCCTAATACCAGACGTCCTTCCACCGCGGCAGGATATGAAAGTTGCCGGACAGCTTGAGCCGCAGTCCAATAAAACTTTTGCCTGAGTCAGGGCGTGGAGCACAGTTCTAACGGTCGTCTACCTCGGTAGTTCTGACTCCTCAGAAAGTCACGGTCAGGAGACCTTTCCTACACTTGAAGGGCGGGTGCCTGTACCTGACGAGAGGAGAGGTCACAAGTCACACAGCCGCCAGAAGTACGTCTCTGACAAGACTAGCGAGAGTTCAATCTTCGCGTGACTGCAAGGGCGTGGAATGTCACGTGATCACAGGAGCTACGCGTACGACAGACATTGGTTAGTTGCGCTGCTCACGTGACCGCAAGGGTTTTGCCTGCCACATGATGATAGGAGCCGCTTGGCTGCCCACACACAGATCCGCAGAGTTTGGCAGCTCACAATCTTTCCATGACAGAGAGGAATGAGCCTGACTCTGTGGCCGTGGGGAGGAGTGGGTGGGAACACTGTGCATGACCATAGCATCCACATGCCCCTGAGCAGTAGGTCATCTACATGACTTCGAGGGCTGAGACTTCCACATGGTGGTAGCCAGTAACGGCCACATGAGGGAAGAATCCATGTGAGCAACACGGTTCAGGAGTCCACCATACTCTAGTGACTGGAAGAGCTGGACCCACCACATGACCGTAGCAGCGACATGACAAGAGAGACCACATGACCTCAAAGTTTTAGAGCCCTTGGTGCTGATATGACCAGGAGGGCTCTACCAGTAGGTCTCATAATTGTAGTATTTGCGTGATGGCAGCATCTACGTGACCTGCAGCCTTACGATGCAGCAAGGCTCAAGTACCTAGGAGCGGTGGGTCAGCTTGAGTCAACTGCCTGACAGTAGAATGCAACCACTGTAGAGTTCTCCTAATCTGCATGTTTCAGGAGACCATTATGTTCATGAATCCCAGAGCTCTGATAATGCTCACATTTCTGAGATGGTGGTACCTCCAGATAACCTTCCACAGCAGACAAACTTGAGCTTTCTCTACACCCATCCCTGTTTGTTTGTTTGTTTGTTTGAGACGGAGTTTCGCTCTTGTCGCCCAGGCTTGAGTGCAATGCTGCAATCCTGGCTCACTGCAACCTCTACCTCCTCGGTTCAAGTGATTCTCCTGCCTCAGCCTCCCGAGTAGCTGGGATTGCGGGCACCGGCCAACATGCCTGGCTAATTTTTGCATTTTTTTTTTTTTTCCCAGTGGAGATGGGCTTTCACCACGTTGGCCACGTTGGTCTTGAACTCCTGACCTCAGGTGATGCTCCACCTTGGCCTGCCAAAGTGCTGGGATTACAGGCATGAGCCACCGTGCCCGGTCCCTCTATCCTTCCATAATATATTTTATGTGTTTTGTTTCTAACAAACATGAAATTTAATACTTTACAGTGAAAAAGATCCTCACTAAAACCGTAATTGTAAACACTACTGCAAGAGCCTAAGCCGTCCGTACAGGTCAGCACTGTTGACTTAATTTCATCCAGGTGCAAACGAAATTAAGGCAAACCTAATGAATTTGAGTTGTCTACTTGAAAAAGAAAATGCGTATAGTGATTAGTATGTGCCACACACTCCAAAGGTTAACGCATTTAAGAGTGCTAACTCTATGGAGTAGGAACTATAACAGAATTTTACAGATGAGGAAATTGAAGCACAGAGGCATTAAATCACTTGCCTAAGAGGTCACAGACATTGTAGGTGGCAGGCCAGCTGTCTCCCCCAGGCAGTATGGCACTAGACTCTTCTGACTGCCCCCGGGTTTTCCAAGCGGAATTAATTTTAGTTCAGCCTTATTAATTCACACAAACTGGAAGCCAGACCCCGTTACTGAAGCGTTGAGATCTTGGATGTTCTCTTTGAAATGCCAACTAAGTAATTTCAAGTATTATTAGTAAATAGCACCAGTCAATGCTGAATCTAATTAGGGACCTCAGGAGACGCAGTTAAACGTATACATATAAACCTACTATTAATATATAAAATATGTGTATATAAAAGACAGTATAAAATGCTTGAGGTTAGTTGAAAACATTTCCTTCTTATAAAAATCACTGAAAAGAGAAATATCAGCACGTTTAAAACATCATAACTGGCTCTTGCCTGAACTACAACAATTCTGAATTTGTGGAATCTGAATTATAATTAGATTTTACCGTTTCATTATTCTGCCTGTGTCTCCCCAGAAAGGACAGAGAAAAGGGAAGGAGAGTACACATTGCAGTGGTGGTGGTGGTTGTTAATCGCAATTTCACAAACCCCATTTTTGCTGATTTGTGTGGGAAACTGTGGCTTCATCAGCATAACCAAAATAAATTTGGTGGAGTGGAGTCTTTCTGGTTTGCTTGCAGAGGCAAACAGTGCTATCCAAGCGTTGGGATTACTCTGCTAGGTTCCCACCCTGTGGCCTGGCTACATAAATAAGCAGAAGAAAACTCAACAGACCAAATTTTCCACCACACTTAAAGTGGAATATACTACTGAGGACAACAGGCTGTGTTTGTGGTTCTAAGGTTATCAAAGGAAATCATGACATTTGGAAGGAAGGACTAGGAAGTGCAAATCAGTGGGTCTCGGATAATTCTGGAAAATTACTTATGGGACACATGTAAATAAAGGATATAAAATGGGGCCACCTATTTATGAAAGAACCTACGATGAAACTTCAAGTTGGATTTAGGCAGTATCTATACACAGTCACAGGATGGAAGCCTACTTCAAGACCTGGTATCTGCCCCGACCCCAGTTCCTATCATTACATACAGATGAACGGATCACCAGTAAAAGGCACAGCCGAATTTTGTCTAGCCCACCTATGCTCAACTGGAACTTACGCAGTATTGATGGTGATTATGGTCAAATTATTTCACCAAAAGACAAATCCTAATTATAACTCTTACTTTAAGTCATATTTTGCTCCCATCAGACTTGATACTCATATCATTAACCCTTTCTCTGAGATGATTATCAGGAGTTTGTTCAGATTTTTTTTTTTTTTTTTTTTTTTTTTTTAGTTACACCAATGGAAGTCTGTAGGCGCTCTAGTATACACAGACAGTGGGGGAAGGTAACTCTATGGACAAAGATTCATATGTCTGGGGTCCAGTTTGGGCACTGAATTTATTAGGCGCCGTGTTTACTTAGGTGAGGCAGGTTGAGAAGCCATTTCTCTTGCATGTGATATGGCAAGATTTAGCGGGAACAACTTTCTCTTCTTTGACCTTTTTGTTCTGTGGTGGACGTTTTGGAGATCTGTGCTCGTGGCTTTCGGAGGAGTAGCTTTACCTAACACAGAAAAGAGAGAAAGGGGAGTACCGGAACTCCCTTTCTGGAACTTACTTGGAACTCCCCTAAGTATCAGAACGGTTGTGACATTGTTAAATTAAACATAAATACTCTAATGTTTTTGGTTTGAACACAGATACGTACACCTGAACTAGATGTCCTGTGTAAATTACCTTTCAGAAAGTAAAATGACTTACCTAGCAACAGCATACAAGGGAAAGCATAAGCTGGGACTCTGTCATTATGGGCATTGGATTCAACATATATTTTTCTGTGTTCCTTTGTGGAACTCATTAACGTCGCTAGAAATAACTTTACGTCAGTGCCAAGCAATGGGAAAAAAAAAAGGGAAGCAGTTGCAGATAGTGCTCGCTGGGAAATTGCTCAATATGTCAACCCCTCAATGCAAGGTAAAATTCAACAGCTCTAGGTAATAGGCTCACTTTTTGAGGACCACCACAACATACAAATACAAAATTACATCTACAATGAAAACTTTTTTCAGGCAAAGGTTGGAGAGGAGTGAAAAGGTGGGGATTCCATAGAGGGTGTTTACTCAAGAGCAGTGCCATTCGTGATGATGCAGCTCTCTGGTACAACGTGGAAACCCCATCCACTGTGAAGACCATTAGAAAACAAAAAGAGGCATTATGATTCAAAGATTTCTAATGTATTAAAAGGAGAGAAGTTTAAATTTCCCAGATTGCTTCTTCTTGTTATCTGCTCAAGGCAACCATATTTTGCAATTCAAGAAATAGTTCTAAATACTCTCTTGGAAAATATTGTCAGATCCTCTAAAAAATATAGTCAGCCACATTGTTTTCTTTTTGGTGTATGGAAAGTTTAGCCTTTGTTTCTTGTGATCAGCTTATCACTGATAAATTATTATCAGTGATTAGATCCTGTGGAAAAATGCAGAATATTTAATGTTTGTTTTATTTTTTTAATCTTTGGATTTTAAACATCACATAGTTTATCAACAGTTATAGAATGACTCACTGGTCAGATTGCTCAATCCGCTAAATCAATCAAGGAGTTAGCAAATAATGAACCAATGAACACGATTAAGCTCATTTGACAGTGTAGATGAAGGCTAAGGCAAAACATGAGCAAAAAGCACATTACATACCTTGTCTATGTGATACCACAACGTCTTTATTAAGAGCTTCCATTTATAGATGGATAATTAATTTTTAAATCTGCATATGTGTGGATTGGGTGATTACCTTATTTTTAATTTTCTTTTCATATACATATTTGGTATTGTCATGGAAACATTCTTTTTAAAGCATGAATAAATGCATGTATTGGAGGAAAAGTTTGTTCTTTAACTTTGGTACATTATATGAGTCTGACTTAATTCTTTTTTGTTGCTATTGACTCAGGGTGGCGGCAAAATATTATGGAAACTATTTAGGGAAAGTTATAGATTGTAGTTTCAAACCTTTTGGAAAGCCAAAAGATTTTACTGAGGCAGGCTGAAGGCAGCCACCTCGTTAACATTAGCACAGGAAGGAGATAGACGGTAATCAAAGGCTTTACCCCACACCCCTTGGTCTCCACTCTGTTTACTCCTGTTAACTTTGTGCTAGATAGCCTTCTCAGTGGGAGATCAAAGGGAAATTACCTGTTAATCGTGTTTACTCTGGGCCCTGGAACCTAAAGCTTATAGCATTTGTATAACCACTATTTTAGCCATGTTAATTATCCACAAGTGTGTTAACTGGACGGAGGGCAGCAAACCACACTGCCAAGTGTGTACCTATGCAACAATCTTGCATGTTCATCACATGTACCCCAAAACCTAAAATGCAATAAAAAAAAAAAAGAACAGAAAAGAACCTCTGTTGTAAAATCTTGAGGGAATAAAAGTGTGAATGAACACAGGGTCTGGGTTGATTGGTTGCATTTTACCCTCTGAAAGCAGCCAGCGGCCATCCCTAGCCCACTTGTATCACTGTAATGGTGTGAGAGTGTATTCATTCATCCGTCGTTGAGTCAGGATCTGCAGGTCAGACTTCTGCAGGTGGTAACCGAAGTCTCAGGTGCTGACCCTGACGTGATCGAGGCCACGTTTTGTTTTGTTTTGGTTTGGTTTGGTTTGGTTTGGTTTGGTTTTTGGTGAGATGGAGTCTCATTCTGCCGCCCAGGCTGGAGAGAAGTGGCGCAGTCTCTGCTCACTGCAACCTCTGCCTCCCAGTTCAAGCGATTCTCCTGCCTCAGCCTTCCAAGTAGCAGGGGCTACAGGCGTGTCTCACCACACCTGGCTGATTTTCTGTATTTTTAGTAGAGACAGGTTTTCACCATGTTAGCCAGGATGATCTCGATCTCCTGACCTCATGATCCACCCACCTCAGCCTCCCAAAGTGCTGGGATTACAGGGGTGAGCCACCACTCCCGGCCAGGTCTGACTTTCTTCTAAAGACCTGGGGAACCTCAAGAGGCATCCATTATGGGATTCTTAAATCTCACAATTCTTAAGATTGTTCCGTACTGAAATCCGAGGATCTTCAATATCTTTACGAAGTCTGTGCCGGTGTTTACGGAAAGATAAAACTTAACAGTAAATATGAATAATTCATTTACCACTAGTCAAATTCTCCTGACACAACATCATCTCAGGACAGCACTGAATAGAAAACTTTGCTGACGAGTTGAAAAAGAATTAATATGGGATTTCCCACAATGGATGCCTCTGGAGGTTCTTCCAAAATATACACCGCACAGGGGAGAACCCTCATGCTTTGTAACTGCCTGTTCATGAATTCAATATAGGTAGCTCCTGAACAAAAGTATCTGTCTTTGTTACCCGGAGAGTCACTCTATTTGGAAACAAGAAGGACTTGAATATTGTGGTTACTACGCTCATCGTGGTATATATGATTTGAGTCTGTGCCTGCAGGTGACATTTTTGTTTACCTACACAATATACGTTCTTCACCTTCCTGATAGGGCTCGGGCCTCCATCAGTGTATCTCCTCCCAATACAGTCATGTGCTTGGGGATATATGGCCACTTTCTTAGCTCCAAGAGTGTGCCCAGAGTTGGTCTAATCTAATCCAATAATCCAATGTCCAATCCAACAGTGGTTGGGTCAAGATTTAGCCTGGATCTTTACATCTTTCAATTACTGGCTCAGTTAACCATGAAACCCACCCTGCCTCAGAACTCTCAGTTATATGAACAAATGTCTTTCCTTATTGGATAAGCCAGTGAGACTTGCACTTTCTGTTAGTTGTCGTTTAAATATCCCCGGCCAATACACATACAACTTTATGGCCATTCTAGACATCTTACAAAGGTGGCTTTCTAAAATAAAAACAACGTATTGGTCTTTTGGTCAAAGACTTTTACGTCTCATTCAGAGTTTCTATACCTAATCTTGTCACAATCCTGGATGATTTCAATGTTCGTGTAGAAAACCAGTCTGATTCCAAGCCCCATGGTTGCAAGACCTCTTCTATTTTAATGGTCCTGTCAACTTGACTTTGACTCTCATTTGACTGCCATGCTCATGGCCACTCCCTGGATCTTGCTACTTCTTGGAACTGCCCCCACTCGAAAATAGTGCACTTTTATATTTTATTGAGGCAACTTTCCTATAACTCTGAACATTGTGTTTTATATATTTCTCAGCTATGTTTTTGAGTGCATGTAAGTTCAGCCTTTTTGGTTCTTTGATAAACGTTCTATCATGACGACATGGTGGCCTTCTTTATTCCAAATAATGGTTGTTGTCTTACCGCCTGTTTTGTATGACACTAATACAAAAGTAACAGTTTAAACGGTTTGACTTACGTCTGGTGTATATATATATATATATATATATATATACATATATATATATTTCAACTGTCACTTCATTTGCTTCATTTCTGTGACAGGCCAGAAGAGTTATGTTCATGATGCCCAATGTTGAGATGGCATTGCTAATCAAAGACAAGAGGGCCAAGGTGAGAGAAGGGGCAATGAGCAAGCAGGTGTATGACATGCTGGGCTCTCATAATCCTGCCGCTTCTCAAGTTCAGAAGACTCTCTACGGGCCGAGAGGTTCTGGTGGATGGCAGGAAACATGTGGGACAACTAAGCCCCAGAGAGGACTACACTAAGACTACTTTATGACTCAAGAGTCTTTCACCGAGGAGAGACAGGGGCATTTACTGCTGAGGATTTGGGACTGGAGCACAGTTAGACAGCAGGAATGTTTTGGTGATTGATTGCACAGCATAGTGAGAAGAGTTAGTAATAGTGTATCATATATATCAATTGCTTTAAAAGTAGATTTTAGATAGTCTCAGAATAAAATGTGATAAGTAGGTGAGATGATGGACATATTAATTAGTTTGAGTTAATCTTTCTAAATGTATACGTACACTTTTCAAAGTATCACATTGTACCCCATAAATATATACAATTTTTGGTCAAATTAAAAAATAAATAAATAAAATTTAAAAACAAATGAAAGGGACACAGAACTTGAAGTCCAACTCTTTGCTATTGCTAATAGAACCTCTCTTTACTTCACGATACTTGACCTTTCTTAGTCTCAGCTTTCTATTTAGCTATAGACAAAATTGTTACAAAGTAACAAGGTGCAGAGTTTTGAGATACAGGGCGACCTTTTCCCTTTTTCAGGACGTGATTCTGTGCCTTTTGACAAAAGCACGCAACCACGTGATCAACCCAAGAATTAAGATCTTGGACACGTCCAAACCTCCATAAAGTGCCCTCATGCCCTTTTAAAGATGATCTTCTACAGCCCAGGAGAACCACTGATTGATTTGTTCTGTCTCTCTGGTTTTCCCTTTTCTATAAAGCCAAATAAATGGCATCGTATGTAGAATTTTGAGTATGTCTTCTTTCAGTCAGCATAAGGGATTTGAGAGCCATCCATTCTGTGGCACGCATATTATGTTATCAGTACTTAGAACCTGTCTTGCTGTCCAGTAGTGTTTCATTGTGTGTACACACCACAGTTTGTTCATCCATTCCCCAGTTAATGCGCATTGGGGATGTTTCCAGTTTTTAGCAAACTAAGAAAGACTTGCTTGCAGGTTTTTCTGGGAAAAAAGGTTTTCATTCCTCTTGGGTAAATACCCTGGAGTGGGATTGCTGTGTAAGTGTACCTTTAATTTTATGCAAAACTGCCAAATTGTATATCAAAGTGTCTGGGCCATTTTATATTTCCACCAACAATGAGCGACAGTCCCTTTTGTTCTATTTGCAGCACTTGCCATTGAAACAGCATGGTACCAGTACAAAAACAGACACATAGACCAATGGAACAGAATAGAGATCTCATAAATAAGACCGCACATCTACAGCCATCTGATCTTTGACGAACACGACAGAAAGAAGCAATGAGGTAAGGATTCCCCATTTACTAAATAGTGCTGGGAGAACTGGCTAGCCACATGTAGAAAATTGAAACCAGACCCCTTATTTACACCTTATACAAAAATTAATTCAAGATGGATTAAAGACTTAAATGTAAAACCTGAAACTATAAAAACCCTGGAAGAAAATCTAGCCAGTGCCATTCAGAACATAGGCACGGGCAAAGACGTCATGACAAAAATATCAAAAGCAATTGCAACAAAAGCAAAAATTGACAAAGGGGATCTAGTTAAACTAGAGAGCTTCTGCACAGTGAAAGAAACTATCATCAGAGAGAACAGACGACCTACAGACTGGGAGGAAATGCTTGCAATCTATCCATCTGCCAAAGGTCTAATATCCAGAATCGACAAGGAACTTAAAGATATTTACAAGAAAAAACAAACAACCCCATTAAAAAGTGGGCAAAGGACATGAACAGACACTTTTCTAAAGAAGACATTTATGCGGCCAACAAACATGTGAAAAAAAGCTCAGCATCACTGATCATTAGAGAAATGAAAGTCAAAACCAATATGAGATACTATCTCATGCCAGTCAGAACGGTGATTTTTTTTTTTTTTTATAAAGTCATGAAACGACAGATGCTGGTGAGGCTGTGGAGAAATGGGATCGCTTTTACACTGTTGGTGGAAGTGCAAATTAGTCCAACCATTGTGGAAGACAGTGTGGCAATTCCTCAAAGACATAGTATCAGAAATACCATTTGACCCAGCAATCTCATTACTGGGTGTCTACTCAAAGAAATATAAATCATACTATTATAAAGATACATGCACACGTATGTTCATTGCTGCCCTATTCAGAATACCAAAGACAATGAATCAACCCAAATGGCCATCAACAATAGACTGGATAAATACAATGCGGTACATATACACCAGAGAATACTATGTAGCCACAAAAGGAACAAGATCATGTCCTTTGCAGGGACATGGATGGATCTGGAAGCCGTTATCCTCAGCAAAGTAACACAGGAACTGAAAATCAAACACCACATGTTCTCACTTAAAAGGGGGAGCTGAACAATGAGAACACATGGACACGGGGAGGGGAACAACACACAATGGGGCCTTTCAGGGGGGCGGGAGGAAGGGAGAGCATCAGAATAAATAGCTAATGCATGGGGGGCTTAATACCTGGGTGATGGGCCGATAGGTGCAGCAAACCACCATGACATGCGTTTACCTATGTAGCAAACCTACATGTCGGGCATATGTATCCCGGAACTTAAAATAAAATTTAAAAACACATGAAGATTTTTAATAAAGAAAAAGTTTTAGGTCTAAAAATGACATTAACCATTAACTTCATGAAAGTAGAAATCCAACAGGTCATATTTTTAAAGCACTGTGAAGTGAAAGCAGAAATGTCAGTGAAAGTGAAATGAACAATTAATAACTAGTCACATACGATTTTTTCTTTTTTTGGAGATAGAGTTTCACTTTGTCCCCCAGGCTGGAGTGCAATGGTACGATCTTGGCTTACTGCAACCTCCACCTCCCGGGGTCAAGCAATTGTCTTGCCTCAGCCTCCCAAATAGCTGGGACTACAGGCGCCCACCACCACACCTGACTAATTTTTTTTTTTTTTTTTTTAAAGTAGAGACGAAGTTTCACCATGTTGGCCAGGCTGGTCTCGAACTCCTGATCTCAGGTGATCCACCCGCCTCAGCCTTCCAAAGTGCTGGGATTACGGGCGTGAGCCACCATGTCCGGCCGCCACATACAAATTTTACTTAAGATCAGTGTATATGACTATTGGATTAACAAGAAAATTCAAATTAAGAATATTTTACAAAGTCACAGTAATTTAGAGAAAGTCTTGCAACCAGAGTCAAGGAACTTGAATTTAACTGCTTCTACCAATACCAGTTTAATGTTACAGAAAACATCAATTCTGGCTTTGTCCACTACTATTCACTAAAATAGAAGCTATTCTTTCAGAAAAGTGCTCAAAACATGAAAATATCTTCAAATATTAATAAAGCATTCACATTCTAAACTTAATTATACCATATATTATACCGGAGAAGGTGGTGACATTCCAAATAAAACTAAATCTAGAATTTCTCATGGGGAAAAAAAAAAAAAAAAAGCAAGAGTAGTATGAACAGTTCTTGCCTTCGTCTCATCTTATTAATTGTGATATGGAGTAGACATATTTTTTCCCGTGACTTGGCATATTTTGTTTCTCAGTTTTAAGTGTTGATCAGCTTCCATCATTTTATTCTTTGTTCTTTCTGTGTCATGAATATCTCCAAGGAATCCTGTAGTGTAAACTTTTTTGCAAGTGCCACTTTCACTGGGATATCTTAATCCTTTCTATCAAGATCGTTTTCCAGTTTCTGCTTCCAGCATCATTTCTTGTCATTTGCTTGCCTGCTTTTCTCTTTGTTAGCCAATTCCCTTTTTAAACTATCCAATTCTTCGGCAAAATGTCACATGAGTAGTTCACTGGGAGACAAGGGGGAGACTCAGCTTCATTCTTGGCTGTCGATGCATGAAATAAATAATAGATACTCAGTGACCAAACACGGTGAGATTTTAAAAGAAAAGTGGCATGACTGGTCACTGATCCTGATGCTTATCTATTATTTAAATAGTGATTTGTGGAGTGACACAAACAGAATTTGAAAGAAGTGGCACGACTGGCCACTGATCATGATTCTCGTCTGTAATTTCAGTAGCGATTTGTGGACTGAAAAGCCAGCAGCAAAGTGTGGTCTTTATGTAACTACTGAGAGTTAGTTTACCATGGTAACTGAAATTGGACCCATACTGTGAAGGGACTGGTGTCATTTAACTAAATCACGGTAAATGACCTTCCTGCATATCAGAACTGTGCAAAGGGAGGACTGCATATAAAAGTACACTTGACCTATGTTTAATATCAACCTGATATACAGCAACCTAGGTACACTCACTCCTTAGTTCTAGGAAGTTTTTGATAAATTCCTGGAAATTTTATACATAGCCATCGTGTCAGTAAATAGGGACAGTTTTTTGATGACTTCCTTTCCAATCTGTGTGCCTTTTAGTGCTTTCCTTTGCTTTATTGTATCAGTTGGGTCTTCCACGGAGGTATGCCATAGGAATGCTGAGAGTGATTGTCTTTGCTGCAGTGCTATCATTTCAACATGGTGAACAGTATAAACACATTAGTATGTGTCTTCTTTTTTTGTTTTTTTTTACTATGTGTTTGACCTGCAGTATCTAATCACTTCATCACATAAACAATACAAATAAGTTATTCATTATTCTACATTTTTTGTTTCTCACTAAGTCTTGAATATTCAGTGTGCATTTTACAATTATCGTACATCACATTTTGTAGTAGTCAAATTTCTAGTGCTCAGTAGCCACATGTAGCTAGTGTCTACCATGCTGAACAGTGCAACTCTAGGAGAAGAGCAGAGGGAGCAAATACATACGGAATGATGTGTACCCTGAAGAAAACGTACATGGTACATTAAAAAACGGTATGGTAAAGTAAGGGGAGAGAAGTGGGGTAAGTAAGCAGAGGGAAGTAAGAGAAAAACCCCTTGGAGGAGGTAACAGTTAAGCTATGGCCTGAGTCCTGATGAGCTATCCAACAGCATATAGAGGCCAATGTGGATTAAGCAGAGTCTGCAAGGGGCAAAGCAAAAAGCAAACAAACAAATAAACAAACAAATAAATCTGGCATATAGATGGGTTAAATAGCTTTCCCAAATCCCCAAAGAAAAGAGTGGGGAAACAGACAAATCATAGGACGATCTGTACTGAGAGTGACTTGGTGTAGGGTCTTATTTGCCTATTCATTCTTAGCACCAGGAACAGTACCTGATTAATAACAGACCTTTGGTGAATCTATGTGAAATAAGGGCAGACTGAGCCCCAGGCTTCTGAGACCCAGGAAAGGAGATAGCAATATACCGATAAAGACGCCAGTAGGTAGTGGGCATAGTTTGTTTATTGTTGTTGTTTATCATTTTAATTGCCAATGGTTTCTCATAAGCAGCCTGAGGCAATCATGAATACAAGAAGATCAAAGGAATTCAGTGAGTAATATTATTGGCTTCAGTAACCAGCACCTACTCCAGAAAAACATGCAGGAAAGGTTTCAATTGTCCTGACTGGTGTCAAGTACCCATAAGTGAACCGATCAGTGTGGACGGGGTGTGCCATGACTGGGTCAGCCCACGTCACACACCCAACACTGTGGTCAGTAACGAGATGGAGGATGTAGACGACAATGGGCTAGGGACTCACAGCACTTCTCAATGCCTGCTGTTTCCTTCTTAGGGCTTTTCTCTTATAGAGGTCAGTTATACACCCAATCTTCCTAACACCAGTTTCCCGGAAGAGCAGAATTTTACATTATGTGTCTTTAAAAACTGGGCTTCAGGCAAGAACACTCTGTTTTAGTGGCCACACATCAGTGATGAAACAGCTCGTTGCCCCATGAAAATCACTCAGGATGGGTGTTCTAGTTCATGTTGTTCTGCTGTACTGCCTGTAGCATCACCTTCAATTGGGCCTGCAGTTCAGCAAGCTTTTATGTCCGAACTGCCATGACAACGCCATTGTTCATAGCCATGGACAGGAACAGGACAAATCACATACTTCAGCTCCATCCAGGCTGTTAAGTGCTGCAGAAGACTTGTGAGCACAGGCATTGTAATGCAGTTGAAGACAAAGCTAGGGACACAGAGGTGGGAACAGTGGCTCAGGGCTGGGGTGACAAGAGAGAAAGTAAAATCAGTTATCAGGCAGTTGTCTATCTCCAGATGCTGCAGGGTCCCTGAGACCTTCTCCAGCAGAGCCAGGAATGGCCCAGAAACTTCCCAGGACCTCTGACTGTTACTCAGACTCAACAGTTTTAGGTGGATAACCTGAGAGCTCTGGGATAGGGCAGTGATGTCTCTGGTACAAAGTCCACAGAGAGACACATACAGTGGATACAAATGAGATAGCGGGACTCTGTAGAGGGAAAAAAGGAAGGTATTTCTGAAGAACGAGGGTTGGACTAGAGCAAGCAGTTCTGAATTATAGATGCTTATGACTCTCGAATAAAGTAATCTGCATGTCCATTGTAACAGCAGGTAACATTGTGGGCTTTAGAGTCAGACTTAATAGCTCTGTGACCCTAAGAAAGTTACTTTTCCACTCTGAGATACAGTTTTTTAGTCTTTCAAATGTGTACAATAGCAATTATTATACAGGATTGTGGGAAAGATTCAGTGAAAAAGATTTTAACTTAGTGCCTACAGTATAATTAGCAGTGTATCTAGTTCACTTATTTGATGGGGATGTGTCTGGGAAAGCAGCCGACTGAGACTTACCTTCAATGAATTTCCAAATGACAAGTTCTCCATTCAAGTCCTAAGCCTCGGGAAAACTACAGGAACAAAATGATGTGGCAGTATTACCTATTGTGACCACTACATGGGGATTTGCATCAGTGCTACAGCATAAGTTATTTCTCCAACTGAACGCCTCCCCTTCTTCTCTAGAAGGCTATAAACTCCAATAAAAGAAGGACTGTTTTCTTTTTCATCCTAGTGTCTGCACGTGGTTAACTGACTGACTGACTGACTGACCGGGCACAGCTGACTTTTCTAATCCTTTCTCCTCAGCATGAGGGACTACACTCTCTAGCTTGGCCAGTTTCAAACACCCAGCTGATGTGGAAGGAGAAATAGGTTGCAAGGTATTTTAAGAATATCTATGACTAGTCACACTCCTTTGTTCATAACGGGGCATTCAGGGAACCCAGGTCCCGTCCCAGCCCCTCATCCGGAAATTTTGTCCAGCCGATCCGTGAGGCAGAAGAATGACAAGCTGAGTTCATGGAGGTTGTTCATCTGCTCAAGATGAGTGAGAAAAGTTGAGAAGGTTCTCTGCTTACAGGATTTTAAAGTGATTTTAGACAGACTAAGTCTGTCCAGGTGGATCCTTGGTGCCAAAAGGATGTCGACTTCACCCAAATAAGCCTGATCTCCTTCCAGGTGATCAGTGCATCCCAGTTCCAGAAACTGCAGGATGCTTTTATGGGCAGACACTTGATCAATTTGCAAATCTCTGCAGCAAAGGTGCAAGGACCCAAGGCTCTGCTCAACTTTACTCGAAAGGAAAGAAAAGAGTGACCTTTTTCTCACGGGAAAGGTCCTTTCTCAAGGGAAAGGTCCACTAACAACCTCATGCATACCTTGGTTGGGCTGAGACTCAGACTCTAAACGTACAATTTCCAGGCACCTAACACTGCGCTTGGCTTCTTCTCTTTTCAGGATAGAGTGCTGAGAGTAAACACAAGACTGAAAACAAAATGGAAATGTGTTCCTGATCTAAGAGCATGTGGTTCTGCTGGCTGGGTCCTGCCTTAAACCTAGCACCCTCCGTTTTGGCCCCCTGTAGAGAGAGGAAGACAGAACAGGAAAGGCAGCTGATTTTAATCTAATCTGGCAAGATCAATGAGGAGAAGCAGGGACAAACCCTTTATCTTTGCTCTTCACTCCACGTACAATCTACCAACAAAAATTTTTTCTTCCATACAAACTCAACATCTTTCATTATTTTCCCCATCCTTGCTTCTCCTCTGATCCTCCCCAGTCTCAACGCCCATGTTGTTATTCTAGGTAATCATACCCAGTAGGTAAATCATATGTAATCATGCCCAGTAGGTAAATCCATCAATAGCATTCTCAGTCACCTCTATTCCATAATAGAGGTGACTCTGTAAGACATTAGAGTCCTTAAGGTGGCCTCAAGTGTTGGACCAACAACCTCACAGAGGTTCTCAGCATTCACCATCAACTACCTTTAGGAGACTGTTAGGCCATCCCCTGCCTCAGGCTCCAGCACACCCTCCTGATGACTCACTATGTCTCTAGTGTACATTAGGGTTACCAAGAGGAAGAGTTCTGGGCAGGGAAGATATGCAGACCATCAGTCGTGGCTCCCAAGATTTCGTAGTGTGACTCTACACTCAGTGGTCCAACACAGAGACAACGGGAAGGCCAAATCCTCACCATGGCCTTCAGTTTCACCTTCTGTCCTCCCGAGAAGGAGATGATAAACAATGGAACATAGAGGCCCCATGGGAGCTCCTCAAGAGCATGGATAGCTGCAGGCTCTCCACTCAGCAGACCCCATGCAGCAAGCTCTAGCAGTGTGGCTGGCGCCTTTTGGTCCATCTTCGTGAACCTGCTTTAGGGTGAGGAACATTAACAAATCCCCAGAAGATTTCTAGTCTCTTGACTGCCACCAAGGATAGCAATGAATGAAATACGCATTGAACAAATCTATGGTGAATCCAACAGCCACTTCAAGAGAACTATATTAGAATAGAAATAGACTTGTATGTGCGTATAAATGTCTGTGTTTGTGTGTGTGTGTGTGTGTGTGTGTTTGTATACACACACATATACATTTAGATAAGATAAAATGCCATCTGAAATCAGCTGTAAGTCAGCAGAAGGTAATGTCTAACCACCCAGACACCTGCCTCCCCAATGTCTCCTGTGAAAAGGATATAAACCAATCACAAAGGAAGATGATGTCAATCTATACAGAAGCCACATCCTCATGGTTGCTTAGAAACGGATAATGCCAAGTCTTTAGTAGTGAGTAAAAAGAGAAAAAGCATGAAATCCCAGCACATGATCTGTCATGTTCCCATCACTAGGCTTTGTGGCAAGCAAAGACAGACCGAGAAAAGCTGCAAGCGATACAGAGAAAGGAAGAGGCAAGTTGTTCTGAAACTACAGTTAAAACAACTGGGCCCATACCAAGTCTAAAAAATACCAAAAAGGTGTCCCAGATAATGAGAGCAGGGACTATAGGGAAGGGACTCTAAAATAGGTGTAGTGTAAAGAGGTACAGATGATCTCTGAATGTAGTCTTTGGGTTGAGTGCAGTTGCTGACGTCTGTAATCCCATCACTTTGAAAGGCCTAAGGCAGGAGGATCACTGAGCCCAGGAGTTTCAGATCAGCCTAGGCAACATAGTGAGACCTCGTCTCTACAAAACCTTAAAACATTAGCCAAGTGTGGTGGTGTGTGCCTGTGGTCCTAGCAACTCGGGAGGCTGAGGTGGGAGGATCGCTGGAGCTCAGGAAGCAGATGTTGCAGTGAGTCGAGATCACACCACTGCACTCCAGCTTGGGCAACAGAGCGAGACTCTGTCTTAAGGAAAAAAAAAAAAAAGTACTCTTTGAAATGCACAGCTTCTGGGGAAGGGTAAAGGCAGACAGAAAGGGAGAAGCCCACTTTGGCACTTTGGTAATGATGGGGAAAAGAAACAAAAGCGGAAAATGAAGAATCTTGCAACACATAGGAGAATCATAGAATCAGAGCACTCATCACTTCTTTGTCCACTGCCAAAACAAACAAACGAAATCAGTAAATTTAAGGCCTGAATTTTTCTACACTGACAGAAAACAGCACCATTAAAATAGGAATCTAGTAAAACAATCCAATATCATATAAATGAAAAAAAGGAAGGAGAATTCCTTACAAATCATTCCAGAAAGAGAAAAAGAGCAGAAGACAAAAGTTCACACATATTAAACAACCATGAAACAGATTTAAAAAACTGTAAGTCAGTCCTCCAAACAGAATTAATTCCATTCAAACAAGCATTTGAGATTATAAAACCTGCCTTGATTTAGAATATAATTTAAAACTCTGAACTCAGAAACGGACTTACAAGAAAAGTCTGAAGTAATGATTTGATATCCAGCTTAGCTGATCCTTCACAAATATCACGGTTTATAGAACATCAGACAGAAACTTAGGAAATTATGTACCCATCAGCCCTTCGTGAGGACTGCACTAGAGCAAGGGTCTACAAACTATGGCCCGCTGGTTGGAATATTTACTATATGGCTCTTTACAGAAAACGTTTGCTAACCTATATTCTAAAGGGTAAACTGGGATTGTCATTCCACGGGTAATGACAGGAAAATCTTCCCTAAAACATCTGAGGGTGAGCTTTTGGTACCTAATACTAATATGAAGGTGGAGCAAGGAAAACGGCTAATGTGCGTTTATTTTATATTTTGGAAAAAAGAAATAGTGCAAGTAAATTGAGAGAAATAAGAGGGATAGAAAAAACCATAGTAAACTTTTTTTTCTTTTTTTTTTTCATAAGGCAGTAAATAAGTGTCAAAGGAGACTACGGGTTAAAAACCAACTAGTGGACCAGATAGTAAAATGCTCAATAAGAAACAGGTGCTAAAAATGTTTTTTTTTTAATGACAAAGTTTACACGTTAACGTTAAAACTGAAAATTTACAGTGAAGATATAATACTTCGGAATATTTATGCACAAATTACCATAGCGTCCACCTTCGTAAGGCCAAAAAGTATGGAGATGTTGAACCAGGGTAGTAATAGGAGATTTAATGCATGGCAAGTCTCAGTACAAGGCAAATGTGGTGGTACAATAAAGAGAAGTATACAGAAAATCTAAACAACATAATTAATAAGATACATTGTATGTGTGTACACACACATAGGCATAGATACACACAGACACACAGGCACACATAACTCTACACCTTGGAAACGAAGAATAAACCACCTTGTCAGAAGCTGATGGCACATTAATGAAACACGATTATAATTATCTCACAGTGAAGACCTCATTAATTTCCATGAAGTAGAAATATTACACCCAACCCTTTGCAATCGTGATGAAACAAAAGTAGAACTTACTAACAGAAACTGAAATCAGAAAGGGTCTTCTACCTGGAAGAAAAATGTTTGAGCCTTCTATTAAGCAAATGTTGAGATAAAAAGGAGACACAAACTGAAGTTACAGAAATATTTAAGAAGAGTGACAACGAGCGCTTACGTATGAGAATCTGTAGAAGATATTTAAAGCAGTGATTGGCGGCAGATTCAGACCGCTAAATACTCTGATCAGTAAAAATGAAAGAATAAAATTAAATAAATTAAAGCATTGCCTCAAAAATCTAATAGAAGAACAACCAGGGAATCCAAAAGGAACACAAATAAATAAATAATATAAAAGCAGAAATTGCCAGTCTTGGTGGCTCACACCTGTAATCCCATCACTTTGAGAGGCTGAGGTGGCAGGATCACTTGAGGCCTGGAGATTGACACCAGCCTGGGCAACATAAGGAGACCCTGCCTCTACCAAAATAATAATAATAATAATAATGATAATTCATTAGCTGGACGTGACGGAACATGCCTGTAGTCCTACTCACTCAGGAGGCGGAGGTGGGAAGATAGCCTGAGACCAAGAGCTGGAGGCTGCAGTGAGCTATGATCACGCCCCTGTACTCCAGACTGAGTGATCCAGGGAGACTCGCTCACTAAAATGAATGAATGAATGAATGAACGAGCTGAAATTGATAAGATACGTAGTAGGAAATCAATATGTGTATATTTATTAGATCAAAATCCTGCTTCATTTTAATGGACAAACTCACTAGCTAGATTAATGAAAGAAGAAAGGGAGAGAGCACAAATACACAAAATAGTAAATGACAAATGATAATCATTTAAACAGAAAAAAAAATGAGATTACTTTTGAAGCCTGTATGCAAATAAATTTTAAAATACTCATGAAATTCATAATTTCCTAGGGAAATCAGATTATCGGTATTTTCACTCTAATGCTGGAAGGCTTAAATTGGCCAATTTTCATAGGAAAATTTATTAAGGAATGACTCCCACGGAGCACCTGGCTCACATGCTATTACAGGTGAATTCTAATAAACTTCAGAGATCAGATGGTATACCAGAGTACCAATGCTCTATAACTTATTCAACAGCCTTAAAAAGGAAATTTTCATAACTCCCTTGATGAAGCAAGTGTGACATGGGGAGATAAGTGTAGATGTAAAAAAGCTAGATAAAATATTAGCAAACATCCAACAACACATTTAAAAAATCATAATATACTTTGGCAAAGTAGGATTTATCCCATCAATGCAGGTTGGTTAGATATTAGAAAGGACCTTGATATCATCCACCATATTAATACAGTTAAAGACAAATATCATATGGTTATCACCAGAGATGCTGAAAAAGCCTATGGAAAATTCAACACCTCTTTATGTTAAAAAATAGAAAAGCCTCAGGAAAATAGGGATCACAGGATGCTTTCTTAACATGAAAAAACACATATACCTAAGTCCGAATGCTAGTAATTTATTTATTGCGGTGGGCGGGGGGCACTCAAAGGTTTCCCCGGGGATCAGGAACAAGGAATGCATGCCTACTACCTCGCACCTATTCAATCTTGTATTACAAGTCTTATAGTCAATTGACTAGAGAAATCAATCATTCTCACAGGAATGAATTTCAAGAACTAAAAAGCACAGCGAAGGAAAGAATCAACAATGTGAAATGGCAACTTTCATATGGGAAAAAATAATTGCGAACCGTATATATGAATAAGGGATTAATATCCAGATTTTGTAAGGAAATCATACAACTCTATGGCAGTAACACAATCCAATTTAAACAATGGGCAGAGGGCCTGAATACATATTTCTTCAAAGAAGACATACAAAATGACTAACAGGTATATGAAGAGGTACTCAACATCATTAATCATCAGGAAAATGCTACTACGAGGCAACACCTTACAACCGTTAGGATAGGGATCATCAAAAAGCCAAGAGATAGCACACATTGCTGAGGGTGTGGAGAAAAGGGAACCCCTGTACACTGCTGATGGGAATATAGACTGGGGCAACCATTACGGAAAACAGTATGGAGGTACCTAAAGAAATAGATTTCTTTTTTCTGTTTTAGAAATAAAATGGTAGTCCTGCATTCTTCTGTTTTAGAAAAAAATATGGTTGTGAAAAATAGAACTATTGTATGACTCAGCAACTCCTTTTCTGAGTGTCTACTCAAAGGACATAAAATAACCACCTTTTAAATGTAGTTGATCATTTAAAAGTACCTGAACTCCCATGTTCACTGCAGAATTAATCACAAGCCAAGATAAGGAAACAACCTAGGTGTCCACGAAGGGACGGATGGATACAGAAAATGTGTTGTATATTCATTCACACTTTTAAAAGGAGATCTTGCCACTTGCCAAAACACGGATGAACTCTGGAGGACATTATGCTAAGTGAAATAAGCCAGATACAGAAAGAGAAATATTACATGATCTCACATATATGTGGAATCTGAAAAGATAAAAGTAAAATAAAACTCAAATATACAGAGGCCGAGAATAAAGCCATGATTACCAGGGTCAGGGTGGGGCAGAAGGAGTGGGAGGAGGAAAGGGGGAGATGTAGGTCAGAGGACACAAAGTAGCAGATATGTAGGATGAAAGAGACTAGAGATCTAGTGTACAATATACAGCATACAGTTAATACAATTGTGCTATTAAATACGGTGTGGCATTTCTGCTAAATGAATAGATTTTAGCACCCCCTGCTACCGAAACCAAAAATGGGTAACTATGTGACATAATGGGTATGTTAATTTGCTCCACTATAATGATTGTTTTACTATTTATATGTGTCCCATAACATCATGTTGTATACATTAGAGATACACAATAAAACTTATATTTCATAAAAGAAGTAAAGCCATCTCTATGTGCAGGAGATATTATAGTATACCTGAAAAACCCTGTAGAAACAATGATAAATCAACTGAAACAGTAAAAGAAGTCACTAAGGATTCTACTGAGGATTTTCGCATCAAAGTTCATCATAGATATTGGCCTGAAATTTTGTTTTTCATTTGTGTCTCTGCCAGGTTTTGGTATCAGGATGATGTTGGTCTCATAAAATGAGTTAGGGAGGATTCCCTTTTTCTATTGTTTGGAAAAGATTCCGAAGGTATGGTACCAGCTCCTCTTTGTACCTCTGGTAGAATTCGGCTGTGAACCCGTCTGGTCCTGGACTTTTTTTGCTTGGTAGGCTCTTAATTGCTGCCTCAATTTCAGATCTTGTTATCGGTCCATAAAGAGATTCCACTTCTTCCTGGTTTAGTCTTGGGAGAGTGTAAGTGTCCAGGAAGTTATCAATTTCTTCTAGCTTTACTGGTTTATTTGCATAGAGGTGTTTATAGTGTTCTCTGACGGTAGTTTGTATTTCTGTGGGATCAGTGGTGATCCCACCTTTATCATTTTTTACTGCATCTATTTGGTTCTTCTCCCTTTTCTTCTTTATTAGTCTGGATGGCAGTCTATCTATTTGCTTGATCTTTTCAAGAAACCAGTTCCTGGATTCACCGGTTTTTTCAAGGTTTTTTTAATGTCTCTATCTCCTTCGGTTCTACTCTGGTCTTAGCTGTTTCTTGTCTTCTGCCAATAAAATGCTGGCAAACCGAATCCAACAGCACATCAAAAAGCTTATCCCTCACAATCAAGTAGGCTTCATCCCTGGGATGCAAGGCAGGTTCAACATATGCAAATCTATAAACGTAATCCATCACGTAAACAGAACCAAAGGCAAAAAAAACACATGATTATCTCAGCAGATGCGGAGAAGGCGTTCGACAAAATTCAACAGCCCTTTATGTGAAAAATTCTCAATAAACTAGGTACAGATGGAACATATCTCAAAATAGTAAGAGTTATTTATGACAAACCCACAGCCAACATCATACAGAATGGGCAAAAACTGGACGCATTCCCTTTGAAAACCAGCACGACACAAGGAGGTCCTCTCACACCACCCCTATTCAACATAGTATTGGAAGTTCTGGCCAGGGCAATCAGGCAAGAGAAAGAAATAAAAGATACTCAATTAGGAAAAGAGGAAGTAAAATTGTTTCTATTTGCAGATGACATGATTGTATATTTAGAAGACCTCATCCTCCCAGCCCCAAATCTCCTTAAGCTGTTAAGCAACTTTGGCAAAGTCTCAGGATACAAAATCAATGTGCAAAAATCACACGTATTCCTACACACCAATAACAGACAAACAGAGAGCCAAATCATGAGTGAACTCCCATTCGCAATTGCTACAAAGAGAATAAAGTACCTAGGATACAACTAACAAGGGATGTGAAGGACCTCTTCAAGGAGAACTACAAACCGCTGCTCGAGGAAATAAGAGAGGACACAAACAGATGGAAAAAAAACATTCCATGCTCATGGTTAGGAAGAAGCAATATCATGAAAACGACCATACTGTCCAAAGTAATTTATAGATTCAATGCTATCCCCATCAAGCTACCATTGACTCTCTTCACAGAATCCGGGAAAAAACAAAACAAAACAAAACAAAACAAAAAAACCCTTAAATTTCATATGGAACCAAAACAGAGCCCGCATAGTCAAGACAATCCAAAACAAAAAGAACAAAGCTGAGAGCAGCACACTACATGATTTCAAATGATACTACAGGGCTACAGCAATCAAAACAGCGTGGTACTGGTATCGAAACAGATATACAGACCAATGGAACGGAACAGAGGCCTCAGATACAGCACCCCACATCTACAACCATCTGATGTTTGACAAACCTGACACAAACTAGCAATGGGGAAAGGATTCCCTGTTTAATAAATGGTGTTGTGAAAACTGGCCACCCATGTGCAGAAAGCTTAAACTAGATCCCTTCCTTACACCTTATACTAAAATTAACTCCACATGGATTAGAGACTTAAACATTAACACCTAAAACTATAAATACCCTAGAAGAAAACCTAGCCAATACCATTCAGGACATAGGCATGGGCAAATACTTCATGACTAAAACACCAGAAGCAATGGCAACAAAAGCCCAAAGTGACAAATGGGATCTAATTAAACTAAAGAGCTTCTGCGCAGCAAAGGAAACTATCATCAGAACGAACAGGCAATCTACAGAATGAGAGAAAAGTTTTGGAATCTACCCATCTGACAAAGGGCTAATATCCAGAATGTACAAAGAACTTAAACAAATGTACAAGAAAAACAACAACAACAACAACAACAACAAAAAAACATCAAAAACTGGGCAAAGGATACGAACAGGCACTTTTCAAAAGAAGACCTTTAGGCAGCCAACAAATGTATCAAAAAAAATCTCATCATCACTGGTCATTAGAGGAATGCAAATCAAAACCACAATGAGATACCACCTCATGCCAGTTAGAATGACAATCATTAAAAGGTCAGGAAACAATAGATGCTGGAGAGGATGTGGAGAAATAGGAACAGTTTTACACTGCTGGTGGGAGTGTATATTAGTTCAACCATTGTGAAAGACAGTGTGGTGATTCCTCAAGGATCTAGAACTAGAAATACCATTTGACCTAGAAATACCATTTTACCCAGCAATCCCATTACCCGGTATATACCCAAAGGATTATAAATCATTCTAGTATAAAGACGCATGCACACATTATGTTTACTGTGGCACTGTTCACAGTAGCAAAGACTTGGAACCAACCCAGATGCCCATCAATGATAGACTGGATAAAGAAAATGAGGCACATATACACCATGGAATACTAAGCAGCCACGAAAAGGAGATGAGTTCACATCCTTTGCAGGGCATGGATGAAGCTGGAAACCATCATTCTCAGCAAACTGACACAAGAACGGAAAACCAAACACCACATGTTCTCTCTCATAAGTGGGAGTTGAACAATGACAACACATGGACACAGGGAGGGGAACATCACACACCAGGGCCTGTCAGGGGGTGGGGGGCTAGGGGAGGGCTAGCATTAAGAGAAATACCTAATGTAGAGGACGGGTGGATGGGTGCAACAAGCGACCATGGCACGTGTATACGTATGTAACAAACCTGCATGTTCTGCACATGTACCCCAAAACTTAAAGTATAATAAAAAAGGAATGAAATACAATAGAAAGGAAAACATCTATACAATCCAGTATTTACGATTCAAAGCCCGACATGTCCAAATTAACCATAAACAAAACTAAGATGCAAAAGAGAAATACAACTTTGTGAAGAAGAAGAGAAAACCTGCCTGAAGAATTGTAGAGAGAGCATGAAGTGATTAGCCATACAATTGAAGCTAATCACACCTGCGGATAAGGGATACATAGAGAGTGGAGTGGAGAGTGGACCACTGAGCAATCCAGCTGGATTTGCCTTTCCCGTTAATCCCTAAACCTTGACCCTAGGTAATGTAGGCCAAAGTAGGCCTAATTTATAGAAAATTTGTAGAAAAGATACTGGTGTAATTCACCTAGTTGTAAGAAGACTTGGAATCATCTTGGGAGCTACACTTCCTTTAAAAATCTTGCCATAAACAAGACCCAATCTTGTGGGCGGGGCCCAGCGTTTTAGCAGTTCCTTCTCAAAGCAGCGGGGAGAGAACTTCAGTTGGCTCAGCTTGGTCAGGTGATCTCCTCTGACTTATCAGCTCCATGGGTGGGGGATGAGGCTAGATTCCTGCCCCTCCCCATCCTGGAACTGGGGGAAGGGGGAAAAGAGAAGGAGGGGAGAGAAGGCAGGGGTGGGGAGGGTGAGGCACGGGAAGGGTGGTGGGACAGAGGGGTGGGAGTGTGTGAGGTGGAAAGGGAGGGTGTTCTGATTATAAGTTTGCCCCACCTGCTGAGATCATCTTAGGTGAAAAGTGAGCCACAATGTCATTGCACATGGCCCCTGGCACTGGCCAGCCAGGGTTTCTCTTCTTTTTTTCTTTTTTTTTATTTAATGGAGTCTCACTCTGTCTCCCAGACTGGAGTGCATTGGCGGGATCCAGGCTCACTGCAATCTCAGCCTCTGGGGTTAAAGCAATTCTCCTGCCTCAGCCTTCCTTGTAGCTAGCATTAAAGGCACCTGCCACCATGCCTTACTGATTTCTGTATTTTCAGCAGAGATGGGGTTTCACCATATTAGCCAGGCTAGTCTCAAACTCCGGACCGCATGTGATCTGCCCGTCTCGGCCTCCCAATGTGCTGGGATTACTGGCGTGAGCCACCGTGTCCGGCCCCAGAGAGGGTTTCTACCAGTCCACGCCTCAACACAGACAGTTAAAAGTCCAAATTTAGGCCGGGCGCGGTAGCTCACGCCTGTAATCCCAGTACTTTGGGAGGCCAAGGCGGGTGGATCACGAAGTCAAGAGCTCGAGACCATCCCGGCCAACATGGTGAAACCCCATCTCTACTAAAAATACAAAAATTAGCTGGGCGTGGTGGCATGTGCCTGTAGTCCCAGCTACTCGAGAGGCTGCAACAGAATTGCTGGAACCCGGGAGGCGGAGGTTGCAGTGAGCGGAGATTGTGCCACTGCACTCCAGCCAGCAGCCGCAGCCTGGTGACAGAGGAAGACTTCATCTCAAAAAAAAAAAAAAAAAAAAAAAAAAGAAAAGAAAAAGAAAAAAGTCCAAAGTTAGTGGACATGTAGCAGGGGATGTTTACTTAAACCACTTGATGGCAAAAGGCTGTTGGATATTAGTGTCCCTGGTTCTCTGATATATTAAAGAAAGAACTGAGTCCTGACCAAAGATAGGAAAAGTGTGTTTGTCTTCTGCAGCAAAGCCAATATAGCATCTACACTGACACCTGACAAAGGCGGCACACAGGAGAAAACTTCCACCCATCTAACAATGCTATCAATTACAAGGCAGCCAATATCTGTTTGCACGTCCAACCCTCAGCCCACACTCCTGATTCCATTTCTTACCTATTTGATTTTCTTTTCCTCACAGTCGTCTTTTGGAATACGATATATTTTACTCATACGCTGTTTTTGTTTTTCATTGTCTGTCTCCCATAGTGAAAAAATACAAATTCCAGGAGGGCGAATATCTTTGTCTATTGCTCATTAATGTATCCTAAGTTCCTATAACAATGTCTGCTTCACGGGATAATTTGAATGAATAAATGAATTAATAATTAAATGAATTTTTCTCCAGCCACACTAGCCTCCTTTTTATTGCCCTAACACTATCTCAGCAAGCATACTCCCATACCATTCTGTATTCTTCTGTAACAGCCTGGCCGGAGGTATCCCTATAGCGACCTTGCTTACTTAGTGTACATCTCTGATCACATTATCAGACATGTGGTACTTTTCTTCATGACAGTTAGCTTGTCACCGTGTTGTTTTTATGTTTTGTTGTTTTCTATTACTCTAATTACAGGTAAAGATGCAGATCAGCTGTGTCTGTTTTAATTTTGGCAGTACAGCGCCATCTTTCAGTAGATGGGGTAATGAGCATCAGCTCTCTTAGGATTGAATCCATGGCACTGCCACTCTGTAGCTAAATAACCTTGGCCAGGTAAACTCTTCCAAGGTTTTATTATCCATCTTTAAACTGGTAATAGTAATAAATTCAAGCTCATAAGGCTGTTGATGGCGTTTCATTAAGGTAGTTCATATACAGTTATGCACCACATAATGACTTTCTGGTCAATGATAGACCACATATATGATGGTGGTCTCATCATATTATAAGGTTATATGTTCAGATTCCTGTTCTGACACCATCCTAGCACTCAAGATTGCTGGTTCACCTTGCCTCTTTACAGATGGCTGTGGTGGGAGCTGAACTTTTACCCTAGGCCCACTGACACATTTCCAATAAAAAAGGGGGCACCAATTCACAACACTTTGTTACCTCAGAGGTAGGGTGGGGGAAGGTAGGCACAGTTATTTGCTAGGCTTCAGGGAAAGGGTAACTGGACGGCTGACTCAATATTTTGTTGCTGCAGTGTGGTGGGGCAGAAGGCTAGCTCCCCACTGCTCTCTGAGAACATGAGGGGAAGGAGTGGGAAAAGAGAGTGCCAACGAATCCTGCCTTCCACCACCTGCTTCCATCTTGAGGATGGGTGGAAGAGGAGGCATAGCTCTCCATAAGGCCTAGCTGGCACAGGAGGCCAGCGGGGGAAAGCAGAGAGTCGATTAGCCCCACCTCACACCATTTGATTGAGTTTGGATGCGTGTAAAGGTTCACGTTTCCACTGGACATCACTGATACCAGAGATGGGGATCAATGGAATGCTTACTAGTCCCAGCGTGGACTGCCTTGTTCAGTGTTATTGATGTCAGGTGAAGGTGAAGGCTCATCTTGCTGCTGGACACCACTGACACTACCTTGACAGGTGAATGGGATCATCACCATCTGCTTCAGAGAGGCAGGATAGAAGACAAGTTTCCTTCTTGTTCCCTGAAACCTTGGGCGTTGGGGGAGGTAAGGTTTTTCCATTGTTGCTTGTCTAGCGTAGGGGAGGGGAATTTGTCACAAATTCAGTTTTTAGATCATGCCTTCTCTGATCCTTTGGCTGAGGAAATAGGCTTTGCTTGGTTGCTTTGTGGCTGCCATTGTCAGTGGTTCTGGACTGGACGCGTCTGTGGTACCCTCTCTGTGACCTTGCGTGGAAATAGAAAAACCAAGAGAATGCGCTGCCTGTGTTCTTGCTCGAGTCCTGAGAGCACGAGTCAGTCTGCTTTCTCCTTTCCACGTTTCAGAGTTCCCTTTGCTGGTTTGCTGTTATATTCAGGGTGTTCTGGTGTAGAGGGACCATGTGGGAGGAAAGGGCAAACTCTAGCTTGGCCAGAGCTGGAGGTCTCTAGGATGTTTATTTTTGAGAATTTTATTTTGACATCTCTTGATCATCTACTGGGTTGGAGAGCAAGCCGTCCCTTGATTAGTAAATATGGCAATGAACTTGCCTTTGTGATATTTTGCTTCTCCCAGAACTGCCTGATTTCTGAACTCCTATGACTCATGATGCATTCTCAGTAAAATCTGCCATATTAAATTCATTTTCTAGGCTTTCATGTTTCCAAGTATGCCAATTTAACTCTCTGAGACATATATATTTATTTTTTTAAATATTTGTTTATCTCAGCAGTGACCAAACACTAGTTGCAAACTGATGTTTTCCTTACACAAGATTTTTTTTTACAAGTCAGAGACTGAAATGTCTGGCCTGACTTGAGGATGGAATCTATGAATGAAAATAACATCCCTGTGGAAGATACTGGTAAACTTTTTGTCCCCTCTGAGTCCGTTGTCCTGGCTTTGCTGACAAGGTTTGACAGTGAAAGACTGTGAAACCTTCTGAATGTGAAATAGTGTATTGGAAGTGTTTCTCTGTTTGATTTATTCCATAGGCTCGGGGGTCGTGACATTCTAAAGTAAATGAGAAAGGAGACGATTTTCTGAAGAATAAGGAAGGTGCATATTAAAACCGTTACACTGACCAAGTATCCATTCTCAGGCATCTTCCTACAATGACTTCTCACTACAGGCCAATATCTCTGATGAATATCGATGCAAAAATCTTCATTAAAATACTAGCAAACCCAACTCAGCAATACATCAGAAAGATCATTCGTCATGACCAGGTGGGATTTATCCCTGGGATGCGAGGACAGTTCAACATATGCAACTCGATCAGTGTGACACATCACATCAACAGAATGAAGGATAAAAGCAATATCATTATTTCAATTGATGCTGAAAACCCATTTGATAAAATTCAACATTCCTTCCTGATAAAAACCCTCAACAAATTGGGTATAGAAAGAACATACCTCAACATAATAAAAGCCATATACAACGGACTCACAGCCAGTATCATACTGAATGGGGAGAAAGTGACAGCCTTTCTTCTAAGATCTGGAACATGACGAGGATACCCACATTCACCACTGTTACTCAATATAATACGGGAAGTCTTTGCTAGAGCAATCAGATAAGAGAAAGAAGTAAAGGGCATCCACACTGGAAAGGAAGAAGCCAAACTATTTTTGCTGATGATATGATCTTATATTTAGAAAAACCTTAAGATTCCACCAGAAAACTATTAGAATTGATCAAACAATTCAGTAAAGTTGCAGGACACAAAATCAACCTGCAAAATTAGTAGCATTTCTGTATGCTAACAGGGGACACTCTGAAAAAGAAATCAAAATTAATCTCACAATAGACAAAAATAAAATTAAATATCTCAGAATTAACCAAAGAAGTGAAAGATCTCCACAATGAAAATTACAAAACATTCATGAAAGAAATCAAAGAGGACACAATACAGGTAGTGCTCGACTTACGACCACAGTCGGGACCGCGGAACTGTCGTAACACGATATGGTCATAAGTTGAGTAGGCTACATGTACGGTTGAAATGGTGCACGCGGAGATGGTAGTGCTGCCAGAAGCTGGTCTGCACTGTCGTACGCCCAGCTGGGCAACGTTTGCGCTGCCAGACCGCGGAGCAGTCGTGGCTGGCGATTGTGGTCGTAAAGTTGAATGGTCTTAAAGTTGAATGGTCGTAAGTTGCATAGGTCGTAAGTCGATCAATATCTGTAATGGAAAGTTATTCCACATTCATGGATTGGAGGAATCAATGTTGTTTAGATGTCTGTAATACCCAAAGCAATCTACAAATCCCACAAGAACACCAGTGGCGTTCTTTACAGAAATAGCAAAAGCAATCCTAAAACGTTTATAGTAGCACAAAAGACCCAGAGTAGCGAAGGCTATCCTGAGTAAAAAAGAACAACACTGGAGGAATCACATTACCTGACTTCAAATTATACTACAGAGCTACAGCAACCAAATCAGCATGGAGCTGGCATTAAAACAGACCCACAGACAAGTGGGACAGAACAGAGAACCCAGGAACAAATCCACACATCTACAGTGAACTCTTTTTTGACAAAGGTGCCAAGGACATACATTGGGAAAAGGACAGTCTCTTTAACAAATGGTGCTGGGAAAACCGGATGTCCTTATGGAGAAGAATGAAACTTGACCCGTATCTTTCGTCTTATATAGAAGTCAAATCAGAATGGATTAAAGACGTAAATCTGAGACGTCAGTCTATGAACGTACTGCAAGAAAACACCGGGAAAACACTCCAGGACATTGTTCTCGGCAAAAATTTCTGGAGTAATACATGAGAAGCACTAGCACCTAAAGCAAAATTGGACAAATGGGAACACGACTAGTTAAAAAGCTTCTGCACAGCAAAGGAAACAATCACCAAAGTGGAGACACAACCCACAAAATGGGAAAGAATATTTGCAAACTACCCATCTGACAAGGGCTTAATAACCAGTATAATAGATACGGAGCTCAAACAACTCAATTGGAGAAAATCTAATGATCTGATTAAAGAATGGGAAAAAGATTTGAATACACATTTCTCAAAAGAAGATGTGCAAATGGCAAACAAGGAGACGAAGAAGTACTCAGTATCACTGATCTTCAGAGCAATGCAAATCACAGCCACAATGAGATGTCTTCCTACCCCAGTTAAAGTGGCTTATATCCAAAAGACTGGCAATAAGAAATTCTGGTGAGGGTGTGAAGAAAAGGGAACTGTAAACTGTTGGTGGGAATGTAAATTAGTACAACCACTGTGGAGAACACTTTGCCAGTTCCTAAAAAGAATACAATTTGAGCTACCTTATGATCCACCAATCCAACTGCTGAGTATATATCCCAAAGAAAGTAAATCAGTATATGGAAGAGGTATCTACACTCCTGTTTGTTGCAGCGCTGTTTACAATAGCAACATTTGGAAGCAACCTAAGTATCCATCAACAGATGAATGGGTGAAGAAAATGTGGTACATATGCCCAATGGAGTACCAGTCATAAAAAGAATGAGATCCAGTCATCTGCAACAACATGGATGGAACTGGAGATCTTTATGTTGAGTGAAATAAGCCAGGCACAGATAGACAAACATTGCGTGTTCTTGCTTATTTGTAGGACCTGAAAATCAAAACAATTGATCTTGTGGACACAGAAAGTAGAAGGATGGTTACCAGAGGCTGGGAAGGGTAGTTGGGGGGGAAGGGGGCAGGTGGGGATGATTAATGGATACAAAAAAAAAAATAGAAAGAATGAATAAGGTCTAGTATCTGATATCACAGCATGTTGCCTAAAGCCAATAATAGTTGAATTGTACATTTTAAAGTACCAAAAAGAAATAATTAGATTGTTTGTAACACACACGACAAATTCTTGAGGGGATGTGATGTGATTAATACACATTTCATGCCTGTACCAACATATCTCATTTGCCCCATAAATATATACACCTACTATGTACTCACAAAAAAAGTAAAAATGAAAAATAATTAAAAGAACTTAAGGGTAAGGAACTAGGCTATCTGGCAGTAAAAATAACTAAACGGCAAAACATTCAAGGTACTGCGTGACTTTGTTCGGCCACTTAGACAAAAGTGAGAGAAAAGAGAAATGCTTTAAAGATGGAATGTGTAAATTAAAAGAGAGGAAGAAGGTAAATATTTTGAAAAATTTTGCTCTAGCCATGTAAAGAATGAAAAGGCATGTTTAGGAGTGCAAACTAAAGGCATGTCCAAGTGACCACTTTGCTAATGAGATTACCAGGGATAGAAGGGGAACAGGTGCCACTGAGTAAGACAAAGACCACTGGAGAAAGGCCCTGATGGCATTTCAGAGTTTTTCCAGGCTGCTCCTCCACTCACATGCTCAGAGCAGAGCCCAAAGGCAAAGTTTCCGGAGAGGCACCCACAAGACCTCAACATCTGCTGCCCAGTGCTGCGTTTAGTGCCTGCTCCCCGCACCTTCATGCAGCACTCCTGAGCTGTGCCAGCCATAGTTCAAGGGGGCCCAGGTGCTGAACAGGCCGCCGGTCTGGAAGGCTCAAGTGGTGGACCTTGGCAGCATCCAAATGGTGCTAATTCTGCAGGTACACAGTGTTCACAAACTATGGGTCTGTGACAGCCTCCACCTAGATTTCACAGAATGTTGCAGACAGCCTGAGGGCCCATGTAGAGACCTGACCCAGGGGCACAGCTGCCAGAGAGAGCCCCAACCAGACCAGTACCTGATAGGGCTGTGGGAACAACTCAGTCACAGGGAGTCCCAATTTGGGTCACGACTAGTAGAGGCGTGGGAGCTGGACTGATACCAAGATCCCAGAATTGTAGTGCTACCGGCATTTAATGCTACACTGGGAGAGCTGGAGGAACAAGACTCCAACCTGTGAGAGCTGCTGGGTGGACTGAGCCCAGCAAAGCCGTAGAGGCATGGCTGCCTGAGAATTTGGGGGCTCAATCTCTGCCCCAGTGTGCCCAGAAGGCAGAACTTGGAGCTAAGAAACATTATTCTCAAGCCTCAAAATTTAATGTTGTTTGCTCTGACGGGTTTTGGACTTTCTTAGCACCAGTCATGCCTTTTCTCTTGCCTATCTCTCCCTCTTAGAATGAGAATGTCTATCCTATGCCTGTCCCACCATTGTATTTTGAGAATAGACAGCTTGTTTTGATTTCACAGATTCACAGCTAGGGGAAATTTGCCTCACACTAGATCCTGCCTTGAGTCTCACCCATCTCTGATGTAGATGAGACTCAGGACTTTGGGTGCTGGAACGAGTTAAGACTTTGGGGTTACTGGGATGGAATGAATGTATTTTGCATGTGATAACGACATAAATTTGGGGGCCAGAGGAAGGATGCAATGGTTGGTTTGAATGTGTCCCCGAAAAACCATGTGTTGGAAACTTAATCCCCATTGCAACACTGTTGAGAGGTTGGGCCTAATGGCAGCTGTTTAGGTTATGAGGGTTGCACCCTCATGAATGGATTAATGCCAATTATAAAAGGGCTTGCATCTATGAGTTTGATCTCATGCTCTCTCTCACTTGTGCTCTCTAACCTTCCCACCTTCTGTTATTGGATGACACAGCAAGAAGGCTCTCATCAGATGCAAGACCCTTCCGTGAACTTCCCAGCCCCCAGAACCGTAAGATATAAATTGCTGTTCTTTATAAATCACCCAGTGATACAGTTTGGCTCTGTGCCCCCACCCAAGTCTCATTCTGAATCATAATCCTCAAGTGTGGAGGGAGGGACCTGGTAAGAAGTGACTGGATCATGGGGGAGGTTTTCCGCATACTCTTCTCATGATAGTGACGGAGTTCTTGCAAGAGCTGACGGTTTTAAAGTGTGGTGCTTCCTCGCTCTGTCTCTCTGTATCTCTCTCTCTCTCTCTCTCTCTCTCTCTCTCTGTCTCTCGACTGCTGCCAGGTAAGAGATGCCTTGCTTCCCCTTTGCCTTCTGCATGATCCTTGGTTTCCTGAGGCCTCCCTGGCCATCTGGAACTGTGAGTCAATTGAACCTCTTCTGTTTATAAATTACCCAGTCTCAGATAGTATTTTTATAGCAGTGTGAGAACAGACTAATATGGTGAGTCTTGGGTATTCTCCTATAGCAACAGAAAATGGACTAAGACAGGTATCTCAGGATTCACTTGGCCCTCATCCTCAGGACAATGGAAAACAGTCAGCCTGGGCCCTCAGCACCTACCACCTCTAACTGAAAGTGAGCCTGCTGCGTGTCCTGTGGGTTGAAGTGGGAGAAGGTCTCAGAACCCTTCATGCCCTGTGAGGTCCTGAAGCCAAGGATTGGCACTGGCCTATTCGCCCATAGTGTGGCATGTCGGAAGTGACCTGTCACCACTGTCTTCACATGGTGTTTGCGAGGAGAATCTGTGAGATTTGGAGCTGGGGTTCAGAGAAAATTGGGGGGATCTGTCAAACAAGGTAAAAGTAGGCCACAGACCACATTGTCAGGGTCACATGAGCAAGGTGGAGTTTTCACAATAACTCCTTTCCTGAAGGGGCATAGTGAGGAGGGCCCTAAGAGTCAGAAGAGACCCTACTTCCCATTCTTTGTGCCCCCTGAGTTTGCTACCAACACCCAGGGAGCTGTTTCCAATTGAGTCACCCCTGCAGAGCAAACTATAGTCAGCAGACCTGGAACCCAGGTACTTGTAGGACACGGGGGAACTCTGAGGGCCTGCTGCTTGCCAAGCTCTGTGTTTGCGGCATTGCATTACATTTTTTTCCTTCGTGTGCTCCTCGAACAGGATTCTGATATGCAGAATTACCAGCTTCTTGGCCTGTCTTAGATTGCTGAGATGTAATGAGTTGTAGAAGCTTGTCAGGCTTCATTCAGACACTATAAGAAATTGCCATCGTTGGAACGGAGCTCTATTGGATGGGCACGATTTCACTATACATAGTTTTAATAAACTCTTGCTCATCACATACTCTTAAGGAAGGACAAGGTTACAGAAATACCTGAAAGTAACTGAATGACAGAAAAAAAAATGTTCAGTCCATCTCAGAGAGAGCATATTAGAGACAGACATGGAAAGTATAAAGGAAATAGGAAACATAATTTAGTGGTCACTGGAATGAGAGTAGAAAAAAGTAATCACACCTTTTCCTTTTAAAATATTGAATGTACATAGATGCTATCTGTTTGTCAGAGTCAGACTTCTAACCTCAAAAGTCCCAGGACAGCTCAGTTTGCAAGGAGGAGGGAGTGATAAAAGGGACTGATATGCAGTGCATCAACCAGAAATTTCTATAACTGTCCATCCCTTGACAGCAATCCCTTCTTGTGTCCCTATGCCCCGAGAGAGGACAACCAACCCCTGAGACAGCAGAAGATAAATCTGCACACAAGAGTTTGAGCATTCTAAGTGATGGAAGTGTAACACACAAGTCATACACCTACACAGATAGGTGTAACTCTCAAGTCAAGAGTTACAATCTTTCTTTAAAAAAAAAACAAAACATAGAATCAACACTTTTTAAAATAAAAATATATATGTGATTTCTTTGTAAATTTGCTGTTACATATTTTCAAGTGTTTCTCTCAAGAAATGTTCCTAATTAAAAAACACTAAGCATTATAAATGTATATTTACAAGATGAAATCATTCTACATCTTCCATCTACATGACCCCATCACTATGACCCATACATATTCAACGTAAAAAGATTGGTGTATATTTTCAGATGTGTTTCTTTTTGGGTAATATGTTTACTTGCCTGTCGTAGTGTGTGTTCTACTGCTGTAACAGAATGCACAAACTGGGAAATTTATAAAGAAGACAATTTTATTTGGCTCCCTGTTCTGGTGGCTGGGAAGTCTCAAGAGCATGGCACTGGTATCTGGCAAGGGCCATTGAAGGCATTACGTGGTGATAGAGTGTGTGAGACAAAGAGAAAATGGGGTTCTCACTTAGCTTTTTATCAGGAACCCACTCCCATGATAACTAACACACTCTCACAATAATAGCATTAATCCATTCACCAGGGCATAGCCCTCACAACCTAATCTGTTCTGAAAGGTGCTACCTCTGACCATTGTTACAACAGCAATTAAGTTTCCAACACATGAACTTTGAAGGACATATTCAAAGCATAGCACTACCTTAAATATTTTTGTGAGTATTCGTTTGTAGGCTCTTTTTAAAATTTGCAATCACATAAATAATTTACTTCAAATTCGCTTCGTTACTTATTTGGACATCATATTTTCATTTCTTCGATTTAAGTGTGGTTTTTGTCACAGGCCAAGTCTCACTAACGCAGGCCCCATATCAACTGCTTCAGTTCTGACTCAGTGGTGAAGTTAAATACTAAAAGCTAAAACAGCCAGTGCCCTTATACAAAGGCTGGAATGCAACAAAGGTCCACCAAGAATTTTGCCTAGGCCTTCCTGGGCCCTAAATCATGACAAGATAATGAAGAAATTGTTAACAGGACCCGTTCAGGATTAAACAGGTTTCATGGGAGGGGTCTGAAGAAACTCGCCAGGTTTCCACAAACAGGCTTTATTGGGGACCAAGGGAACTCCCCAAACCTCCATGGCTTATCAGGAGACAAGATAAAGGTAATCACCCCAGCACGGGGACCCACTTAGATTAAGTAAATGTACTGACGCTCCAGAGGAAGATCTTAGTTATACATTAGAAGAAGCTTATCACTTATGTCTTTTGATGAATGCACACTTACACGTAGACATATACCTTAGAAGGTATATAAGCTCCGGAAAACTTTGTAATTCTGAGTTGGTCTGGCAGTAACTTCCAGACCTTCTCCCTGTAGACAATTACAGAAATAAAAACTCCCTTTTCTCCTAGTTCATCTGCATCTCATTATTGGGCCTCAAGAACAAGCAGCCCGACCCTCGGTTTGGTTCGGGGACAGTTTGGCATGCGTCCAGAGGTTTATTAAAAGAGCATTTTGCTTTATAGGCAAAGTATTTGTTGACATCTTTTGCCCCATTCTCCACTGATTAGCATAAGTCCTTTGTGGTCAAGTGTATTATGATCTAAGTGGGTAATACTGTTTACAAATATTTACTCATGGCTTTCGACACTTAATTGTTTTTTTCTTCTGGCAGTGCAAAAATTGTTTTAATTTATTCATTGATGTTTTTTTAATTTAAAAATAAGGCAACTCGTGGTGGAAAACACAAAACTGAGTATTGATGTTGTATTAACTACTCAACCACTGGAGATTCCACACACCACCAATCCATGTGTCCCTATATCCAAGCCTCTGGACCTAGGGGGCAGGATTTCACCTCCACCTCGATGTTCACCATCAAGTGAGGGGGATTTATGTGTAACTTTCAGGCATGATGTAGACACCAGGGCACTTAAAACTAGACCTGTGGCCCTGGAAAAGCTTTTTAAATATGTTACAAATAGAAGAAAACCTAGGCAATGCCACTCAGGACGTAGGCATAGGCCAGGACTTCATGACTAAGACACCAAAAGCGATGAAAAAAAAGGCCGTAATAGACAAATGGGATGTAATTAAACTTTAGAGCTTCTGCACAGCAAAAGAAACTGTCAGTAGAGTGAACCGGCAACCAACAGAATGGGAAAAAAGTTTTGCAATCTACCCCTCTGACAAAGGGCTAATATCCAGGATCTACAAGGAACTTAAACAAATCTACGAGAAAAAAAAATTTTAAACCCACCAAAAAGTAAGCAAAGTATATGAGCAGACACTTTTCAAAAGAACACATTATGCAGCTAACAAACAGATGAAGAAATGCTCATCGTCACTGATCATTAGAGAAATGGAAATCAAAACCGCATTGAGATACCAACTCACGCCAGTTAGAATGGCGATCATTAAAAAATCTGGAGACAACAGATGCTGGAGAGGATGCGGAGAAATAGGAACAGGTTTGCACCGTTGGTGGGAGTGTAAATTACTTCAACCATTGTGGAAGACAGTGTGGCGATTCCTCAAGGACCTAGAAATAGAAATACCATTTGACCCAGCAATCCCATTACTGGGTATGTGCCCAAAGGATTATCAATCGTTCTGTTATAAAGACACACGCACACATGTGTTCAGTGAGGCACTGTTTACAATAGCGAAGACTTAGCACCAACCCAAATGTCCATCAGTGATAGACTGGATAAACAAATGGTTTCTTTTTTCACAAATGCTGAAAGAATATAAAGTGCAATCATGATGAAATCTCCTTACTCAGGAATTCTCTTCTTTATTGTGTCACAGATGACTATGATAGTGACCCTGCTCTGCACTCGCTGAAACTAAAGCTCCTGTCACTGCACTAAGACACTTCGTTTGTGCCTCCCCTCCCTTACACACTCTGCTGAGGGGGCTAGTGGCTATTACAGGGTTGGGGTCACAGCAAAGATGGCACAAACGTAATTTTAATTGAGATAGTGAAGTATTTTCTGTAGTCTGGAACTAAATGAATTATACATAACAAAAGTCACGATCAGTACCCTACTCAGCAATAACCACCATGTGGCTGGTTCCTGAGAAGCTGTAGTGTGCAGGGACAAGCTCAAGTGCTCAGGGAAAAGCTTGTGGAAGAGCCAAGGGACATATATAAAGTCACCAACCTGCTTCCGTGTGAATAAAACTTGTTATGTGATCTCCTTCCATCTTTGTGAAATCTTTTACAATCGGTATTACCACTGTCCTACCTACAAGGGGGGGAAAAGTTAGAGCTGATTAATAACTTGCCATAGGGCATGATACTAGGAAAGAGAAAGAGACAGAGAGAGAGAGAGAGAGAGAGAGAGAAAGAGAGAGAGAGAGCAGGGAGAGCAGACTTAAATACTTGACTTCCCCCTAAAGTCCAAGCTGTTTTGTACTGGCTCCTGGAGCCGCCACTGCTGGAGCTGCCCTTTAACACTGATCAATCCAGAGGCTGGAGTTCTAAGACCTCCAGACATTCTTCACTAACTCTTAAGACATAAAACCATATTACTTCTTTAATCATAAAAGTCTATTATAATTAAATAATAATTGACTTGCAAAAAAAGTAAAAGACATATAAAAAAAATTGGGAAGACAGCTTGGCAAATATATCTCAGATGAGAGATTGACATCCTTGATACAAAAATAACTTTACAGAAGAATAAGAAAATGATGTCAGCCTGGAATTCTCATGAAGAGCAACAAATATGCCAAATAAAATGCCATGAAAATGTTCCAAGTTGTAACGCAAAACTTGAGATAACGTATTAAATGAAAAGATAAATTTTCGGAGTGCAAAGGCTGGGACACCAAATAGACTTTTTTTTTTTTTTTTTTTTTTTTTTCCTGCGGGAAGGGTGTTAGGAAACAGGTTCTTCTTGTGTACTGTGGGTTTTCATGTCAAACTTTTCTAATTTTAAGTTTCACTTGGCAGAATCTCTTAAAGTTTAAGATGTTCATACCATTTGTATGAAATTTAAAATGTTTATGCCCTTGGTGTAGAGAAAGCCCCAGGGAGCTGATGAGGGCCCAGCATAATATGGGCACCTTTTGAATTTCTCCTTATGATCTGTATCCCTGCCCCCACCCCCTCAACCCATTGACCCTGCTGCTAAGGGTTAGGGGTTAAACATTTTCCCAGTGTGCTGATGAGAAATTCTGTGTGGAAGTCCCCACACAGAGGCTGATCCTCAGACATGCCAACATGGCTCCACACCTGTGTATTCCTTTACACCAGAGCCTCTGGCCTCACAAACCTCTTCCTTGGTGATTTTTCTGAATTTGTAGTTTACTCCAGACTTAGGGCCCCAGTGGAGTTTGTAGTCAGCAATGGCCGCAGCCTTATCTCCTTGTGTGCAAACTGACTCTGCTCTGAACTCGCTGAAACTAAAGCTCCTGTCACTGCACTAAGATGCTTAGTTTATGCCTCCCCTGCAGACACACAAAGTCACAGATAGAGAGGCAGACATGAGAGACAAGGGAGTTCATGCTGGTGAAGTTGGAGGTATATTAATAGTGGTCCACATACGTGTTGGAGGGCCCTAGTCATCATACATTTCACAGATCACAGCCTGCGTGGGGTGATGGGTACTAACACTCACCCTGTGCCACATAGAGCTGTAAAGAAGAGTTTGGGGCTCAGGAGAGAAGAGTGGGCTGGGAAATTAGGCTAGTGCTGGCACTTTAGACTATGGCCTGGCACTTTAGATGATGAGGTTTGTTAAAGCTGTTAACATTTCCAAATGCTCTACCTTGAATTCTGGAAAGAGTGAGCCACTGGCTCTTCTGCCTGAAGGTGCAGGTGCCATTTGATTGTGAAAAATTGAAGGAAATTTAGCTGATAGAGTTACAATAAAGCCTTTCAGACAAAGATCTGTCTGAATCCTTAGGGAATTGAAACAAACACCTAACAGAAACATAGTTCAGACTTACTCTGACTTTGAAATATGTGACCTATGTTCCTTGCCACGTAGGCCCCGCCAAAAGCTGCTTGAGTGTCCTTACAACATGGCAGCTAAAGCCCCCAGAACAGGGCGTGAGTGAGAGCGAGAGTGGCGGGCCATGGCCAGTCTCTAAAGTTGCACACGGTCATTTCCACTCGTTTTTCTACATTTATCCCCACTTCCTAAGAGCAATCCAATCCAGAGCAAATCTTGACTTCCTTGAACCCTCCACAAAAATCAGTTAACACAAACCAAAATCCTAAAACAAGTCATCTCTGACACCCTATTATTGGGAGACCCCCATGGGTCTCCCGGGTTTACGTTCTTCCTCACTGCAATGAGTCAAAAGCCCAAGTATGTTTGGCTCCAGGTGTGCTCCTGGTGATCTTTTGGCTAGAGAACACTGCCAGTGGCATGGTCCAAAACTGGCTGGCCACCCAGGGGTGGCCATGCAGAGCTTCCTAAGCCTCATCACTCCTTGTTTCCACAGTATCTGGGCTCCACGCTGGTCAAAAAATTCTGTGAGGGACAACATCCACTGTAGATGCCTGTATCAAGCTGCGGGTAGATTATCTGCGGAACGGTGAGGAGTGTGAGGTGTAAGTAAGGGCTGATTAGGACCCAGGGCAGCAAATGGCAGCCGCAGCCAGGAGGCTCCAGCTCCAGCTTCTCTGCTCATTTCCCCAGGGCCTGGCACACTCTGCTTAGGGATATGGTGGCAGGGAGGCTGAGACTATGGAATTTGTGAGGGCTTAGCTCTGGGGGGAGGCATTATTCCCTGTATGTTGCTTCTCTTCCTGCCCATCATGTACGAAGGCATGAAGCTCATAAACACCTCCAACAAGGGGTGCTTCTCACAAGGAGCCTCTGGGGAATGAGCCCAGAAGCAGCTATGGGAACTCCGGAGGGGAGTAGCCTTCAGGCCCTCTTCCATCCCTCATCTCCAACTAACTTTTGTGCCTTCCCTCAGAATACCTCTGGGTCTTGTGTATTACTCTGTGCTCCTAACAGCTTGTCCCAGAACTTGCCTCTGAACTGACCCCCTTGCCCCTGGGGTTCCTGCCAATAACTCCTGCCCTCAGCCCTAATGCATAATGGCTGCGGATCTTTGCAAATATGGATTCTATTTGTCCTAGTGGTCTGCTCGTGAGGCTTTAATGGCATCATTCCCTTAATGATCTCAGAATTCCCCTCCATGCAGCACTCCTTATGATCCCACCCTCCTGTAACCCCCATGTTAAACAAAGCCAGTGGTTGGATATAAACCCTTCACCCCTTCAGTGGCCACATCCAAGAGCAGAAACTTCAAACTTGGATCACGCAAGGTTAGACACTGTTCCTCAATCCCATCGAAATAAACTAAAGTGGGAAGAAGTGGTGTCTGGGTGTTCTTAGCACCCTAACCTGCAGCATGGAAAGGTGGCGATTTAACGGTGGGAGGGTGCACTTTCTAAGGGTTGAGGACAGAGGTGATAAAGGCATGCCCTTAGGGAAACCAGTAGTCAGGGAATCCCAGGACACTCCTTGCCCCCCAGGAGAATGTCACTGTTGAGCAGGGTATCTGCAGGCTGGACTCATCACCAGCGCTCTGCCAGCACCTTGTTGGCACTTAGCAATTGCTTGATGTGCACATGAAGTCTTAGCTATCACTCAGTCTGTATCACTGTAATCCGCAGTGTATTAGTTTGCCAGGAGTGCCATAACAAAGTAGCACAGACTGGATGGCTTAAACAACAGAAACTAATTTTCTCACAGTTCCAGAGGCCAGAATTCCAAGACACGGTACCGGTAGGTTTGGTTTCTTCTGCGGCCTCTCACCTTCACTTGCAGATGGCCGCCTGCCATTTCGCCGCCTCTTCACATGGTAGTCCCTGTGTGTGGGTGCATCCCTACTATCTCTAATACTGTATGTCATAACTGCCTCTTTTTACAAGGACAACAGGTAGATTGGATGAAAGCACACACTAATGGCCTCCTTTTAACCGAACTACCTTGTTACATGACCTACCTTTAAATACAGCCACATCGTGAAGTACCGGGGGTTAAGCTTTCAATGTATGAATTTTGGCGGACCACAGTTCAGTACATAACAATCGGTGACATTAAAGCACAGAGCAAGGAACGGGCTTGCCCACCATTTCAGTGGCAGGTTTTACAGCTTCTAGACTGTCATCTCCTAGGTCAGGCAAGGCCTGGATTTTGCCCAACCTTCCTCCTTTGTCAACACGGACGCCCTATTTACCAAACCTTCTGTCCGATACTTTAGGTGACATCCTTCCAATTTTCTTCTTTGGGGTACCTATGCCCTCCCAGGCAATAGATTTTCTTTCCTCAAGTGTCTGCTCCAGTTTGTTTATGGATGGCATTGACCTCTGAAGAGGGAGCACATCCTTACATACACTGTCCACAGTGAGATGGAAGAGAGGTAATGACGGAGCCCATGAAGTGAGGATGCTGTCTGTTTACAGGTTGAATTGTGCCCCCGACAACATTTTGTGTGTTGAAGAGCTAGCCTTCAGTACCTCAGAATGTTACTTTATTAGAAAATAGAGTTGTTGCAGTTGTAATTAATTGAGATGAGGTCATACTGGTGTCTGTATAAAAGGGGGGAAATTTGTACAAGACATGCACAAAGTGAAAGTAATGTGAACAGCCATCGGGAGAACACAGCCATCTCTAAGACAAGAAGAGAGGTCTGGAACAGATTGTTCCCTCACAGCTCTCAGAAGGAATCAGTGCTGCTGACACCTTGATTTCAGATGTCTAGCCTCCACAACTGTGAGAAAATACATGTTTGTTGTTTAAGCCACCCAGTTTGTACACTTTATCACGGAAGCCCCAGCAAGCTAATCCACCTTGTAATCCACCTTTCACAGAGCTCCCTGCTGCCCTCTCAGTAACTAGGGTGCATGCTGCTGTTCAGTGTCATGGAAAATGGTGTTTTCCAAAAGATCTGTGGCTCTGGAACCCAGACAACTCTTGGCACTCCCAACGTCACTGGGACCTTACGTGTGTCCCAAACTTACCACCTGCCTAATGGCAGTGGGGTGTTTAGGAGTAGATGCTCTGGTAACAGACTGCCTCCATTTGATTCTAGGCTCAGTCACTCACTAGCTGTATGGTCTTGTACAACTTTCACTGTGCCTAATTCCTTAGCTGTAAAAAGTGGCATATAATGCAACCGATCTCAAGGGCTTCTTTTGAAGACTAAATGGGGCAATTTAATTACAGATGGCATAACTGTAGCTCACATTGCCAGTGTAATAATCTCTCTGGTCTAGATTATGCCTGTGCCTGCGCTCTGCATAGGGGCATGGTGACACAGGACAGGCATCAGAAAGGGAAGAAACAGCCTCTAAACCCCCAAATTACTTTGGTTGTGATGTGTTTCCTCCCAGGATCTGACTCAGGAGACCATCCTGACCCTGGGGCAGGCATATAAGGTGGCGGATCAGCTAGCCCTAAAGGCCCGGAAGCCAGGTGGATGGAAGATTCTGCAGCTGGGAAATCTAAACAAAACCTTCCCAACCACTCTTTAAGCCTCAAGTTGGCATGAGGAAATTGACAATAAATAGATTCCAGTCACCAAGGCTCTCTACTTCCTCTCTAGCCTTGGGATTTGAGGTCCTTACATGGTACCGCATGCAGAGAGATCTTCCCACACTTCTAGAGACTTTGCCTCTCAGAAAAAAAAAAAAAAAAAAAAAAAAAAAACCTTCCTTCTTAACTACTTTCTCTGCTGTCAAGGTCTTCGCCTTGGGAGGGCAGCCGCCACTTTACCACCAGGTAGACAGTGGTCAGCCACAGTGCATTGCTTTGCTAACCTCCCTTGCTGGACTTATCCCAGGGTTAAGCCACTGTGAGGCCACAAGGAATACCACTCACAGGGGAGTTTCCGGTAATGTATATTAGTGACCACTGGGGGTTGGGGCAGGAATCTGACGACTGATAGGTACAGGATTTCTTTTTAGGATGATGGAAATGTTATCAAAATAGATTATGGGGAGCATCGCACAACGCAGTGAGTGCACTGAAAAAAAAACTGAATTGTATCTTTTAAAACAGGAAGCTTTTTGTTGTGTGAATTCTAACTCAATAAAGAATGTGGCAGAAGGGAGGGATTCGTGCAGGAAAGAAAGCCTTTATTGTCTTAGAGAATACCTAAATTATCACAGACTGTTGGTAGAAATATGGGTGATAAAGGCACTGCTGCTGAGGGCTCAGAAAGAAGTAAGAAACTTGTTTTTGGAACTGGAAGACAGGGCATTCTTGTCACATGGTGGCAGAAAGCTCAGCTCAATCGTGCCTCACGTTTGTGTGGAAAGCAGAACTTATAAGGGATGAACCTGAGTATTTATTTGAGTAGATTTTCCAGTAACGTGTTGAAGCTGTGGCCTGGTTTCTTAGTGGTGCCTATAGTATAATACAAGAATAAGGAGAGAAATTGAGGGATGAGGTCTATTAAGCAAAAAAGGATCCAAGACTTTAAGATGTAGGAAATTCTCAGCCTATTCAGACTGCACAAAATGCTAAAATTAGGAGATGTACTCTCAAAAAAACATGCACTAAGGAGAAAGCCAAGGATATGGCTGGAGAATCTTTTGCAAGAGCTCTGAAAGAATAAAAAGATCAGAATATTCACAGGGTTAAATGAAATTATGCATGTGACTCATGGATCCCCTCGATCATCTCAATGGAATCTAGGAATATAAATAAGATTATCCAGGAAAGATCTGTGAAGGATCTTCTTGTCCAATGGAGAGAATCCTTAACACTTGAGGTTTTTAAAGAATGCCATGCCAGCAGAAACACTGTCAACTTGAACTAAAGTGACAGAGGATGAAATAAAAGAAGGCTGTTGGGCTTCCAAAATTCTACAGGCAAGAAACAGGCTGATAAAAGTACTCTGCTGCAAACATGTATTACTCTTCAAAACAAAAAGATGACTCTGAGGACAGAGCCTGGCTCTGTCCACTTAAAGGGTGGAGCCTCAGGCACAGAGGGCAGAGCCTCTAGCCACAGAGGAATATTCCCAGGCCTTGAAACCAAAGGGAGTTTACCTGATTAGATTTCAATTTGGCCTGGAGCTGGTAACTTTTTGTTTGCTTTCAGTTTTTCCCATTGGGAGGGTGACTGTCTATAACTGTCATCCTATGTCCGAGTCACCACTATAATCAAAAAGAGGTAACTTCTTTTTCTAGTTCGCACGGCCACTGATTAAGAGAAATTTTGCCTCATGAAGGATCACACCCAGAGTCTGTCTCATACCTAGCTTAGATTATTTACAGATGAGATTTTCGACTCGAGTTGGTGTGTCATGTGTCAAAGACTTCTGGGGGTATTGAGGTGAGGCAAACATAATTTGCATGTAGAATGAACATGAATTTTGGGGAGTTAGAGAGGAGACTGTGTTAACCTAAATAATGGCCTCCAAAGATATCCATGTTGTAGTCTCTGGAACCTCTGACTGTCACCTCATATGGCAAAAGGGACTTTACAAATGTGACTAAGCATCTTGAGATGGGGGGATTATCCTGCCAGGCCCTAAATGTAGGAATGTTTCCTCATTAAGAGGGAAGGAGAAGGACATTTCACATAGAAGGAGGCAATGTGATGACTGACACAAGGAGCTATAATGCTGGTTTGGATGACAAAGGAATGGGAGCTCTGGAAGCTCCAGGGAAGAACCCATTGCCTTGCCAAGGAATAAAGAATACAGCTCCAGAAACTAAAAAGGGGAAGGCAACGGAATGTCCCTTAGAACTTCCAGAGGGAGCCTGTCCCTACTGACTCCCTGATTTTGACCCACTGAAACTGATTTTGGTCTTCTGACACTCAGGACTATAAGACAATAAATGCATGTTACTTTAAGCCACAAAGTTCAGGGAGTAACTTGTTACAGCATCCATAAGAAAAGAAGAAAATAATACAGGAACCTTTAGATATCATCTAGTCCAGTGGTTTTGAAACAGTGTCCAAAACTCCTTCTTCCAGTTCTACTTCAACTCAAGCTGCCTAGCTTTGATCTCTCTTAATCGTGGCCTTCTAAAAAGATTGCATTGTTTTGAAAAACGACTCTATAGAATTGAACAACAAAGTCAGTAATTTAGTCAGGTATAGAATTCTATAGATGAAGACAAAGAAAAAGCCCAAGAAAGTGAAATGATTTTCCCTGACTCACTCAAAGACCACCAGATAAATAAATATATAAACAAACAAACAGACACAGCTTCTTACCCTCATTTAGAGCATTTTCTACCACATTGTTCTAGAATTGGAAAAGTAGATTGGAGATAAATTGTCAAGGAATAAATGAAATAATATATGTAGAGTGCTTAAAAGACTGCCTGGCGCATACACACTCACATAAATTAGTTATAATTGTAATATGTACTTGCATACGTACAGAATATCTCTACAAGTATACACAAAAATTTGGTAATAGTTTCCTCTCAGTAGGAGAAATGAGATACAAAGGTGGGAAAGAAACTGAATTTTCTCTGTGCTGTACGTCATTTTTAACCATGTGCATGTTCCATCTATCTATCTAACTGTCCATCCACCCATCCCTAAAGGGTGAACAGAATTGAGTGGAGCTATCCTTCCTTGCTTAGGATCAGGATTCCCATTTCCTCCATGTGGAAGCACAAGAGAACCAATAAACTCAAAATCGTTAAGAAATCAAGACAAATCAGATTGTAATTATAAAGTATAAAGCAAAGTTTCACTGCAGCCCAAAGTCATCTCCGTAGGGGTCCCTTCAGAGCACATTTGTCTGCAAGATAATCTGCCTTCCAGAATTAATATTTTTTTAAAAAATTGTATTAATATTGTCCAGTCGGATTAGAAAATTTAACTAGGCAAGGCTCACTGCCAATTTATTAAACATGAAACTTTCATCTGCCATGGTTTCTGTCCTGAGACTATCTAGTCACAAGATTAGAACACCTGAATGATCCCCTTCACGGCTTGCCTGTGTGCCCCATCTCCAGCCAAGGTAAAAATAGCACTGTTTACCCAGCTATGTCACCCGTCTAGTATCCACCCTCTAGGAAATCAATTAGGTGGTTCCCCTGGGACTCATGGAACTCCAATCTCATCTGCTAATTTTCTTGGACTGAGTAAACTGCACTCAGCTCCTTCCTCCCCCAAAATAATGCGGACACTATTTTTTTTTCACCCAGTTTGGGTCTATCCCATAAGTAAGTTGCTATATTCCCCTGTCCATTCTAAATCCAAACCTAGTCCAGATCGAAACCTAATTTTTCCCCCTAATTTTCTAGATTGCTGCTTGTCTGCTGCACTTGGCCTGAGAATGATGGGATAAACTGCTACAATCTCTAAAGACAAGCCCAAGTCCTTGTGGACCAAGAACATTTATCATTTGTGATGCTAAGTCAGCTGATATTCATAACCTGGCAGTTGGTGTCCCAGACTAGGAGCGGGAAAAAGCATGGCAGCTGCCCCACTCTTGAATACTCACATCAATTCTGTCTAGAAGAATGAGATGTTCTAAGCCTAGAGATCTGGAAAGAGAAGATTCATTCAGCTGTAGAAATAGGACCGGGGTGAACTTGATATGATACTCACTGACCCAATTGCTTGGGTTTACTGTCATTGTCAGAGATTCCAAGCCAGACTCCTAGAATCACTGGAAGGAAAGAGAAGTCCCATGGAAGCTGAGACCCATCCTTAGCTGAATGCTTGTTGTCAGACAATATCAAGTTTCAACCAACCCCCAGTTTTCATACTGCTTCAAACCACACACTAGAACAGTAGTTGGGAACTCTTACTATTGCTGTATCCTTGAAAATTATAAGGAAATGTGGTGCTATAAATGGGAGTTCTATATCTTCTCTTCATGTGGAATTCAGTGAATGTCTGACTTCCAGAAGCCCTTATATTCATTCTCTGGATAATCCCACAAAGAGTTTTCCCAGCCCTCAAGGGAATGATTTTCCACTGGAGAAAATAATGCTGGTACCTGTAGGGTAATGAGTTACTCCTCTCCCCCACCAGACTACCTTAGGCTGTATGTCTGCTGCCTGAACCCTGAAGGCCAGGTGGTGATCCAAAGCCATGCATGGTGCCCAGCTGAGTAGACAATGTGCCTTTGAACACCAAAGCATCCCGGAGGGTACCGGGAAACATACCAAGAAAAAGAGTCTCATTGCATATGGAAGGCAAAGAGCCAGAAAATTAGCTTAAAAGCTGCTTGCAGATGAGTGGCAGTGCAGATCCCCAGAGCTGTCCTGCTGCCACCCAGGAATGCCCTATACGTAAGTCCCAATCAGTTCATCTGCTTATCAAGCTGGACTTGTCCAGGTCACTCTTTGGTCTTTTAGCTCCTTTCCTTTTTTTTTTTTTTTTTTTTTTTTTTTTTTTTTTTTTTGGAGGCAGGGGGCATTATTGTATACAGTCCCAGGTTTTTGCCTTATCAGTACCTGATGCCCTGATTCTGGCTCAGGCCAGAATACCGAAGAATGATCAGCCGGCGAAGGGAAAGAAGAGGGCCCACTGGATTCTCACTCAGCTAGTTAGGGGATGGGGGTGCAAAACCAGGCTTCAGCTAGAGCACAGTAGGAACTGAAATTTACTTGCAGCTCGGAAGTTTATTAGTCAAGGGGATTGGGCCAGATGGTGTTTGTATGCTTGACTCCTGCATCCCAGTGCCCTGGCTGTAACGAGGAAGAGGGCTGATTGTTTCACTAGCTGCGGGTGATGTCATTGCAGAAACATGCTGACCTCTCTCTCCCGGGTCCCCTTTGCCATGGCTGGGGTCCAGCACTATCAGATAGGCTCCACATCTGTTTCTTGTGCTTGAGCTGGAGGGATGATGTTTTTTAGAATCTCAGCATAGTATCGGCTAAATACCTGCTGATTATGGTGCATCAGACTGACAAACTTCCAGCCCAGTTCTGCCAACTCTCTTTCAATGAGAATGAGGCCTCTAGGAAAGTGTAGCAGAGACTCCTTCATGCCATGCAGCAAACAGAATTTGAGAAACAAACGGATCCGCTGATCTGTGAACAGGGGGAAAACAGTGAAAAGAGGAACAAAGAAGGTTCAGAAGAAATTCACAATGCCTTTGCACTATCTGCTCCCCAAAGTTTTATGTTAACCGAGTTATTCACTGACCTCTTCGCTCACTTGGGTAAACCATATACATGAGATTTTTGTTTGTCTGGGGGAAGGGAATGCCATCAGGCTCCCAAAGGGCAGTGTGTGATCAAAAGATGCTGAGCTAGTAAATTTCTGGTGGTTTGTAATATTACTTTATATAGCTGTACACGGGATCCGAGTGCACGTTTAACTTGACGAGAAGACCGCAGGCCCAGTACCTGAAAGTAACAACACATGTTGCAGCCAGTGCACCAAGTTTAGGCCCATACACCCAATCCAGACTATGATCAGATGCTAAACTTCAAAGCAGGTGGCCAAATTCACTGCTTCCATTCCAGCATGGAACATGTCCTACAGCCTAACTCAGCATCGCTTCCATGGAGAGGAGTAGGGGCCCATGCGGTAGCTTAAAGCATAGGACAGAGAAAGGGCTTCTCCATGTATCTTGGCTGACAGTTAGAAAATGACCAGGAATGACTCCGTGGGGGTTGTGTAACAGCATCCCACCCCTGTGAGTCACAGATTTTGGGTGCAGAGCCACCTTCAAACCACATACGCAGTCTTCAAACTGAAAAAGATCTATTAGAATCGTGCACATTATAGACGAGGAAACTAAAGCTAAAAAACTTTCCAAATGATCATGCCTTTTCATTTTTAAATGGGTAGGTAACTCACTTTCAGGGTAAGGTCTCCCTGCCCACCCCCCACATTCTTGCCACTTTTCTGTACCGTGACCATGGGGATTCTTACCAACGATGCTACGAATGCAGTTCTCTTTCTTGGCGATGTCCTGGAGCTGGCCTAGAAGAGATGCTGTATTTTCACTGCTCAGAGTAGTGAGGCCCACGTCCTTGAGGCCTTGATGGATTTCCTGAGACACCTGTTCACTCACACTCAGCATAGCCTCTTCGGGCCTAGATAATGAAGGATAGAAGGCAGAGTGGGCCTGGCAGAGGGGCAAAGCCCAGAGAGACTCATAACAGAAGCCAGACCTATCCGAGGAAGAATTCCAGCTCTCTGCCACCAGAAGACAGCATCAGCCACTGGGCAAGTGAAATATACTCATTGTTACCCGCAAAGTACCACCTGATCCAAGCATACAGTACCATAGGCCACTTCAAAGAAAACAAAGTATATTGGGCAAGGGTTCAGTGCCATCCTTGGATCCACTCAGCATTCTCCACTCCCATCAGCTTTATTTAAATATTGTTTTAAGATCCTATTGGGTATTTTTCATGGTTTTTCTCCTACTCCACCGATTAGACTGCAAAGATATTGAGATGCCTTGACTGCCAGCTCCTCCTTGTACCTTGTTACAGTATCCCTGCCCCTACATGCAGTGAATGGTCAATATCACTGACCAACTTCTGGATACACATAGCACAAATCCACTGTCATTCAATCAAGGATATAATGACTCACTTATAGCTAGCACATAAGGAATATCTGTGGCAAACTGGCTTCCACACTCCCCTCTGGAAAAATAAGTTTTATTTTTGTATCCCAAACCTCAGTACAACTTATCAAAGACACCAAAATCCTTGGAGATGGTTCCCAAGGGCCTTTGTGTGGTTTGTGATGAAGAATAAGCAATAATAATATTAACTATTAACATTACCTGCCTATGTCCCAAATACCACACGTTTTCCTCTTTAACAGAGATCTGTGAATCTTACCTGGAGATAAATTCCTCAGTCAGGGCCTTGGTGATGCATTTCAGTCTATCCACAAATTCAGGTGAGCTGAATAAAACTTCACCAGAGAAACTTCTGGCCACTAGCAAGACTGAGTCCAGAATGGTTAACTGGTGCAAGTGGAACGCCATTTCCTGGAGCCGGATCCTGTCCATCAGCAGAGTCTGGTGTGGGAGCGAAGGACAGCCCATCAGAAGAGGAGGGTTCAAATGCAGGCACCGAATACAATAGAATAAGGCAATGCCCCAACACATATCCCTACCTCAGGAAATTCTTCTTTTTCAGGATCCCAGCAGAGGAGGTTGAGGTAGCCTTGGTATAGCACCATTGTTGGACTGGGCGGCTCGGAGTTGTAAGCTGCCCGGTTTGGAAGTGAACACGCCATGCTGCAGGAGGAGCCAGGTGAGTCAGGAGAACTCGGACATAGTGTAGAGATGTCTGTGGCTGCTTTGGTTAGCCATTTTGTGGTATAATTGAGGAGACCTAAGACAGAGAAGGGAATTTGCATCTTAAAAATCCCAAGGCTTAAAGACAAAGGCTTTGAGACATACTCTTGGTCAATAAAGACGTGTTTTTGTAGGTCTTTCCGTCTTAGAGAAACACTCCATCTCCCTACCCCTTGTCCGAGGAAGAAACATTCCATTCAAAAAATAGAAAGTAGTCTCTACTGCTATAGGAAGGCAGACCCAAGGTCAAATCTCCCCTCTCCTGCCCTTAGATTTTAAACATACTGGGCTGCTTATCAAGGAGTTCCTGGAATTTAGCTTGTTCATACTGGATGGAATGCTCCTGCAGGTAGGGTTGAAAACTCTTGATGGTATAGTTTGCCATGTCCATTTTCATTAGGCCCAGAACACGGAAGATGCCCCTGCCATAGGGAGAAACAGAACATTTACACTACTAAAGGAAATCTAGTGTGAAAGGGTGGAATCCAAGCAAGGAGCCATAAAAGCAGAGTATTTGAGAGTTAGAAGAAGCCTCAAAAACAAACAGTCCTACTTCAACTTATGAATGATGGTACTGTGGCTAGTGACCCAAGGCCATAGAGTGAGTTGATGGCAAAACTAAGGACACTTATACCTCCTGACACTTTAACTACCGGCTTAGAGATCTTTTCCCTGCGGTCATTCTGTCACCTTGAAAAAAGGGTAGTCAGTGGAAGGAAATGACCAAGGCGTTAACAATTATTATGTGGATAGTTGGGATGTGGTTGACTGAATTTCTAACGCATTCAGCAGATCATTTTACTTTTGCAGGTCCTGGTTCTTCTAGCTGTGAAACACGGATAATCCTCTGTCCTGTCCCCTCACAGGGTTTCAGTTGGGATGAACAGAAGAACATTGGGGAAAAGGCAATTTGCAATCTATAGGAGAAAGAATTACCGTACCTTAATGTCTTAACAATATCATGACATAAAGGAGGCCCAACTGATCCAAAGATCATCAAAGGAACCCCGAGAGGCTATCCTTAGAAAATAAAAGCCAATAATCCAGTAAGGAGAAAAGGTGCCAGTCAAGTCGTCAGTACACAAGAGCCAGATAAGACGGGGACTATATCACAGTATCTGGCTCAGAGTTCTCTAGCACAGTGTCTAAGGCAGATTTGGGGGACAGCACATCTAGACTCTCACCGCAGTAACTGCACTGGATCTGCTATGGTCTCTAGTTTCTGTACCGCTTCATCTCGAACTGGTGCACATAGCAGGGCCATCAAATTGAGAATGTAGTTAGAAAGACGAGGGACATCCAGGGCCCCATGTTCTGCTTCCTGCTTGAGAAGATCTGTGTCCAGAGCTTCTTCTATCTCGTTTCTTAGGCGGTTCTGCCGTGGTAATAGCAGTGACAGCAAGATCTGCCCAACAAAGGAAATCAAAGGAGCCAAGTTCTGTTTAGAACCCCAAACTTTCTCCAATGAACTAGGCTCTTAGGCCAAAGCCATTCCGGATTATGTCTTCTGGGGGTCAGAAAACTGAGTCTCTAGGTTTCCTAGAGAGTATTATTTCTTTCTGTTTAGAAGACAGTTACCATTCAAGGTTTCATCGGGATCAGTTATAGTAGTAGTCATTATTATTTTTTAGGTAGAATGAGGTTAAAAAATATAAATAAAAACAAGAATGTGACTTTCAATGTGTGGGATACAAGAAATGTGAAATACACACCACCACAAGGAGATGAGGTATTCTTAATAAAAGATAAGGACATTTTTAGATTCTTTTACTCCATAGTGTGAGGATAAAACTGAAATTGCCTTTTGACTCAAAAATGTAAGTTCTTTGTGGACAAGGGCTTTCCTACTCATCTTTGTGTTTCTGAAACACATAGACCGTAGTGGGGTTTCAGTAAGAATTTGTTTAATTGAATTATATATTGTTACAGTAATCGCTCAATTGTTTCATCTTATACAAATAAAATGGAAGCTGCCCCATCCTATCTGTTTAAGTAGTAGGCCACATTAAAAAGTATGCTACTTAAGATATTAACAGCCATTGACAATCCAAGGTTTTGAGATGCCCAGGAACTTCCCATCCACGAATGGGAGGTTGGCTACTCACCTCCTTAATTTCTTTTAGAAATCTAAGAGCACAGGTAAAGTCAGGAGGAGTACTCAATAGCTGTTCTTTCAGATGGTTCCAAAAAGCATTGCACGTTGCCTCTGCGAACCTGCCTTCCACACTGTAAGAAGGGTTAAATGAGCAGATTTCTCTTTACCTAGAGAATTGATACAGGATCATAATCTCCCAAACAGCATTTAAAATTGTGAAAGACCACGTTTACAGACTTGCATATGTTGAACCAGCCTTGCATCCCTGGGATGAACCCTACTTGATCTTGGTGGATAAGCATTTTGATGTGCTGTTACAATCGGCTTGCCAGTATTTCATTGAAGATTTTTGCATCTATGTTCATCATGGATATTGGCCTGAAGTTTTCTCTTCTTGTTGAATCTCTGATTATCTCAATTGATGAAGAGAAGGCCTTTGACAGAATTCAACAGCCCTTTATTCTAAAACCCCTCAATAAGCTAGGTATTGACGGAACGTATCTCCAAATAATAAAAGCTATTTATGACAAACCAACAGCCAATATCATACTGAATGGGCAATAACTGGAAGTATTCCCTTTGAAATCTGGCACTAGACAAGGATGCCCTCTCTCACCACTCCTATTCAATATAGTACTGGAAGTTCTAGCCAGAGCAATCAGGCAAGAAAAAGAAATAAAGGGTATTCAAATAGGAAAGGAGGAAGTCAAATTGGCTCTATTTGCAGACGACATGATTGTATATCTAGAAGAACCTGTCGTCTCAGCCCAAAATCTCCTTAAACTGATAAGCAACTTCAGCAAAGTCTCAGGATACAAAAGCAATGTGCAAAAATCACAAGCATTCCTATACACCAATAACAGACTTAAAGAGAGCCAAATCAAGAACCAACTGCCATTCACAATTGCCACAAAGGGAATAAAATACCTAGGAATACAACTAACAAGGAATGTAAAGAACCTCTTCAAGGAGAACTACAAGCCACTGCTCAAGGAAATAAGAGAGGACACCAACAGATGGAGAAACATTCCATGTTCATGGTTAGGAAGAATCAATATCGTGAAAATAGCCATACTGCCCAAAGTAATTTACAGATTCAACACTATCCCCATCAAGCTACGAATGACCTTCTTCACAGAACTGGAAAAAAACACCTTAAACTTCATATGGAACCAAAAGAGAGCCCGCATAGCCAAGTCAATTCTAAGCAAAAAGAACAAAGCGGGAGGCATCACACTACCCAGACTTCAAACTATACTACAAGGCTACAGTAATCAAAACAGCATGGTACTGGTACCAAAACAGAGATATAGACCAATGGAACAGAACAGAGGCCTCGGAGGCAGCGCAACATAACTACAGCTAGTGCTCGACTTACGACCATGATTGGTTCTGACAGACCAGTCGTAACACGATTTGGTCGTAAGTTGAGTAAGCTATATGTACAGTACTGTGAAATGATGTTATAAAAATCTTTAAGTCATATTTTATCATAATTTTCTTTCATTATTGTTATATATCATAATTTTCTTTGTTCATTTTATGCCATTTGTATCATCTCTACACCATTTTGTTTCTTATTTTTACATTCGTCAGGTTTAAGTAAAACACTGCATTACCAGTACAGCTGGTTTAATATTTGCAAAACATACAAAATTACAAAATACAGGTGCATACAAAAATACAAAATACAGGTGTAAAAAATACCATAGGAAACATTTTCCCAATTGCAAAACATATCAAAATACATAAACATGTACGAAACATTTTATTGGCCGCTGGTGCTTGGCTGCGGATCGTTGATGTCATCATCTGAGGCAGCAGTTGGGGTTACTGGAGTTGGTTTTTTCATAAACATGGTGAGCTTTGTCTGAATTGTATGTTTCTTTTTTTCTTGATAAATTTCACGATATGGACGAAACACATCGTGCGCCATCCATTCAATCCTTGCAAATCGTTCGATGTTTGGGTCCATTGCTTCGAAATGTATAAGAAGTTTATTCAGTAAAGATAAATCGTCTGATAATCCCTTAGTGGCGAACTTTCTTTCTGGCTCCTCCTCTATTTTCTCTGCTTCTCTTCTTTCTTCTTCCACCACTCTTTCTTCTTCCAGTTCGATTAGCTCTTCATCTGTAAGTTCATCAACATTGAAAATCTGTTCTGCTAGATATCCCTCATCTGTAATTAATTCATCCACTATCAACAAACTTTCGTGCTCCTTCCTCATCCACACTCACTGCTTCTCCAGTCACTCGAACACTATGCATTTTGGAATCTTTTCTTGAATCTCTGGAACCAGCCAGTGCTTGCTACAAATTCTTGACTGTAATCTTCTCCAGCACGCTCCTTCAGAGTCTGAAATAGACTTCTCGCCTTCATCTGCACAGTGAAAAGACTTAATGGTGTCCATTTTTGAATTTGATCTTCCATCCAAATATATAGCAATTTCTCCATTTCGTGGATGGACCTGCTTCGTTGCTTTGCTATAACTGTTGATTGCATGGGTGCAGAACCTTTCACAGCTTCATGAATTCTTTCTTTATCTTTCAAAATCGTCAACACAGTCGAGTGTGATAACTTCGTATCACATGCGATCACATTCACTTTCTTTCCTCCTTCGTACTGCTTAATTACCTTCATTATCGAGTCGAGATCAGTGGCCTTTCTTTCCCTCTTGGTAGGCTGAGGCATAGACAAAGACAATTTCCTCTTGGTAGACATCTTGGGAGGGGTTTGATAAAAATATCCAAGACACAAAACACAAATTGCTGTACCGAGTCTGGGATAACAGTTGAAATGGTGCATGTGGAGATGGTAGTGCTGCTGGAAGCTGGTCTGCACTGTCAGATGCCCAGCTGGGCAACGTTTGCACTGCCAGACGCAGAGCAGTCATGGCTAGCAATTGTGGTCATAAAGTCAAATGGTCGTAAGTTGCATAGGTTGTAAGTCAATCAATACCTGTACAACCATCTGATCTTTGACAAACCTGACAAAAACAAGCAATGGGGAAAGGATTCCCTATTTAATAAATGGTGTTGGGAAAACTGGCTAGCCATGTGCAGAAAGCAGAAACTGGACCCCTTCCTGACACCTTACACTAAAATTAACTCCAGATGGATTAAAGACTTAAACATAAGACCTAACACCATAAAAACCCTAGAAGAAAATCTAGGCAAAACCATTCAGGACATAGGCGTAGGCAAGGACTTCATGACAAAAACACCAAAAGCATTGGCAACAAAAGCCAAAATAGACAAAGGGGACCTAATCAAACTCCACAGCTTCTGCACGGCCAAAGAAACAGTCATTAGAGTGAATCAGCAACCAACAGAATGGGAAAAAAAATGCAGTTTACCCATCTGACAAAGGGCTGATATCCAGAATTCACAAAGAACTAAAACAGATTTACAAAAAAAAAAAAAAAAAAAAAAAAAAAAAAAAAAAAAAACAAGCCCATTCAAAAGTGGGCAAAGGATATGAACAGATACTTTACAAAAGAAGACACACATGAGGCCAACAAACATGAAAAAATGCTCATCATCACTGGTCATCAGAGAAATGCAAATCAAAACTACATTGAGATACCATCTCACGTCAATTAGAATGGCGATCATTAAAAAATCTGGAGACAACAGATGCTGGAGAGGATATGGAGAAATAGGAACACCTTTACACTGTTGGTGGGAGTGTAAATTAGTTCAACCATTGTGGAAGACAGTGTGGTGATTCCTCAAGGATCTAGAAGTAGAAATTCCATTTGACCCAACAATCCCATTACTGGGTGTATATCCAAAGGATTATAAATCATTCCACTATAAGAACACGTGTACACGAATGTTCATAGCAGCACTGTTCACAATAGCAAAGACCTGGAACCAACCCAAATGTCCATTGATGATAGACGGGACAGGGAAAATGTGGTATATGTACATCGTGGAATATTATGCAGCCATCAAAAACGGTGAGTTCATGTCCTTTGTAGGGACATGGATGAACCTGGAAACCATCATTCTCAGCAAACTGACACAAGAGCAGAAAATCGAACACCACATGATCTCACTCATAGGCGGGTGTTGAACAATGAGAACACATGGACACAGGGAGGGAAGCACTACACACTGGGGTCTGTTGAGGGGAAACAGGGGAGGGACAGCAGCGGGTGGGGAGCTGGGGAGAGATAGCATGGGGAGAAATGCCAGATGTAGGTGATGGGGAGGAAGGCATCAAGTCACACTGCCACATGTGTACTAATGCAACAATCTTGCATGTTCTTCACATGTACCCTAAAACCTAAAACGTAATAAAATAAAAAAATAAGAAAAATAAATAAAAAATAAAATAAAATAAAATTATGAAAGACCATTGCATTGGCAGGCTAGGAGGACCTATGTTTAGCCTTGAGAAGGACTGAATAAACTGAAGTTAGTCTCAGATGGAAAAGCACGGGCTACATTCTCTCAGAAGAGTAACTCATGGTTCCAGAGATGCTCTCTTCCTGCAGCAGGAAGAACAATAAACTAGAAGTTGAGGCCCCAACTTCTAACCCTAGTTCTGCATCTAACCTGGATATGTGACTTAGTTTCCCCTGCCATACACTTAAACCTTTGAACCAGATGCTATTTCCTTCAGGCCTGAAATCTATGAAAGGATTTTACCTCTTGATAATACTTGAAGGTCATTTGAGACACTTAACTTCAGCAACCCCAAAACTGTCTCTTTCAGACAACGAAGATAAAACCAAAACAATGAAACATATTACATAATGATAAAAAGTTAAATTAAACAGGAAGATCTAACTACTGTAAATATATATGCACTCAACACAGGAGCGCCCAGATTCATAAACCAAGTTCTTAGAGACCTTCAAAGGGAAATGGGTGCCTCCCAATAATAGTCGGAGACTTTAACAGCACACTGAAATCAGACAAATTATTGAGTTAGAAAATTAACAAAGATATTCAGGACCTGAATTCATCACTGGATCAAATGGGCTTGATAGACATTACAGAACTCTCTATACAAAACTAACAGAATATACATTCTTCTCATCTCTACAGAGCACTTACTCTAAAATCAATCACATATTTGGAAGTAAAACACTTCTCAGCAAGAACTAAAAATCATAACAAACAATCTCGTGAACCACAGTGCCATCAAAATTGAAATTAAGACTAAGAAATTCACTCAAAACCATACAGTTAAATGTAAATTGAATAACCTGCTCTTGAATGAGTTTTGGGTAAATGACAAAATTAAGACAGGCATCAAGAAGTTCTTTGAAACTAATGAGAACAAAGATATGTCATACTAGAATCTCTGGGACACAGCTAAGGTATTATTAATAGGGAAATTTAGGAAAATGTCCACCTCAAAAAGTTAGAAAGATCTCAAGTTAACAACCTAATATCATAACTAAAAGAACTAGAGACTCAAAAGCATACGAATCCCAAAGATAACAGAAGACAAAAAATAACCAAAATTAGAGCTGAACTGGAGACTAAGACACAAAAATCCATTCAAAAGATCAACCAATCCAGGAGGTGTTTTTGAAAACATTAATAAAACAGATAGACCACTAGTTAGACTAATAAAGAAGAAAAAAGGGAAGATTCAAATAAACACAATCAGAAACAGCAAAGGAGATATTACTACTGACCCCACAGAAATACAAATAACCATCAGAGAATAAATACTATGAACACCACTGTGCACATTATGAACTAGAAAATCTGGAAGACATAAATAAATTCCTGAACACATACGCATCCCAGGACTGAACCAGGAAGAAATTAAATTCCTGAACAGACCAATAACAAGCTAAAATTGAGTCAGTAAAAAAATAGCCTATCAAGCAAAAGAAGCCCAGGACCAGAAGGATTCATAGTTGAATTCTATCAGATGCACAAAGAAGAGCTGGTACCATTCCTGCTGAAACTATTCCAGAAAATTAAGGTGGAGGACCTCCTCCCTAGCTCATTCTAAGAGGCCAGCATCATCCTGATACCAAAACCTGGCAGAAACACAACAAAAACAACAAAAAATCTTAGGCTTATATATCCTTGATGAATATTGATACAGAAATTCTCAGCAAAATACTGGCAAAGTAAATCCAGCAGCAGGTCAAAAAGCTCATCCACCACAATCAAACAGGTGTTATCCCGGGATCCATGGTTGGTTCAACATACACAAGTCAATAATTATGATAAATCACATAAACAGAGCTGAAGACAAAAAGCACATGATCATCTCAATACATGCTGAAAAGGCTTTCAATAAAATCAACACCCCGTCATGTTAAAAACTCTCAATAAACTAGACATTGAAGGAACATACCTCAAAATAATAAGTGTCATCTATGACAAACCAACAACTTTCATCATACAGAATGGGCAAAAGCTGGAAACATTCCCCTTGAAAACCGGTACAAGACAAGAATGCCCTCTCTCACCACTCATATTCAACATAATATTGGAAGTCTTGGCCAGGCAATTAAGCAAGAAAAAGAAATAAAGAGCATCTAACTAGGCAGACAGGACATCAGCCTATCCCTGTTTCCAGATGACATGATCTTATATCTAGAAAACCCGATAGTATCAGTCCCAAATCTTAAGCTGATAAACAACTTCACCAAATTCTCAGGATACAAAATCACTGTGCAGAAATCACTAACATTCCTATACACAAACAATAGTCAAGCCAAAATCCAAATCAGAAATGCAATCCCATTCACAATTGCTACCAAAAAAAAATTCAAATACCTAAGAGTAGACCTAACCAGGGAGGTGAAAGATCTCGACACGTAGAAGTACAAAACACTGCTCAAAGAAATCAGAGATGACACAAACAAATTTTTTTAAAAATCCATACTTATGGATAGGAAGAATCAGTGTCATTAAAATGGCCATACTGCCCAAAGCAATTTATAAAGTCAATGTTAATGTTATTCCTATTAAAGTACCATTGACATTGTGCACAGAGCTAGAAAAAAACTATGTTAAAATTCATACGGAACCAAAAAAGAGCTCGAATAGCCAATGCAATCCTAAGCAAAAAGAACAAAGCTGGAGACATAATGGTACCTGACTTCAAATTATACTTCAGGACTACAGTAAACAAAACAGCACAGTACTGATATCAAAACAGACAAACAGAACAATGGAACATGATAAAGAACCCAGAAATAAGGCTACACACCTACAAATATCTGCTCTTCTGAATAGCTGACAAGACCAAGCTACATGAAAAGGATTCTCTGTTTAATAAATGATGCTGGGAGAACTGGATAGCCATATGCAGAAGATTGAAACTGGACCTCATCCTTACATCATATACAAAAATCAACTCAAGATGGATTAAAGACTTAAATGTAAAACCCAAAACTAAAAACTCTGGAAGCTAATCTAGGCAATAGCATTCTGGACATAGGAATGGGCTAAGATTTCATGATGATGATACCAAAAGTGATTGCAACAAAAACAAAAATTGACAAATGAGATCTAGTTAAACTAAAGAGCTTCTGCACAGCAAAAGAAACTATCAACAGAACAGACAACCTACAGAGTGGGACAAAGTTTTTGCAAACTGTGCATCTGACAAGGTCTAATATTCAGCATCTATAAGGAACTTAAATTTACAAGAAAAAACAACCTGTTAAAAAGTGGGCAAAGTAGATGGACAGACACTTTTCAAAAGAAGATATACATGCAGACCAACAATCATGAAAAAAGCTCAACATTACTGATCATTAGAGAAATGCACATCAAAACCACAATGAGATAGCATCTCATCCCAGTCAGGATGGCTACAAAAAATAACGTGCTAGTGAGGCTGTGGGGGTGGGGGATGGGAAAGCAACACTTATACACTGTTGCTGAGGAGTGTAAGTTACTTCAACCATTGTGGAAGACAAGGTGAAGATTCCTCAAAGACCGAAAAACAGAACTACCATTTTTCCCAGCAACCTGACTACTTGATATACTCAAAGGAATATAAATTGTTCTGTCATAAAGACACATACACATGTATGTTTATTCCAGCACTATTCACAATAGCAAAGACATGAAATCAGCCTAAATAGCCATCAATAATAGACTGGATAAATAAATACACACCATGGAATACTGTGCAGTCACAAAAAGAACACAACCATGTCGTTGGCAGAAACTTGGATGGAGGTGGAGGCCATTATCCTTAGCCAAACTAATTCAGGAACAGAAAATCAAATATCACATGTTCTGACTTATAACTGAGAGCTAAATGATGAGAACACATGGACACATAGAGAGGAACAACACACACTGGAGCCTATTAGAGGGTGGAGGTTGGCAGGAGGGAGAGGATCAGGAAAAATAATTAATGGACACTAGGCTTAATACCTGGGTAAGGAAATAATGTGTGCCACAAACCCCCATGAAACAAGTTTAACTATATAACAAACCTGCACATGTACCCCTGAAATTCGAATTTAAAAAATTAAAGAAGGAAAATGGAAAAAAAATATTTAATCAGTAACTTTTTGTTGTTGTTTTTCCTGAGACAAGGTATTACTCTGTTGCCAATGCTGAACTATGACTTTTGCTCCTGGTCTCGAGTGATCCTCCTACCTCAGTCTTCTGAGTAGCTGGGACTACAGATGCACACCATCACGCCCAGTTAATTTTTGTATTTTTTATAGAGACATGGTTTCATCATGCTGCCCAGACTGGTCTTGAACTCCTGAGCTCAAGTGATTCACTGGGCTCAGCCTCCCAAAATGCTGGGTTTATAGGCATGAGCGACCGTGCCTGGCCTATAGTCAGTAACCTTTTAAATAAAATAAACAACTATTACTGCTTTGTTTTCTATATAGCCATGATATTTGGTGAATTTTCTTTGGATGTGACATTTCCCAATATATAATCAGGTGATTCTAAACAATACTTTAATTAGTACACATGTTAGTTCAGGTTCCCTGAGAAGCAGACACCAAGATATGACTCCTCTGAAAGGGATTAATTATGGGAAAGTGGGGAGAAGGGGAGGGAGCAGAAGGCAGGAAGAGCCTCCCGATCATAATGCTGAAATGATGTTTGTGAAGAGAGAAGAGGAAGGAAAAAATAAAGATGGGTAGAAATACTTTCAGACTGTCCCACAGTTCTAAGGTTTCTGACAGGTTGATAGGGATACCATGAGACAAAGTTGCCTGTTAGAGGAGTTCCTCATCTCTAAAGAATTGACCTGCACTACTATTTCCCACTCAGTGATTATCTGGGAGAAGTCTGAGGGAAGCATGGCTTTGGTGCAAATGCAATGCTTGGTCCCAAGGGTCAGCAGTTGAGGTCATCAAGCAATGATGCTCCCTATAGCTGGGGATCTGAGTAGCACATTTTCACAGTTACCACAGTCTGCCTTTGTACTGCACAGATCTACTTCTCCCTTCAGCTTCATGGAACAGTTCCTTCCTTATTCCTTTGAGCTTCTCTTTATGAAGGGAAACTTTGAAGAGGGACAATAGTGGGACACACTACAGCCTGTATTGCTGCATTTAGTTTCTGGGCCAGAACTCTTAATTATTCTCTTCCTTTTCCACTACTCATTTGAAATTTCCCTCACACACAGTTGTTATCTTGACTGGTCTTGGAAGCTTACCTAGTCATGTGAACCAAACCTTCATCATGGAGGTGTCCAAACTCTTTTCAATGACATTTTTCATTCACAGTTAAATGGGGCAAGAGAATACCAGGAGGCACTCAGGTAGATCACCTGGTTTCATATGTATTCCTTTCTTACTCATTTTACTAAAGCAGCACTACACCCTCCTACAGTTCCCTCCTACAGTTCAGAGTCAATCATTCCTGTCACATGTGGATTCCACTTCTTGGCTGCTGGTTTCTGAACATCAATAGTCCAATGCTTGTTCAAATCCAATGCTGTGATGATTGTGGGCCACTATGATGAGGAGTAGGCACACTCCTGCATTCACCCCTTATTCTTAATCCCATTCTTCCAATTAGATCTAAAGCCTAACATAGAGGTCTGTGATTTAATGCATATATTGCATCCTGGAGGATGCCACCCAATTACTTCAGGGTTTACTTTTATTGGTGTTTTATCTTTGCCTTTAGAAGTGTTCTGTGAGGTCAGCTCCTTCTGGATGGTGAGATATTTGATATGATAAGTGGATCCTCTTGTTCTGGATCCATTTATGCCCCTTCTTTATGATGAATTGACTATTCTGTTCAGATGCTCTGTTGTGTGGGATTCCAAGACTACGGATCAGGAACCCCCAAATAGCCCAGATGCTTACTGAGGCTGTGCAGGAGCAAATCTATGCCCAGAATAGGTATATATTCATGTGAGCATGAACCACTGATCCTTCCAGGATGAAAAGGGTCCAACATAGTCAATTTACTGCTAAGCGGTCTTTATAAATAGTGTCATATTTGAGAAAGAGCCTTGGTCTCTGTTGCTGCAGTTTAGATATTCATACAGGGAAGCAGCTAAATTGTCTTGGTACATAGAAGTCTATGATGTTGGGCCCATATATCACCTCTATTTCTGCCACCATGGCTAGTTCTTTCAGATGCCCATCAAACCAGTCCTAAGAAGACCAAAATGAATGCTGGTTAATGTCAATGGCCAAAGTCACTTTGTCTGCTTAGTTCTTCAGTTACTCTTTCATAATTGATGCTTTCTTGTGAACATTAAAACAGGATTGATACAGAAATCTTCCTATTTCATGCCACTCCCAATATGTCTATCCACATGCCTCTACTCTAGACTTCCCTTTCCTGATCTTTTCCTTTCAAGCTCCTGACCAGATCACCAGACCTTTGGCTACTGTCCAATAATGCATATATATTACCATCATAGACCACTTCTTCTTCCATAAAAAGTGGATGATCAGGTACACTGCTTGCAGTCCTACCCACTGGGAAGATGTTCTTCCTCTCTGCGGCCTTTCAGGACCACCTCTAAATGTGTCTGTAATACAGTCACCATGTATTTTGAGTTACTTTCACATGCCAAGCTCATCCAGTAAACCAATCTTGAGCTTTCCCCTCCTCCTTCAGCTGGTTATATGGAACCACATAATTTCTTTTCTATTTATTTATTTATAATTATACTTTAAGTTCAGGGGTACATTACAGACCATGCAGGTTTGATACATAGGTATGCATGTGCCATGGTAGTGGTTTGCTGCATCCATCGCCCAGTCATCTACATTAGCTATTTCTCCTAATGCTATCACTCCCCAATCCCCCTACCCCCTGCTATTCCTCCCCTAGCCCTCCCAGTGTGTGATGTTCCCTAGGCCACAGTTTGTGATGTTTCCCTCCCTGTGTCCATGTGTTCTCACTGTTCAACACCCATTTTTGAGTGAGAACATGTGGTGTTTGGTTTTCTGTTCTTGTGTCAGATTGCTGAGAATGATGATTTCCAGCTTCATCCATGTCCCTGCAAAGCACATGAACTCATCCTGTTTTATGGCTGCATAGCATTCCACGATGTATATGTGCCACATTTTCTTTATCCAGTCTATCATTGATGGGCATTTGGGTTGGTTCCAAGTCTTTGCTATTGTGAACAGTGCTGCAATAAATATACATGTGAATTCATCTTTATAATAGAATGATTTATAATCCTTTGGGTATATACCCAGTAATGAGATTACTGGGTTAAATAGTATTTCTATTTCTAGATCCTTGAGGAATCACCACATTGTCTTCCACAACAGTGGAATTAATTTACACTCCCACCAACAGTGTAAAAGTGTTCCTATTTCTCCACATCCTCTCCAGCATCGATTGTCTCCAGATTTTTTAATGATCACATTCTAACCGGCATGAGATGGTATCTCAATGTGGTTTTGATTTGCATTTCTCTAATGACCAATGATGATGAGTATTTTTTCATATGTTTGTTGGCTGCATAAATGTCCTCTTTTGAAAAGTGTCTGTTCATATTGTTCATATCCTTTGCCACTTTTTGATGCATACTTTCATATGGTTCAAACCAAAGGAGATGCACCAGTGCTACTGTGGTGGGTAGCATGGGGATCTGGGCTATCTGCTCATATGCCTAACCTATGTCCTCTGTTTTTCTTTGGACTTAATCAAGGATATTCTGTTTCTGTCATATAATGGGCTAATGCTGGATTCATCTTACTTTATAACTTAGAGGGTATAAAATGTGTTGCTTTAAACACCCAAGGAGGCCTCCCAAGGGCTGTACTTCCTTCTTTGTGGGAGCAGATGCAACATACAGTAACTTTCCTTTTACTCTGGAGGAGATATTGTGGCATTCTTACAACCATTGAACCTATTAAAATTTCTGTAAAGTAATGGGCATATCTTCCACCCTCCAGAGCCCATGTGTCTTACAAAGGCATCTAGTGTAATAACCACATTTTTCTCTTCCTGTCCAATCAGCATATCATGGATATAATGGGTCAATGTGATGCCCTGTGGGGGTGTATATTTTGTTTGCCCTGAAGCAAAACTAGAAATGGATATATTATCTCTTCCATGTGAAAGTAAATGTTCTGATCAGGTAAATGCAAAAGAATACATTTACCACACCAAAAGCTACATACCACGGTAGTTAGGCTTTGTTAATTTACTCTAACAATGTTACCACATGTATACTTATGTTACAAACCTGCACATGCTGCACATGTATCCCAGAAGTTAGAGTATAATAATAAAAACAGAAAATGAATATGTGTGTATTATCTTTACTTTTGAAGGGAGATATTTTGACTGATTTAGAGTAAAATGTGAATAGTATATTTCTTGGAGTGGGGATAAAACTGATATTATCCTTCTACCATATCTGTGTTTTCTAATTTTGCTGAGGGCTTTTTCTGGTACCTTGGGAACTTGCTCAGCCCAGGTGTAGGACAACCTAGAAGTGCCACAGATTTTAACATCCTCCGGGTAACATCTGCCGATAAAGGAGCCAAGCCTGTAGAAAAATACCCCAATTTCTCTTCACTAGTTAGTATAATTCTGAGGAGCACTCTAAATTGTTTCTGAGACTTGGAGGGTCCCAGCAGAATTGAGCCAATTGCCTTTTGGTCTTGTCAGTATCTGGTGCTGTATTTTAAAATACTTTTCCAGCGTAAGATTATATACAAAATAACATGCTAAGTATTATTTTTAATGGTTTTATGTCTTTTTGTGCAAACATCTAGTGTTTATTTTTAAGCGTATGAGAATAATAAGGTACTTCATTGTTTTTCAAAATAACCAATTATCCTAGCACAATTTCTTCAATCTAACCTTTCCCCACTGATTCAAAATATTTCAATCGATTTAGTAGCATTTTTCCATATTTGGGTTTGAAAATAGGCTTTCTTTTCTCATTCGTTCTGTATTTATTCCAGTACAATATTATTTTAACATTGTAATTTCACAATACATTTTTTAACTTTTAAGTTCAGGAGTACATGTGCAGTTTTGTTACATAGGTAAACTGATCCTCTCCCTCCTCCCACCATCCACCTTCCTGTAGGCCCCAGTGTTTGTTTTTCCCCTCTATGCATAATACATTTTCATTTGTCAGGGTGGCTTCCCCAAATTATTTTCCTGAATTGTCAGGGCTAGGTGTTATTGTAAGGTGAAGTTACACTAATCCAATTTAGAGGAGATAGTCAGTTTGTCACAGGTTCTCAAGATATGAAAACCCACCAGCAAGGCTCTATTAGACTCAGTGCATCACTTCATGGAAAGACGTGCAGATAGAGACTTCACAAGAGAAACCACCCTTATATGTCAAAGTCCTTAAAGGAGGTAGGGCAGTGCTTTCTGGAAGGTCTATATTTATGATTCAGCAGTCGAAACAGATTGTCATGTTTTTACAACTCGAATCCTGTTTATTCAACTGAAAATAATTGTATTGTCTAGTAATAAAAACAACAAAATGAATGCATGCTGATGAAAAACAAAAAGAACCACCTTCCCAAATAAACAAAAAGGAAAGTAATTGAAGTGAAAAAATTTTTGAATGCCACTTCCTACGTATTTTCCAGACTTCCTAGCCTCGTGCTCCCCACTCCTTCTCTGGGTTTCAATCTGGGACAAAGACCTACAAAACTGTTAAGGCTTTATTTTCTGGGATGTGAAGGTGAGAGAAGTGTGCGTTTGGGGGATAGAAGAGGAGGAAGTGATTATTTAAAAGCTGCAGCAGAAAACAGAGAAAGCCAAATACAAACCACAAAATATTATGACCCGTTTGGTCTTGGGGATCGCTAAATTAAAAAATAGAGGTGTGGGTAATGGTGGAGAAAGCAAGAATGAGGAGAAAGATGGCCCCGCCCACAGTTCCGCCCCCACCCTCCTGCCGCACTGCGGGTTGAATGGTAATTGGAAACCTGAGCTCACAGTGACGTGGCCCTCAGGAGACCCAGAGCCAACGTGTGGATTAGTCTCTCCTTCTAGTTGCGGTCTGGTAGTCGTCGGTGGCAGTGGGACGGATTGCTGTTGCTCTGAAGGCAGGCGAACCAGCTGCCCGGAAAGGAGGAAAGTGGTAGAAGCCGACTCCAGAGGAGCCCTGGCAGGTTGGTGGGTGCTGATCGGTGTGGGGGCGGCAGAAGGCAAAGACCAGAAGGGGTCCAGGACTGGATTATCGACCCCTTTCCAGATACATAGCAGTTTAGGGTGAGAAATGGATCGGTTGGGGAGGGGATCTCCCAAGGGGCCCGGATTGAGAATGGGTACCATCTGAGAGCTCCTAGGAGGCCGACGATCAGGCAATGTCTGATGGAGTCCGGTCGGTGGAGGAGACTGCCAGGAAATGGCCTGCTTCCTGCAGGGCCGCAGGAGGGAGGTGCAGCAGGCAACCAAGGGGTGGGGAGTGCAGACCCTACCAAGGTTTTAGGCCTGTGTTCCAGGTATCTTTTCTTCATCCTCTACCCATTTAGAGCTGGAAATGATAGGTTATGGGGGCCGAGGAAAGGAATTGCTGCAGAGGAGGGGGACAGAGATTAGGTCTGGAAAGCAGGTCCCTATTGAGTCAGTTGAGCGGGCGAGCTTCTGACTGAGGGACAGAGGCGAGGAGCAAGAAACTGTTTTTGGTCCCAGCAGGTCGGTCGGTGTAAGCGTGGGCGCTGCTCGTAGATCCTGGAGTGAGAATAACAAAGCGCAGAGACCGCAGCAATGCGGTTTGCAATGCCCACATACCTCTTCACTTCCCGTCCATCTTGATGCATAAAATGGTGGGCAAAGGAGTGGGGGCCGGCTGGAGAGAGGGCCTGAGGGATACCTAGATTGAAATTCTTTGTGAATAAACCACATATCAGTTCAGCAAGCTCTTCTAACTCCCCCGCCAGGCAAGATGTCTGCATTCCAGAAATGGTAATTTGGTGACAGGAGGAAATAGTAAGGATGGGAGCCTAAAGAAGAGGTCAAAATGTTTTGGAAATCATCATCTTTGATGCCTATTTCTCGAAGGTGGGATAGACTGTCACAGGTTGGGAAGAGAAGCCGTGAGACAGGATGGAGGAGAAACAGAAGGTGTTAAAACTAGGAGAACCCTAAATCAACTCCCAGTACCGGTCCTTTGATCAAATGATCAGTTCTGGTAATTGTCGCATTTGTCTTCAGGTCTTTAGTACGTTTGTGCAGCAGATTTCAAGACTAAGAGAGAAAGACTACCTCATCCCTGCAGGTAGGTTGCCTGGGATCCTCTGGTGTAGGGGTATCAAGGATCAGAGCAGAATCTTGGTGACGCACAGCCCTTCCTGCCCGAGTTAAGTGCCAGAGAAACTTAGGAGAGTCTTCAAAAACGGCAGGCCTGTGTCTGATGAGGGAAGAAGGGAGTAAAGGGGCACTCCTGGAGAGCTTATTAGGATCCCAGGGAGCTGAATGAAGTCTGGTCTTTCTATGGTTATCCCCCTCCCCCAACTCGTCCAGCATTTTGGTGGTAAGAGTGGCCTAGGCAAGGGATTTTCAAGGAAAATGGTGGACTTTCGGGCAGCGCTGGGTCTGGGGCGTCCCCTACAGGACTCACAAAGTTTCTCAGATGGGAAAACTTTTCTTAAACAGAGCTCTGAATCCTATCAAGCATTCATTCCCTCTTCTTGCTTTTGATCTTCTAGGAAGAAAAAACAGGAAGAAAAAAAAAAAACTCAACATGGAAAATGTCCCCAAGGAAAACAAAGTGGAGGAGGCCCCAGTGCAGAATGAAGCTCCCACTTTAGGAGGTGCTGAAGACCAGGAGCCTGAAGGAAATATTGGAGGGGTTCCGGCTCCACGTGCCCAGGATTTTGGAGAGGATGTGCCCAATAGGCTTGTTGATAACATTGATATGATAGATGGAGATGCAGATGATATGGAACGGTTCATGGAGGAGATGAGAGAGCTAAGGAGGAAAATTAGGGAACTTCAGTTGAGGTACAGTCTGCGCATTCTTATAGGGGACCCCCCTCAGCATGATCATCATGATGAGTTTTGCCTTATGCCTTGAATCTTGAGATTAATAATCATAAAATCCCTGCTCTCCAAATTCACATTTTTCCTGGTGTACCTTTAATGTGAACCTTTTGGCATTCTTCTGTGATTTTCTGATTAGAGATTGCGTTTAGACCTAGTCTGTAAGTTTTTCTGTCATAAGAGGATTTTCATCAACTTTCATGGAATGATGTTTATTGCACACTGTAAAGTTAATAAAGCAATTTAAAAATACTCTATAGATATGCGATTTCATTTAGAAGCATATGTATGTACACTATATATAAAATATATAATTTATGTGAAATATATATATGAAAATCGGAATGTGCTTTTCTATGTCGTATAGTTACTGGTACTTTTAAATTTTTTAACTTTTTTTATTGGTTAGCTGTTTTTTTTTCTCACTTTTTCAAAATGAATACATATGTTTTGTATGTATCAGGAAAAAAAAAAAAGAAGCAACAAACTTGCCAATTAGCTTATACAGGGAATGGGGAAAAATAATAAACACTTGAAACATGATTTAAAGACATATAAATCTCATATTACCTGTGGATCTCTCATTTAGAAACAAATATCCGATAATTACAGATACATTGCATTATAAATGCCTTAGAGAGCTGCTGTGGGAATCAAATGAGGTAATGACTGAGCTCTGTGTCTTGCTCTATTTATACATGCAAGGCTCCAGCCCTCCAGGTGCCCTTCATTTTTAGGGAAGATTCCAAAGAGTGTACCAATCAGGAGTCCAACTGATTTATAGGTGAGTACAGTTTCGAAATCTGAAATACTTGGGACTAGAAGTATTTCAGATTTCTGGTTTTTTGTTTTTTTTTTCAGTTTTTGAAATATTTGCATGTACATAGAGGTGTCTTGAGGATGAAACACAACTCTAAACATGAAATTTATTTAATTTTATATATACCTCAAACACATAGCCTGAAGGTAATTTTATACAATATTTTAAATAATTTTGTGTGTGAAACAAACTTTGCATGTATGAAGTCAGGTGTGGATTTTTTCCACTTGTAGCATCATATCATGTTCAAAAAAGCTTGGATTTTGGAGCAATTCAGATTTTGGATTTTTGGATTAGCAGTGCTGAACTGTAAATGCTTTTCTAATCATCTGCTACTCTGGCTTTCTTTTCTGCACATTGCCATGACTATTAGGCACATCTTCCTCTTCTGCTGGGTCATGCTCTCTCCACTGGCTTCTACCACTGCGGACATACTGGACTCCTGAAGATGACAAAGATTCACCAATTTTGGGTCTTTGTGGACCCTTCAGTGGTTCCACTGGACCCTTCAGTGGTTCAAATCCCCATTTTGCCTTTTCAAAAATGTATGGAATGTTCCTCCCTGCTTTAGAGTTATACTTAAACCAGGTGGATACTTCACTAACACTGCATATAGATGCAAACAATCCTTTATGGTTTTCTCATTCTTCCTTCTTCATCCCCTTCCCCCTGACAAATTTGAGTGGCACTCGTGATAGTGTGCTCAGAACTGTATTATCTATTCCATCCTCTGAGGAATATAGCCCAGTCTCCTTGACTATCCATTTTCTGTGCAGACATTGCTACAGGTTTCATTCTGCACATACACAGGAGTTGTAGGGATAATTTTATGTTCTCAAGACTGCTTTGGTCCACAGCACCCTGATCTTAGGAGTCCCCAGTAGTCTACACTAACTTACATAGATCCAGATAAGTTTCCCTCTTCCTTTGCTTTGAGATTTGCTGTGTCAAATAAACCTGTAACTAAAGATTGATGGGAAATAATGGCAGGAAATGGGGATCTGGTAGGTGAATCCCAGTTTTAAGGCATCGTTATAGTCATCACTGTTCCCCACTAGTCTATGCCCTTCTCACAGTAAATATTTTGTCTCATTTATCCTGGCACCCTTAGTGTTTAGTACAGGGCCTGATAAGTTGTAGGACACGACAGTTAATTATAGCTGAGTTGAATCCTGCGATCTGTACCCAGGGTTGCTTCTGATCATTTATGGGCAAAAACTTATTTTCCCTACAGACCATAGCTTGCAATTAAAAAGGAACATTATGCACCAATAATGTTCTTTTTTGTGCAGAAGAAGCATTATGCACCAATTTTTTTAAAAATGCACTTATCATAACATTATATATGTCAGTGTTTATCAGCATGTGCTATATAGACCAGCTACATCAAAATTGCCTGAAGAACTGCCTAAAAATTTAGAAAAAATGTGTTTCACTCCATACCCACCGTACCCTAGTTAATCAGACATCTCTGGACTTACATAAATTAAAGTGGAGACCCCAGCTTTAGTTTAATCTTAGACACCCCTCTCCCCATCCTACAGTACATAGAATTGGGTGGTTGGTTGATTGGTAGACAGATCTGAGACCTGTGAAAACACTACACAGAACTTAATTTATACATCAGGCATTATTTCACTATTAGACAGTGCCCTTCTTAAAGAGACAACTACTTTTTATTTTTTAATGCTGGTGTCTTTAGTACATAAATTCTCAATCTTCGCTTCAGATTTGAAATACCTGAGGATACTTTCAAGTGGAGCTCAGGACCCAATTCCAACTAGTTGAATCAGACTCATTAAAAGTGGGACCAACAGATCTTTACAATGTGGAAGATCATGTGGTGATTCTGATGTAGAGTTGAGATCTGAGTGAAATTTGTGGCTAAAATATCTTTGATTTATTTTCTACGTACTACCCCTGATTAACTGTGTTAATCTAAAAAGGTTAATTCATTTATATAGAATTTATATCTTGTAAAAGAAATACCATAAGAAGGAATTATACTCCCAAATCACCACGACATCTTTTTAAGAAAATATTTGCCAGTGTTTGTCCGTCTTTACTATCCTATCAAACACTTCAGAATTCCACTTGGAGCTTTTTTAAAATATGTAATTCTGGCCACTATCCAAAATCCACTTTTTGGCACTGGTGCTCAGGTAACTACATTGTTAGCAATCTTTCAGGTGATTCTGATGCACACTAGAATTTAAGGATCACTTGTGCATACATTTTTATCTAGATTATGTTAAAAACAAACCAATAAAATAAAATAAAATAAAATATAAATGTTCAGCCAAATTCAGGGAAAGGAACAACACGGAGAAGATGTATATGGGCACCAAAACTAATTTAAAAACTAAAATTAAAATTTTAAAACATTAAATCATAAAGGGAAAGATTAGCATTCACTATGTGAAAAAATATTAAATCTTCTGCAAAGTAAAGCAAGACTAAATAAAGTTCAAGGAACTTCAAGGAATTTCAGTTAGGAATATGTTCACTAAATCAATTATACCATGGTGACTATAGTTAATAATGTAATATTGTCTGCTTGAATATTGCTAGGAGAGTAGACATTAAGTGTTCTCACCACAAAAATAGATTAGTACATGAGTTAATGCATGTGTTACATTGCTTGATTCAGTCCTTCCACATTTTTGATGTGTAAAGATATCAAAACATCATTTTGTGTACCATAAATATGTACAATATTTCTTCTCAACCAAAAATATAAATTAAAATAAAAGATAAGACATGAAGAGAGAAGGCAGCCATCAGCAAGCCAAAAAGAAATCCCTCGGGAGAAACCAAGCCTGTGGACACCATGATCTTGAACTTCCAGCTTCCAGAACTGTGAAAAATAAATTTCTACTATTTAAACTACCCAGCGTGTGGCATTTTGTTATGGGAGTCCTAGTAGATTGATAAAAGATATGACACATGTTGATAATTATTAAGGACTGGGGGAGACAGTAATAATCAAAAACTGCTTTGTGGGTGAGGGGTTTTACTCTAGGTGATGAAAACGGTTTGGAACTAGATAGAGGTGATAGTTGCAAAACATTGTGAAGATACTAAATGTTATTGTATTGCTCACTTTAAAATACTTAAGTTTTTGGATATTTTTCATTGTAGAAAAATATATATAATATAAAATTTACATTTTAGCCATTTGTAAATGTACAATTTATTGATATTAAGTGCATTCATTCTGTTTTAGAATCCCCACTGGTATTCATCTTCAGAAATTTTTTGTCATTACAAACTGAAAGTCTGTGCCCATTAAACAGTAACTTCCTATTTCTCATTTTCCTCTTCCTATATCCCCTGGTAACCACTGTTTTATTTTCTGTCTATATGAATTTGACTTTTCTAGGTATCTCATATAAGTGGAATCACACAGTATGTGCCCTTTGGTGTCTGGCTTCCTTCACTGAGTATAATGTTTTCAAGGTTCACTAATTTTTTAGCATGTAGCAGAATTTTATTCCTTTCTAAAGCTGACTAATATTCTTTTGTATGTATATATAACATATTGTTTACCCCTTCGTCTCTTGATGCATTTGAGTTGCTTCCACCTTTTAGCTACTGTCGATAATGCTGTTAGGAACATAGATGTATAAATATGTTCCAGAGCCTGCTTTCAATTATTTTGGGCATATACCCAGAGGTAAAATATGGTGACTTTATGTTAATTATTTTAAGAAAGGACATACTGTTTTCCATAGTGGTTGTATAATTTTATATTCCCACCAGCAGTGTGTAAGGGTTCTAATTTCTCCACACTCTTCTTGCTTTAGTCTATTTTGCGTTGCTAAACGAGAATACCTGAGGATGGGTAACTTATAAAGAAAAGAAGTTTATTTAGCTCATGGTTCTGTGGGCTGGGAAATACAAGAAGCATAGCATCCACATCTGCTCTTCCTGCATTGCAGGTCATGTACTAGGTCAAAATATTGCAGGAAAGTTCAAAGGGAAAGCTGAGATATGCAAAGAGATAAACCACAAAGGGCATCCTGGCTTTCCAACAACCCACTTTCTGGGGAACTAACCTGTTCCAGTGATAACTAATCCAGTCTCATCAGAGTGTGAACTCACTGCCTCCAGAGTAGCACCAAGCCATTCATTAGAGTTCCAACCCCATCAGCCAGATATCTACCACTAGGCCTCATGTCCCAACACCACCACAGTGGGAATGAAATATCACCATATATTTTGGTGGGAACAAACTTAGACCACAGCACTCACCAACACTTATTGTTTTTTGTTGTTGTTGTTGTTGTTGTTGTTGTTGTTTTGTAACAGTGATCCTAATGGGCATGAAGTAATATCTCACTGTGCTCTTGATTTACATTTCCTTATTGATTAGTGATATTGGGTATCTTTTCATGTGTTCATTGGCCATTTGAATATCTGGGGAGAAATGTGGATTCAATTTCTTTGTGCATTTTTAAATTAGGTTCTATGTGCATTTTTTGTTGTTGTTAACACTGACTTACGAAAGTTTTAAAATACATTCTGGATTTTAATGCCTCATCAGATATAAATCTGCAAATATTTTCTTTTGTCCTGTAAGTTGCCTTTTCATTCTCTTCATACTATCCTGTGATGCACAAAAGTATTAAATATTGATCAATTTCTATTGTTTTGTTGCTTATACTTTGTGTGTCATATTGAAGAAGCAACAGCCAAGGCCAGTGTCATTAAGCTTTCTCCTATGTTTCTTCCACTGTTTTCATACTTTTAGATTTTACATTAAGGTCTTTTATTCACTTTTAGTTAGTTTTTTATAAATGATGTGAGATAATAGTACAACTTCATTCTTTTGCATGAGAATATACAATAACATTTGTGGAAAAGACTAGCTTTTCCCCATTGAATAGAAAGTAACTGGAATGAAAAATTTGTTAGAGCAGTTCAATAATGGGTTTGAAGTGAATGAAGAAAGATTAGTGAGCTTGAGGATTATAAGGAACAAAAAACAAACAAAATATAGTGACATAGAGAACCACGGTACACCATCAAGCATACCAGAATATCTACAAAGGGAATTCCATAAAGAGATGAAAAAGAAAATTTGCAGGAAAATATATTTGAAGAAATAATGACAAAATATTTTTTGAACTTCATGAAAAACATGAATCTACAGCTGACTTCTTCTTATCAGAAATCGTGGAGGCAAGAAGACAGTAAGATGACATCTTCAGAAAGTTGAAGGAAAAAGACTGTTAACTAACACTTTTTAGTCAGGAAATGCTCCTTAAAACTTTAAGGATAAATTAAGACACTCTCAAATAACAAACAGTGAGCAATTTTTAACTAGCAGCACTATCCTACAAGAAATACCAATGTGCCCTTCATGCTGAAATTAGAAAACACTAGATGGTAACATGAATCCACATGAAGAAATAAAGAACACTGGTAAGGTAACTAAATAGGTAAATATAAAAGGCAGTGTGAAGATGCCAAAGATGTCTAAACAGGAACAGCTCCAGAGCACAGTTCCCAGTGAGTGCAACACAGAAGGTGAGTGATCTCTGCATCACCAACTGAGGTACGAGTTTCATCTCAATGGGACTGGTTGGACAGGGGGTGTAGCCCAAGGTGGGCAAACTGAGGCATGGTGGGGTGTTGCCTCACCCAGGAAGTGCAAGGGATGGGAGAACTCCCTCTCCTACCCAAGGAAGACTATCGAGTTCTTTTCTGAACACTCTGGCACTCTGGTTCAGATACTGTGCTTTTCCCACAGTCTTTACAGCCCAGAGACCAGGATATTCCTGCTGGTGCTGACAACACCAGAGCTGTGGGTTTGCAGCACAAAATTGGGTGGCCGTTTTAGCCAGCATCTGAATGCCTGCAAGACAGAACCACCCATTCCCCTGAAGAAGAGGGTGCTGAAGGCAGGGAGCCAAGTGATCTGGCTCTGTAGGTCCCACCCCTACAAAGACCAGCAAACTGAGACACACTGGTTTGTGATTTTCACAGCCAGCATACAAGTTTGAGCTCAACCTGGGACAGTTGAACTCAGTGGGTGGAGGAGTGTCCACCATTACCGAGGCAGTTCTAACCTTGCTTGTATAAACAAAACTGCAAGGAAGTTTACACAGCCGCTGGGTGGACCCTGCAACAGCTCAGCAAGGCCTCTGTAGGAAGACTGTGACTAGACTCCCTCCTTGCTGGGCAGGGCATCTCTGAAAGAAGGCAACAGCACATCAGGGACTTAAAAATAAAGGCCCACCTTCCTGGGTCAGAGCACCTGGGAAAAGGGGTGGTTGTGAGTTCCACTTCAGCAGACTTAAACATCCCTGCCCAGCAGCTCTGCAGGTAGCAACGGAGCTCCCAGCACAGCACTTAAGCTCTGATAAGGGACAGACTGCCTCCTCAAGTGGCTCCTTGATCCCTGTATATCCTGAGAGACATCTCATACAGGAGAGCTCTGGCTGACATCTGGTAGGTACCCTTCTGGGAGGAAGCTGCCAGAGGAAGGAACAGGCAGCAACCCTTGCTGTTCTGCAGCCCTCATGGGTGATTCCCAGGCAAGCACAGTCTGGACTGGACCTCCGGCAGTCCTGCAGCAGGGGGGCCTGACTGTTAGAATTAAAACTAAAAAACAGAAAGAAATAGCTTCAACATCAACAGAAAAGATGTCCACTCAGAAACCCCATCTGAAAGTCACCAACTTTAAAGACCAAAGGTAGATAAATCCATGAAGATGGGAAGAAGCTCAGTGCAAAAAGGCTGAAATCACCAAAATCCAAAACACCTCCTCTCTTCCGAGGGTTCACAACTCCTCACCAGCAAGGGAACAAAACTGGATAAAGAATGAGCTTGACAAATTGACGGAAGCAGGCTTCAAAAGGTAGATAATAAACTTATTTAAGCTAAAGGAACATATTCTAACCCAATGCAAAGAAACTAACAACCTTGAAAAAAGATTAGATGAAATGTTAACTAGAATAAAAAGCTTAGAGCAGAACATAAACAACTTGATGGAGCTGAAAAACACAGTACAAGAAGCATACACAAGTTTCAGTAGCTGAATCTATCAAGCAGAAGAAAGGATATCATAGATTGAAGATCAACATACATGAGGCCAACAAACATATGAAAAAATTTTCATCATCACTGGTCATTAAAGAAATGCAATTCCAAACCACATTGAGATACCATCTCATGCCAGTTAGAATGGCAATCATTAAAAAATCTGGAGACAGCAGATGCTGGAGAGGATGTGGAGAAATAGGAACACATTTACACTGTTGGTGAGAGTGTAAATTAGTTCAACCATTGTGGAAGACAGTGTGGCAATTCCTCAAGGATCTAGAAATAGAAATACCATTTGACCCAGCAATCCCATTATTGGGCATATGCCCAAAAGATTATAAATTGTTCTATTATAAAAATACATACACACGTATGTTCATTGTGGCACTGTTTACTATAGCAAAGACCTGGAACCAACCCAAATGCCCATCAATGATAGACTGGAAAAAGAAAATGTGGCACATATACACCATGGAATACCATGCAACCATAAAAAAGGATGAGTTCATGTGCTTTGCAGGGACATGTGTGAAGCTGGAAACCATCATTCTCAGCAAACTGACACAAGAACAGAAAACAAAACACCACATGTTCTCACTCATAAGTGGGTATTGAACCATAAGAATACATGGACACAGGGAGGGGAATATCACACATTGGGGCCTGTTGGGGGTTGGGGGACTAGGGGAGGAATAGCAGGGTGTGGGTGGATTGGGGAGGGATAACATTAGGAGAAATAGCTAATGTAGATGACTGGGGGATGGATGCAGCAAACCACCACGGCATGTGTATACCTATGTAACAATCCTGCAAGATCTGTAGATGTACCCCAGAATGTTATATATATATATATATGACAGTATAAAAGACAGTGTGGTAGGCAGAATAGTGGGTTTCCAAAAGTTATGCATGTCCAAACTCCTGGAACGTATGAATATCACCTTTTATGCCAAAAATAGACTTTGAAAATGTCATTACGTATCTTGAGATGTTATTAAGTGTCTTAATTATCATAAATTATCTAGGTGGGCCCTAAATGGAATCACAAGTGTTCGCATAAGGAGACACAGTGAAATTTGACACAAAGGAGAAAGAAAGGAATGTGATGATGGATGCAGAGGGACATTTGAAGATACCATGCTACTGGCTCTTAAGTTGAATGAGGGGGACATAAGCCAAGGAATGCAAGAAATTCAGCTCTAGAAGTTGAAAAAAAAGCAAGGAAGTGGATATCTGCTGACTCTGGTTAATACTCCATTGAGGTATTTTAATTTCTTACTTTTAGCATTGTAAGAGAATATGTTTTTTTCTATTTTAAGCCTCTAAATTTGTGGTAATTGTTACAGCAACAATAGGAAATTAATAAAAATAGTTATAAATATATATTTGGCTGTAGGTTTTTTTTCTCTTATTTGATTAGGAAGAAAACTTCATAAAACAATAATAACAAAAGAGTGTTTGTTGTGGACTTATATTCACTACGGATGTAACGGCTAAGATGTAATTTCCATGACATCCTATTTCTCCTCCTAGAGCACAAAGGAGGAAAGAGGAAATGTAGATTTATTGCAGCAAAGTTTTACATCCCATTAAAATTAAGCTAGAATTGATACAAATTCATTTGTTTTAAATTAAGATACTAATTTTAATCCCTAGGTCAACTACACTAAGAAAATAATTTAAAAACTTTGTAAAGAAAAAGGATAATTAAAATGGTACACTGAAAATATCCTTTTAAAAGTAATTTAATAGTGGAGAAACAGAGAAACAAAAATACAGAACAAATTGAAAACAGTAAAATGGCAGGTGTAAATATTACCTTATTCGTTATTGCATTAAGTATAAGTTGATTAATCACTTCATTCAAAAGGAAGAAAGTAGTAGAGTAGATAAAAATGGCACGATCCAACTATATATTATCTACAAGAGAATATATTTAAATAAGCAAATAAAATTAATGTGAAACGATGGAAAATATATACTACACAAAGAATAACCAAAAGAGTCGATGAAAAAGACATTAAGACCAAAAAAAATGTTATTGTCGAATAAAAAAAGGTGTTATATAACAACCAGTCCAATCCATCAGACTATATACAAATCATAAACATATATGAACATAAAACAGATTTCCAAAATATGCAAAGCAAAAACTTACAGAACGGTAGGAAAAAAATAGAATAAAATAAAGGCTATCTAACAATAGTAATTGGAGACTTCAAAACCACACATTCGAAATTAATGGAACAAATAAGAATATCAGCAAGGTAGAAGACTTAAACAAAACTACAAAACCAACTAGAATAACAGACATGTAAACAACACTCCAAACAACATTAGCATACACATTCTTTTCAAGCACCCATGAAACATTCTCCTGGAAAATCTACATAATAAAATCCTATATACACTTAAAAGTATTGAAATTATAAAAATAATATTCCCTGATCAAAATGGAATTAAATTCATAATCAAATTCATAATCAACAACATAAGGAAATACAAAAATCCTGCAAATATGTGGAAACTAAACAATATGCTTCCATTCAACCTGAAGAAATCATGAGAGAAATTAGAAAATACTTTTTTTTTTCTTAAAGTAACACATTAAAAGTTATGGGATATAGTCAAGCAGTGTTTAGATATACATGTGTAACTGTAAATGTTTACTTTGAAAAGATAAAAATCTCATATCAGTAAAGTTTCATCTTAAAAAGCTAGAGAAAGAAGGGCAACTTAAAGAAATCAAAAGGTAAGAAATAGTAACTATTAGAGTGGAAATAAATGAAATACAGAATAGAATATCAATGAAACTAAAAGTTGGTTATTTGAAAATATGCGTAAAAACAACCGGAAAAAATTTAGCTACACTGACCAAGAAAAAAAGATGAAAACTTAAACTATTAAAATCAGAAATAAAAAGGGGTCATCATTAATAACTCTACAGATATAAAAAAGATTATAAGATAATACTATTAACAACTCATGACAACAAATGAGACAAAGTAAATGAACAGTACAATTTCTAAAAAAGACACGACCTACCTAGCTGACTTAAAAAGAAATAGAAACACAAGTAACGTCATTAAAAATGTCAGAGTATGGAACTCTGGGACTCCATAATAAGCAATTAATGAGCTGGCAAAACTGTTACCATCAACTTTCTTGGAACTCTGGAATCTAGTCAAAACATTATAACAATGACAGGGAAATTTGGTGAAGAATAAAAGCTGCTACTTTGTGATAAGAAATTTTCAATTGCTTATCTATCATTGTTTATGCCTCAGATTGGCAGTGATTTGTTGATGACAGCCCACTATTCTGGTTTAGATAGTTAGTACCAGTGGTAGGAATTTGTATGGTATTCTCACAGAAATGTGGTATGGCGCTCAGCCTGCCTGGCAACACTTTCATCACTAAGGGTTCTTTTATTACACCCCACTGGGAGCACTCCCAGGGCTTGGGCTGCATTGACTTTTGCCAGCAGCATTTAAAATCACAGATATTGGCCACAGAAGTCTGTAGCAAAGGACAACACTCAGAACAAGCAATGAACAGCCTGAGAAGTCTGAGAAGGAAGAGGTTGGGAAACAAGATATGTGGAAGAACGAGCATTTTTAAAAAAAAAACAACAACAACAACTTTTATATATACTGGAAAATCAAGAAGGCCATGAGTATGCTGAGGGTGGGACACATATTCAGAAAAGATCACAGAAAATGCAAGCATGCACCTTAGCCTGAGTTTCAGGCTCTGCATAAGAAAAGTGTAAGGCATTAAAAAAGTACTCCAATTCAGAGCTCATCTGCAAAGACTGGGAAAATATGTTTTACTCATTCGTTTTCTTTTGTTAGCTTTAGGTATTTAAAGTAACAGCATCCAAACACCAGTTGAGTAATAAACTAATAAAACACACTTTATGGCCACACATGACAAAGAATACATAACTTGCTAAAATGGTTTAAAAAAATCACTAAACAAGTAAACAATAACCCATGAGAGAGCAACAACAAAACCCAGCGAAGAGGGAGAATCTAATTTCCAGAGTCAATACATTATAATCAAAATATATAGATTTCAACAAAACTTTGTGAGGCATGTAAGGAAATAAGAAAGCATAGCCCATACACAGGAAAGACATAATTAGAAACTATCCATGAAGAAATCCATGTATTAGAATAACTAGAAAATATTTTAAATCATCTGCCAAATATATGATATTATACTATAGTGACAAGAATATTAGCAATTTTCTAGTTCTTTGGGTTCAGTGGTGGTTTCACAAATGTGAAAAAGAAAAACAATGAAAGGAAATAAACAGTGGGGGAAGAGAGAAGAGGGGAAAGGAAGGGAGGGAGCAGTAGTAAGTGAGAAGAGCATGTTGTGAACCAAAGACTATGATAAATTTGTGGATCTGAAATTCATATTAAAAATGTTTTAATGCTTTCTTTTCTAGCTGTCTGACATTATCTTTCTGTGAAAACTGGTCAACTGTTGGAAGGTAACTTTCAAGCGTGGGGAGAGGTCAACGGACATGACAAGAAGGAAGTTGGTGAAATAAATTTGGGGTGCAGGGGCTTTTGAAATCAATTTGTGATACAGGGCCTTGGGGTACCGTGTCTCTCAGGGTCCCTCAGGCAGTGATGTCCAATAGACAGTTGGCAAAGCTGATATGAGACACGGAGAAGGGAATAGCCTGGAGATGTAGATGTGGGAGTCATCGTTGTTTACAGGAAATGAATGAGATGGAACAGGGAGAGAGAATTTGAGGACTGAGGAGAGAGGAGGCCCAGGACAGAACCCCAGGAACACTGCCACTCACTCAAGGTGGGAGCTCAGCTTCCTGGCAGGCACCACCACCCCAGCCTCTGGAGTCAGGCAGAGACGGTTTTGAAAGCGGTCTCTGGAGTTCTGGGGCTGAGAGTTCTTGGCAAAGTCGGGTACCCTCTCTGATCAGCTGTCACACCTGTAGATAATGGGCATCAGAGAGAGGAGAGATGCCCTGCGAAGATGCTGTGAAATGCGCCCAGTAAAACACTTGGGGTCAGAACGCCACCCCCTCCTCCTCTTCTTCCTGACGCCCCGCAATTCCTTTGTTACACACACCCTCTCCCACCTTCCGCAGCCTCCTGGTCCCTAAGGGATGGATGGTGAGGTGGATGGGAAGGGGGTGGTGGTGGCCGAGCTCCGGTGACGCGGAGCTCACGTGAGTGACCAGGCACCTACGTGGGCACCAGCCCCCGCGCCCGCCCTCCCGCCCTGCGGTCCAGTCCCAGCGCCAGCGCAGAACCAACTGTCTGAGCTGCCCGGGCGGCGGGGGAGCAGCGAGCCGGCTTCAGCGAGCTGGAGGAGGCACAGGCCTGTCCCGGGTCCCAGCAGGTCAGTGTGAAGGTGGGCGCTGCCTGCGGACCCAGGGAAATGGTGGAGGTGGCTGGCAGTAGGAGTGGGGAGGAGGTGGAGAAGGGATCCGGGAGATGAGTGAGGAGAGTGATGCGGAGCCGGCGGAAGCGAGGGAGCCTGGCCCGCCTTCTGGACGACCCCCTGCACTGAGCTCCCCATCCATTTTAGTGCTGGAAATGGGGGTTAGAGGGAGCGACCCCGCAGTGGGACAGTGAAACGTAGATATTCTGGAAATAACCCCCTCTCACAATCTGCTCCCGTGGACACGTCTGACCTCCGCAAAAGCAGTGCGGCGCTGGGACAGGTTGCCTCCCGGAGAAGGGGACACAGAGACAAACGCAGTTTGGAAAGCATGCGGGTTTGGTGCCCGAGGCCTGGAAAGAAATGGCGGCTGGGGTGCAGGGGAGGTAGGGGAGGAAAATATTGGGTGAGCAGGGCCTGGACTCAGGAAAGGGAGTCCCTGTGAGCCCGCTGAGCGCGTAGCCCCTACCCCTGTCTCCTCTCTGTCTGCAGGTCTGCGCCTCTGTTGTTCCCGGTGCTCTGCAAGGACTGAAAAGGAGGAGCAACCTGTTCAGAATCCCCGCAGGTCCGTGAAAGTGGGGGGCGGGGAGGGGGGCTGCATGGACAGGGGCCCACAAGGCTTGAGAGTGTGGAGAGCCCCGCCAGGGCCTAACTGGGGCCCCTGCCCATCCCCCACCCACCTAAACATGCACCTTACCCGGCTGAACTAGTGCGGAGAAGGTGGCAGGGCCTGCCAGGCAATGGCTGGCTCCCGTGTGTGGGAGGAGTGGCGGGCTACGTGGTGGGCAGAAGGCCCTCTTGGAGGCCCAGCCAGCTTAGTGGAACCCTCACCACGGGTGAGATGCAATTACTGTCCAGACCTGCATTCCACCCCCACACCCTCAGTCTCCCATGTCTCTTCTTTGTCTCCTCTTGCCTCCACTCCCATCCCCCAGGACAGGAAAAGGAGAAATCTTGACATGGAAAAACCCTACAATAAGAATGAAGGAAACCTGGAAAACGAGGGAAAGCCAGAAGATGAAGTAGAGCCTGATGATGAAGGAAAGTCAGACGAGGAAGAAAAGCCGGACGTGGAGGGGAAGACAGAATGCGAGGGAAAGCGAGAGGATGAGGGACAGCCAGGTGCTGAGGGACAACTGGAAGATGAGGGAAGCCAGGAAAAGCAGGGCAAGTCCGAAGGTGAGGGCAAGCCACAAGGCGAGGGCAAGCCAGCCTCCCAGGCAAAGCCAGAGAGCCAGCCGCGGGCCGCCGAAAAGCGCCCGGCTGAAGATTATGTGCCCCGGAAAGCAAAAAGAAAAACGGACAGGGGGACGGACGATTCTCCCAAGGACTCTCAGGAGGACTTACAGGGAAGGCATCTGAGCAGTGAGGAGATGATGAGAGAATGTGGAGATGTGTCAAGGGCTCAGGAGGAGCTAAGGAAGAAACAGAAAATGGGTGGTTTTCATTGGATGCAAAGAGATGTACAGGATCCGTTCGCCCCAAGGGGCCAACGGGGTGTCAGGGGAATGAGGGGTGGAGGTAGGGGCCAGAGGGGCTTACATGATATCCCATACCTTTAACGTCTTTGACCTTCCATTCTGACTTCTCTGATGAGAATATTGCTGGCCCTGCTTTCCCTGGTAGGTATTTGCCAGGCCCTGTGCTTTAACCTTAAGCTGATATTTTTGCTTTAGATGTCAATCTTGTTACCAGCAACCTTTAACCCAACTACAGCGCTCTATATTTTAGTAGAGGATTTTCACCCATGTGCATGGAAAAAATGTTCATGACACATTGTAAAATAAATAAATAAAAGAGCAAACAGTTTGCAGCACCGCATATATAATATCAGCCCGCTTTTATAAAAATGTCAGTGTTTGTATAATGCATTTATGCACAAAGAAAACTCTGAAAGCATGCACACTAGAAAGTAGGCAATGATTATTCCTAAAAGGTAGACAAGAATAGGTTTAACCTGTATTCAAAAATGATTCCTACCACCTCTTTCACATGTACCCCCATGACATTCCTCTGCTGCTGTGCATATCCCTATGTCTTCCCTAGGTGTGTCCAGGTCAGTGGGCACTGTTGCTCATGTTCCTGGGTCCTCTCTAATGCTATGCAACCCCCATGTGTGACTCTTTTTCTTTGCTTTGCTCACTTATCTCTACTTTTTCTTTACTAAAGGTTGTGAATTATATTTTTCATACTAAAAAATAAATAAAAGCTGAAAACAATACATAAGAAATTGAACTGTTCAGTGAGCTTATGAAGGCAATAAAGACACTTAAAGTTCATGTTATCATAACATAAGATGACAGGTAAAATTCATATTGTCTCTGAGACTAAAAGCTAGAGGAATCAACCTGGAAATTCTAACAGATCTATTGCTGTAGGAGTCAAGCTTGTCATTTGTAAAATAAGGATAATACTTGCCTCACAGGACTGTCTGGTGGATCAGATGAGGTATCGAGTATATGAGCTGTGTGGTGACCTGGTTCCCACCAGGTACTCAGGGGAGGAATGGCTCCTACACCATTCCCATACAGTGGCAGGAAAGCTGATGGAATCAGACACATTGGGGAAGGGCTGAAGGAGTTACCACTGTGTCTAGGAATATGTCCAGGTAGCTAAGGAGTAGATGTCACTGTTTCTTAGATATTTCCCTGTGTTCTGGGAACTGTGCCCTTTTCTCCCAGGTCCTACACCCTTTACTGATAGAGGATTTATGGTGTAAAAGCCCAGTCATTTTCTCTGGAGTCACTGGTGAGCAATGTCCACCAACCCTTTACCCCTGTAGAAGTGGATAAAGTCCTCTCTCCAGTTTATAGTTATAGTAACCAGGTGCACATGGATATCACCTTGGTGCTGCTTGGGCCTCTTATTAATATTTTCCAAATTCTTTTTTGGCAAAATGATCATTTATGTGTATTTCTTGTTTGTTTTGCATACATAAATATTCTCACAAAACTCAGATATTGAAGGCTAGGCCAGGAAAAAATACCTGCATGATAGTGACTGTGCTGTTCTCATGGGTTAATATCTTGTCTGCAGACTCCCTTTCCTCTATTGAGTTCACTCTCAGGAAATTTGTCAGGTAACACTTTAGCAGTTCAGCAGACCCATCAATACATTTGAGTTTTAAATCCTTTGTAATGAACATGTTGTGGTCCATGAACCAGCTGCGTAATGATCACCTGGGAACTAATTAGAAATGCAGAATCTGAGGTCCTGCCTCAGACCTACTGAGTTAGAATCTTCATTTTAACAAGATCCCAAGATTATTCCTAAGACATTGAAGTTTGAAAAGCACCACCTTAGAAAGAGAGTCTTCAGGCTTCCTACTCCCACATTTACATAAAATATGTGCCTAAAAAGATCAACATATGTGCCACATAAGACACACATCACAGATTATTAAATAAGCCCATGTATTTCAAAATGAAGTTGTCCTTCTCCCATGAAAAGTAGATCTTGAAATCAATGCAATGGGTCAAGACAGGCAATTTTTGAAAAATAAAACAGGATAGAATAGAGTTGAATACAAACAGAAAACATCAAATTGCATTGTAAGTAGAGTGAATTTTTTTGTGAAATTTGTGTTTCAGTTATGTGTATATGTGTGTGCACCATGAGTTATGAGAAAAATAAATTTCTGACTGTGGGCTACAGTAAGAAAATGGAGAAAGACTGCACTGGATTCTGCATCTCAAAGCATAGCCTGTTCATTTTATATTTGTATTTCTAGTGCCTAACACAAGTAACTGACAAGTAGTAAGTACTTAATAAAAATGTAAATAATAATGACTGAGTCTCCAAATTTAGCCCCTGTCTACCTAAATAACTCTGAACAGATAACTTAAATTGTCTAACAGGGTTTACTTATACTCTCGAAAGTACTGGGGAGCTATGGGCTTCACAGGCTGTACAAGTCCTGCTATATATAGTAGAATATCAGTAGAGATATCAGTTCACTATATATAGTTCACAGTCAAAGCTTCCCTTACACATATTCAGCAGCACCAAGGAGAGCTCCTGCACTGTAAGGGGTGGAACTTATCAGCCCCTGGAAAGTAAAACTAAACAACTGTAGAATCTGTGCTATAAAAAGATCCAGGGCCGGATGAGGTGGCTCACATCTATAATCCCAGTAGTTTGGGAGGCCGAGGAGGGTGGATCACCTGAGGCCAGGAGTTTGAGACCACCCTGGCCAACACAGTGAAACCCCATCTCTATTAAAAATACAAAAAGTTAGCTGAATGTGGTGGTGGGCACCTGTAATCCCAGCTACTTGTGAGGCAGAGGCAGGAGAATTGCTTGAACCCGGGAGGTGGAGGTTGCAGTGGGCCGAAATCATGCCATTTCACGCCAGCCTGGACAGAGCGAGACTCTACCTCCCCCCCAAAAAATGGGGGGTAGCAGTTAAGTACATACCTGCAGATGATCTTACTAGACTTAGTTTGAAGGAATTAAGACATTAGATTTTAAAGACAATATACATCATACTGATTTTGTTCTTGGACTTCACATGGTTTCTAGTTTTAAGTGGTACCCAGAGCATGAAAAAGATCTACAGTAGTTCCAGACTGTAGTGGGAGCTTCTCTGACACTTCAGCCTCATGACCCTGCAGATCCAACTGTATTGTGTCCATGCTAGAAAGAGAGGCTCCATAAAGTTTTAGAAAGCCCCAATAGTAGAATTAAAGTATATGTCTCTAGGGTTTTTTAAGCAAAATAATTCCCTCTTTTCTTGGCAACTAGTGTACATTTGAGAATCTGCTCCTGGCTTGCTATCAAAACTAGTAGAGACTTAACACCTGACCACGAGGTATTAGTTTTCCATACTAACAAGCTACTTTTAATGAATGTGTTGCTGTCTACTCTGTTGAAAAATAAAGTTTTGTGTGGACATCAGCTTTCAACCATTAATCGCAAATGGCTTTAAAAGATCAGAGCTGAGTAAGCCAAGAAGCCACAAGTAAATTTCATGTGCAGTTTGATCAGACTCACTGACTCTCTCTCAACCAACATATATCTCATACAGCATCTTGGAGAGTTCTTCATCCTTGTGACCAGTTAAAAAAAAGAAATATAAAACAATGTATCAGTTCCTGGATATATCTTCTTGGTATATTGATAGTAGGTGTAAGCGGATGGCTGCCTCACTGTAGTCCTATTCAGGGATAACCCAGAAAAGTAGAAAAAAGACATGCTAGGATTCGGGGTAGAATTTTGTGTGAATCATATGGTTGTCCATTTTGCTTAGAACCCTTAATGATTGAAGGTATGGATCTACCCTGCCTCAGGAGCAATGACTAAAATACTGGCTGGTCAGCGACATGGAGAGAATTAGTTGGACAATTAATGATGAGAATTTTAGATGTCCTAGACGTCTTAAGGAGGATTCAAAATTTCAGCAAGACTGAATTCTCATTGGAGGCTCTGAGGGAAAATTTTCATTCAAGTTCTTTCATGTTGTTTTCAGAATTGTTTTCTTTAAAACCTTGTGAGGTGAGTCTTGCATAAATTACACTAGGTTTCACTCCATTGAAGATAATTCACACTGACAGATATTTTTGAGATCATCTTTCTCTATTTTTGTCTCTTGCTGGTATAGCTGAGTGTGGCTGCTTTCAGTTCCTAAAGGCTATGTGCATTCCTTGCCACGTGGTACCCTCCAGCTTTAAGGCAGCAGCAGCACATGGAATCCTTTCTATGCTTTTAATCTCTGATTTCTCTGTCTCTGACATCCAGGCTCGACCCTTCTAGTTTGGTTGAGAGAATATTTGTGTCATGCTTTCAATCTCTTGCAAATGACCTTTGTGTGAGTGAGTGCTCTTTCTTATTTTTCTAAGGTTTCAGAGAAAGACTGTAACAACTACATCCTCAGCTGTTTCTCTGTGTCATACTTTCAGAAGGAATCTCTTAATTTTAGTATATTTTTTCATTTGGATAGGATGGGTATTTTCCAGTTCTCAAGTTTTAGTTCCTTTTTATTTAACAGCTATACTTTCAATATATCTCTCTCATCATCTTTTGCCATAAGCAGCAGGAACTAACCAGACTACACTTCAAAACATTGCTTGGAAATAATCACAGCTAAATGTCCCAGTGCATCACTTGCAAGTTCTGCTTTCCACATAACTGTTGAAAACTATTTCTCTAATTTTCATGCTACTACATATAAGGATCTTCTTTCTTCCAGTCTCTAGTAACATACTCCTCACATACTGTTGGCCCCTCACCAGCAGAACCTTTAAGATGTATGTTTTTACTTACAGTTAGTTAAAGATAATCATGTTCCTCAAAATTCTCCCAGCCTCCATCAACTTCTGGTTTCCCCAGCCTCTCTCATGTATTTAGGCATTCTCTACTTTCAGTAACAAAATCTTTATTAATATTCTGTTACTGTGTAACATATCACCAAATGTAGCACCTTCAAACAATACCTACTTATTATCTGACAGTTCTATAGGTCAGAACTTTGGAATTCATGACTGAATTCCTTGATCAGGGTTTTACAAAGCTAAAATCAAGGTGTTAGCTAAACTGAGCTCATATCTGGGGGTCTTGACAAAAAGTAATGTACTACAAAACTAATTAGTCTTGGCAAAATTTAGTTTCTTGTACTTGTAAACTAAAAAGAAAGTCTCAAGGCCCCCACCGACTGAACAGACCAATTCTTAGCCAAGGGGACTGCAGAGAAACCTTAAAACCTGAGTTCCTGGATATCACAGGATGCTAGGTCAGACACTCCTCATTATACCTCCTCCCTTTTACATTTAGAGAAAACAACTTACCACCATAAATGTCTCTCTCTCTCTCTCTCTCTCTCTCTATATATATATATATATATATATATATATATATATATATACACATATATACACACACATATACATATATATGCATATATATTTAATGCTAATAGAATGGAATTTCTGTGGCAATGAGATATGAAATTACAAACAGGACCTAAGGTCATGGCAGGTAAGGGTTAAGTCATGCATGCCTACACTTAAAGAATAAACTGTTTTAACTGCTACAAGGTTTTTCTTTTTCTCTAGCAGCTACACAAGCACTGGCCTTGGGATAAGCAATATTAAACAGGTATTAAAACAATCGTATCTCACTACCAGATGCTGACTAACTGACTCCCTGTTCTACAAGCCATAACTACAGCTTTGATTGGACAAGAGATTGATTTCAGTAACTTTCTACTGATAAGCCCACTGACCATGGACTGGTTCTGGGCCAGTTTACAGAGGCCAGAACTTGAGCACCTTCATGTCCCTGCTTTACCTTTTGACTTACAGAGACTTATTGTAATACATTTAAATGTTAAGTTTGCATCCCAAGGTGAACCAGGTTCATGTATAACATGCATGTTTATTCAGTAGGCATGCATTAGGACTCACTTAATGATATTCATATCTCCTCCCATAACCTGTTGAATGTGTGTGCTTAGCCAACCCATCCAGCATAAATTCCTGTCTTACCCCTTCCTCCCTCAAAGTGCCTGTTTCCAGGTTCTGCCAGACTGTCAGAATGGCTACCTTGCAGGCTGTAACTCTTTATAAAAAATAAAATCTCCTTTCCAAATTTACAAATTGTGTCATTTCTAAGTCAACATACTGTAGGTCTGAGGTCCCCAGTTAGGACAGGAACAGAAAATCTTAATTCAAGTTGTGATTGATGTTATTTAAAGCTAGGCTTTAGAAATTGTGAAAACAGGTTTATTTTCCATTCATCTTTATTTCTAGAGCATAACTTTACCTGGTTCCAACTGAAAATCGAGGACGTATACCAGGACCCAACCTCCCTAGGAGCCTGAACTTCAATTTCTGTGTGCCAGCCCCTTGAAACTGCTGAAAACTTCACCATTTATCAGCCTAATATCCTCAACTTTCCTATCAGCAAATGTCTCAAAGCAAAAAGTTCTACAAAGTCTAAGTTTCACATCTGCGAAATTCTTTTCTCTTTAAAATTTTGGTCACACAAATCTCCAGTGCTTTGTTATCTTCCCAATGTTTTCAAACAGATTGTCTTCTGTTCAGCTTTTCTAGTAGTTCTTCATGGGAGAGTTTGCTCCGAAACAAGGTAATCTACCATTGCTGAAAACCTTACTTTTCTAGTCCTCCTAATTAAGAACTTATTCCATAATAGGTGCCCTTTAGTGATGACTTCATTGAGAAACCAATGTTTTGACACTCTGTCCACCTTGTGAACACTCATGCACATATCTCTCCTCTAAACCTCCTCATCACTAATTTTCCAAGTTTGATCTTTCCAAGTCCCTGAGAAGCCAGCCAACCCACGTGCTCATGAATCAGGCTGTCTCTCTTTCCATGCCAAGTGAACAAGTTATATCATTGAAATTTCTGCCCATTAGGAAGATTTCTCTCTGTTGCTGTATTTCCTGAATGAGATGATAGTATAGCAGCCTTTCTATTCCAGTAGGTTCCAGAATGCCATGCACATTCATCCATAAAGCAGACCCACAGTTTTCTATTTTCTGGTTACAGGAAATTTTCCATTAGGTCACAAATGTGTGTTGGTAGAGAGGTGGCCAAGCAACAGGAGAGAGTACCTTGAGAGTCTGAACTTCTTGCTTATGTAGTTTTCTTGTGCCTTTTAGTCATGTTTACGTTCAGTCAGTTACGTATAATTCTCATCTTAAAATAGAATTCTTCTGTGCATTTCTAGTTATGCAGTTTGATGAATTAAACAGTGCCTAGTTCCTGATAACATTTCGAGGTACATAGTTACTCGGAATTCCGTAGTCAGATGCTGGGTACCAGCCAGCACCCCAGAGCTGCTTTCCAAATATAGAGTAGTTGTTGGCTTATTTCCTCTATGACATCATCTCACAAACTCCCCAATCTGATTATTTATTATGATACAGTTTGAGGTCTCCAGAAATTAGCCTCAGTTCAGAGCCTTTAGCTAATAACTACCAAAAGATTTTGGTATTTTATTTTCCTTAGTTCACAGTCACTCTGAAAAGTGTCTTTAGGTTCCACTGGGGAAAGTTTGATGTAAGATTCACAGTATACACCAGTGTCTGCAAGATCGTACCTTAGAGGCACGCTTCCTTCCCCTCAGTTGGGTAAGAAGTTTAGAAAACATACCATAGCATCTGGAGTTAGACTTTCTAGTAGACCTAGAATTTTTTTCAGCCTGAGTATGTCAGGCAGCATCCAATAGGCTGCCCAATTATTTCCTTTTAAAGTATTATGCAGCCATCAAAAACAATGAGTTCATGTCCTTTGTAGGGACATGGATGAATCTGGAAACCATCATTCTCAGCAAGCTGACACAAGAACAGAAAATCAAATGCCACATGTTCTCACTTATAGGCTGGTGTTGAACAATGAGAACACATGGACACAGGGAGGGGAGCATCACACACTGGGGCCTGTCAGGGGGAATAGGGGAGGGACAGCGGGGGGTGGGGAGTTGGGGAGAGATGGCATGGGAAGAAATGCCAGATATAGGTGATGGGGAGGAAGGCAGCAAATCACACTGCCATGTGTGTACCTATGCAACAATCTTGCATGTTCTTCACATGTACCCCAAATCCTAAAGTGCAATAAAAAAAAAAGAATGCTCTGATTAGCCATCACCACAAATCCTATGGGCCAAAAATTTACTAATTACCATTTAATTCCTGTGGCTTATTGTGGTAGCTACACTCACCTTGTCTCAGACTATTAAGCCCTGTCACCTGATTTCCACCACTCTGGGATTCCATAATTCACGTTAAGATGAGGTATAAGTTGAGGTAGGATAATTCTACTGCAGCATTCTCCACCATCATCTCCAGCCTACAAAGCATGGGCCCACAGAAATCTTCAAATATGCTCTTGACCCTCTCACCAATGCATTTCTTAATGCCTCAGAGTATGTCTGCACGAATGCCCCATCCCATGTATCAGAGTTTTACTTCTTCTCTACTAGTGTCCTTACTTTGTTGTAAAAGTGATTGCATTTGGAGCATTTAATCGGCAGCAGAACTGCAACACCTTAAGGACCTAGCCTTGGTTCACAGCTATATCTACCCTAAGATGAGGGACTCCTTCAAACCTATCTTAGAGGCTTTCTGGTTCTGTACATATGTGCTCTGCTGTATTTTCACAGCTTCCAATGTCCTCTTTTTTTCTATGCATACTCTCATGGGTTGTCAGATGAACACAGGTGACTCCAGAAACTTTTTGGTAATTATTTTTGTTTTAATACTTAGGTAACATAGCCACTTGATTTCTCAAAGCTTTGGATTCCACTTGCACTTCATTCCATGCCACCAGTGGTGTATGAATTATCATGATACTACTACATGCCGTGTACCTATGATCTTCTCCTAACAGCTTCCCCCTACTGTTCTCAACCCTATTGCCAGTAGGTTATTCTTTTCTTCCTCAAATTAACAAGAAAATTCCTGGGGTGACTTCCTGTATCTGTTACTGTACCTGAAAAGTGCTTTGCAGGAAATAGGGGGTACATTTGCAGTGGAAAATGTGAGAGCAGTTCTTAATAAAAAAGAATAGACAAAGGTACTGGAAGGGTATTAGAGAACCAAAATGAATAGTGCAATACACCATGGCTATTAAAGGTGAAATGACCAGAAGTAAGCCTGAGGCACAGAGGGAAAGAGAGGTAACTAAAAGTTAGAGATACAGAGCCTATGTGGAGAGGGCCACCTTCTAGGAACATTGGGAGAAGGGTCTTCATAAGCATTTGACAACACTGCAGGCAACAAGCTGGGAGAAAAATTTCCTGACTGCACTCATCACTGCTGGCTCCCAGAAGAAGAGGGGACCCTTTGATGTGGTCCATATAGGACAGATTCCCTTGAAATACAGAGCATGGTGAAGAAGAGTGGAGAGTGAATTGGGATGGGAAGATGCGGAGATATCCACAAAAGAGAGAGGACCATGCTAATAGTACTCACTAGGAATTGTGCCTGCAGCTTTGTGCATAATGTAAGGAGGAGGATTAAAAGCATATTGTTCTGTAAGTGTGAGCTCCAGCAGGGCTGAAATTTGCCTGAGCTTTCTATTGAAATAAAAAATATACCTGCTTGGCATTGACCCATGATAAAGGATTAAAACATATTAACTAAGAGTGCTGTTTGATAATCATGGGTCTGAGGAAAATCAGGGGTGATTTTTACCAGTCTGTTAGCTTTATTGATAACAGTGAGATCAATCATTTAAACCTAGTCTCAGTGAACCTCATTGCCAAGGGCTCTGCTGTTGAGACTGGCTACATAGCAAGAATATGCTTACATAACCAGCAATGTAGCAAACCTGGACTGAGACTTTATTTTGAGTTTTCTGGTTTCAAGGTATTCTGGGCATAAATTAATGGTTCCTGATCTGAAAAGAGAAGTGCATCTTTGCAGGGCTACTATAAAGAGGGAGGATCATCAAAGTTCATACCTGGCCACCCCAGATCCCTTACTATGAGATAGCTTTTGACTATTATGTTTCTCCTTAACACTGTTGCTATGTTGCATCCGTTTTTTCTCCAACAAACTGTAGATTTGCAATAATCACCATTTGGGATCCCGTGAGACTTCTTTAGAAATGGAACTGTTCAGCTGCCACAGTTATCACAACATCTGGAGGAAAAAATACACTATACTATGATATGCTTTGACTTTGCTTTGTTTATAGGTGTGATTTTCTCTAAAGACACTTTCAGGTTCCATGGAATAAACATATTAAACCCTGCCATTATGGATTTTTACTCTTAATCTTTGTTATATAACTTAGAAAAGCTTTCACATTCCCCACCAAAAAAGATACACTGTAATTCTTTTTTTCTGCTTATCTTATGGTTTAAAGTTAATAAGACCAAGATCATAGTGAGTACATAAATCAGTGGTGATTAGCCTTTATCATGAATCAGAGTCACCTAGGCAGCCTGTTTAAGATGGAAATCCTAGAGCTCCAGTCAGTGGATCTGAGGTGGGGATTATAAGTTCAAATTTTTGATGAAGTCCTATGGTGATTCTGACATGTGACAAACTGGCACACTTTAAAATGCATTAATAAAGTGAGATAAGATTAAATTCATAGTGCAAATCCTTCTTCATGATGTTCCTTTTGGAACTGCAAGTAAGTGCTTCTAGAGATATAGAGTCCACAGTTATTTATATAGACAGGGAATGATCTCAGACAAGAATTCTTGACTTAGGTATTATTATTTACAAATTTATTAAGAACCTATTACTTGTCAGGCACTGTGCTAGGTATTAGTGGTACCAGGATAGAGAACAGGTTGTGCTTGTTCAAACAGAGTCCAGTGTTTCTCAATTTTAAAAAACCTCAGCCAGAGTCAGAAAGATATCGTTCATATATACATAACTGAAATACAAATTTCAGAAAACAGTTTTAATCCTACCTACCTGCCATACAATCTGATGTTTACTATCTGGTTCTGGTTGATTCTACTATATCAGATTTCATTTAAAAATATTGCAAGTCTTGGCCTACCAAATTTGTTTTAAACTCTGCTAATGTAGGAAGGTGAAACTTCAGTTTGACAAACACAGGTCTATTTAATAATCTGCGATGTGCATTCTATGAAACACATGTATATATCCTTCTAGGCACATGTATCATGAAAAGGTAGAATTGGGGAGGCTAAAAACTTCCTCATAAACCTTGCTTCTCAAACTTTAGGTGCACAGGAATCACCTGCAAATCTTGTTAAAATCAGAAAAGGTTCTGATTCAGTAAGTCTGGTATGACCATCTGAGATTCTACATTTCTAACTGTCTTACAGGTGATGCTGATGCAGCTGGTCCATGGACCACTACTTGAGTAGCATTGCTCTAAAAATTACAAATGTGGGTAGCAGTGTTAAACTGGTAAGGTGGGACCTGGCAGGACTTTCCTATAAGAGAATTTCCTCTAAGGAAAGATGAGTCAAGCATACAAAGCACTGACAGATGAGAACAGGTAAGTGTGTGCCACTCAAATTTTACTCCAGCCTCTATATCTGAATTTGGTGGAGAGATGGCTGTATGTAAACACTTACAAATCAACAAGCATAGAAATAACTGTTTTATTAAAAATCTGAAATTCCCCAGGGGCTGAAGCATCACTGAGGTGTTACTCTATTGGGCAAGTATAACTAAAGTGAGGAAGGGAACTTTATCCACATTTTCATAGTTGTTGTGGATTGGGTATGTAGGCTTGGCTCACTGGGGACTCCAGCGAAATCAACTGGGCCTGTTACCTTGAGAACTTCAGCCCATAAGCATCAATAGGAGCTTTAGGAAGATGCAAGATTTATGAGAAGGAGCACAGTGCCCAGTGGACATGACATCATCTAAGAGAGGATGGCACCCACCTTTCAGTTTCCTAGACTTATTCCTGGATACAGGTAAGATATACCCTAGTCCTCTTCCAAGTGTCTGAGGGGTAATTTTTTCTCCCTGTGCAGGGGAGCAGGTAGATGTCAACCCAACACATTTATTCTGTACCTCATCCAACCCACTCAGCAGTTCTGAAAAACAGGGTATTATCTCCATTTGACAAAACAACATGACTGTCCATTAGAGCAATGGATCTGTAGTAACCCCATGTTGACTTCTCCAGATGAATCACACAGGTAGGCAATGTGAGTTTTACCTATCATTTTAAGTTCTAACAACAAGAACTTTAAGTGCCTCTGCTGAATTTCGTAAGTTCACTGAACAGTTATTCTCATCACCTTTCACATACTGTGTTCTGATTTTTAAAAATATTTTACTGTTTTTGTAAGAAAAGTAATTTGTGTTATCTGGGGAAAGATAAATTAGAAAGAAAACAAAGAAATGAAATAACCTGCTATCTCACAACTCAGAAAACTACTGTTAATCTTTCATGTATTTAACAAAAACAGATTCTGTAGATGATATAAGCTGCTTTATTTTTCCAAGAATCATAACGTCTCTGCAATGCACATGTGTGAAAATCTGCTACTGAAACATAGAGCAAGCAAGCACTGGCAGTTGGGTCAAAAGGCTACTGGTAGCAGGAAGAACACCTAAAGCAAAGTATTGCCACAGGTAAAACATATGACCTGACAAATGTCTGCCAGGGACACTACACATAAGGAATGTCTTCAGTGTCCCTTCGTGGGGCCCTGCAGCCACCCCTGAATTCCCTTGGACCCCTAGGATAGAAGGGGTCCTGTAAATTTCTTTGCATCCACAAAAACGCCCCCAACTTCTGTTTGCTTTTTCTCCTTTTATCCTCCACCCTAGCCATGTTGTCAAATTCTCTTATCATGTCTTCATTGCTGAAATTCATATCATGTATGGCTTCCTTATATTGCTTGAGGTAATGAGCCAACCCCTTGTTGGTTTTTCTTTTGGCTTTCCTGGGTACATCATCGTCAGCTGGGCGCTTTCCTGCAGTCCTTGTTTGACTCTCTGGCTCTCCCTCACTCCCTGGCTCTCCCTCACTGTCTGGCTCTCCTTCACCCTCTGCCCTTTCCTCTCTCTCTGGCTTTCTCTCTCTCTCTGATCCTCCCTCCATCTCTGCCTCTCCCTCCTTCTCTGACTTTCCTTCTTCTTTTGCCTTTTCCTCACTTTCTGGCTTTCCTTTATCCTTTAACATTTCCTCATCTCCTGTCTTGCCCTTGTTTTCTGTCTTTCTCTCATTTTCTAACTTCTCCTTGTCTTCCAGAGTACAAGCTACTTCTGGCTTTCCCTCGTCCTGTGGCTGTTCTTCATTTTCCATCTTTCCTTGGTTCGAAGTCATTCCTTCATTTTCATTGCAGAGTTTTTCCATGTCGAGATTTCCCCTCCTTTTCCTGTCCTGGGGGATGGGGGTAGAGGCAAGAGGAGACAAAGAGGAGACATGGGAGACTGAGGGTGTGGGGTGGAACGCAGGTCTGGACAGTACTTTCATCTCACCCCCGGTGAGGGTTCCCCTAAACTGGACATGCCCCCAAGAGGGCGTTCTGCCCACCACGTAGCCCGCCACTCCTCCCACACACATGAGCCAGCCATTGCCTGGCCGGCCCTGCCACCTTCTCTGCACTGGTTCAGCCGGGTAAGGTGCGTGTTCAGGTGGGTGGGGGATGGGCAGGGGCCCCAATTCGGCTCTGGCCGGGCCCTCCACACCCTCAACTCTTGTGGGCCCCTGTCCCCCCTCCCCACCCTGCTTTCACGGACCTGCGGGGATTCTGGACAGGTTGCTCCTCCTTTTCAGGCCTCGCAGAGCACTGGGAACAACAGAGGCGCAGACCTGCGGACAGACAGGAGACTCGGGTAGGGGCTGCGCGCTCGGCGGCCTCACAGGGACTCGGCTCCCTTTCCTGAGTCCAGGCCCTGCTCACCCAACGTTTTCTTCCCCTACCTCCCCTGCACCCCAGCCGCCATTTCTTTCCAGGCCTCGGGCACCAAACCAGGATGCTTTCCAAGCTGCGTTTGTCTCTGTGTCCCCTTCTCCCAGAGGCAACCTGTCCCAGCGCCACCCTGCTTTTGCGGAGATCAGGTGTTTCCACGGGAGCAAACAAATATAACAAAAATAACAAATATTTCCAGAATATCTGTGTTTCACTGTAGCACTGCGGGGTCGCTCCCACACCCCCATTTCCAGCACTAAAATGGAGTGGAGGGTTCAGTGCAACGGGGCAGGCATCGAGAAGGCGGGCCAGGGTTGCTTCGGGGTTCTCACTACCCCTCTCCCAGCCGCTCCACATCACCCTCCTCACCCTTCTCTCAGATCCCTTCTCCACCCCCTCCCACTCCTACTGCCAGCCACCTGCACCGCTGTTCCATGGTCCGCCGGCAGCCCCGCCTTCACACTGACCTGCGGGTACCCAGGATAGGCCTGTGCCTTCTCTGGCTCGCTGAAGCCCGCTCTCTGCACCCCCGCCGCCCCAGCAGCTCAGACAGCTGGTTCTGCGCGGGCGCCAGGACCCGACCGCAGGGAGGGCGCGGGGGCTGGTGCCCACGTAGGCGCCCGGCGGGTCACGTGATCGCCGCGTCACTGGAGCTCCGCTCCCCCTTGCCTGACCCACCTCACCATCCATCCCCGAGGGACCGTGAGGCTGGGGACAGTCGGGGTCGGGTTCATTTGTGTAGCAAAATGGGGTCACAGAGAAGAAGAGGAGGGAGTGCCGTTCTGACCCTAAAGTGCTTTACCTGGCGCATCTTAAAGCATCCTCACAGGGCATCTCTCTCTGATGCCCATTATCGCCAGGTGTGACAGCCGATCAGAGAGGGTATCCGACTTTGCCAAGAGCGCTCAGCCCCAGAACTCCAGAGACCGCTTTCAAAACCGTCTCTGCCTGACTCCAGAGGCTGGGGTGGTGGTGCCTGCCAGGAAGCTGAGCTGCCACCTTGAGTGATGCTGTTCTTGGGGTTCTGTCCTGGGCCTCCTCTCTCATCAGTCCTCAAATTCTCTCTCCCTGTTTGATCTCATTCATTTCCTGTAAACACCGATGACTCCCAGATGTATGTCTCCAGGCTATTCCCTTCTCTGTGTCTCATATCAACTGTCTATGGGACATCAGGGCTTGAGTGTCCATGAGGGACCCTAAAGCCCGTGTAACCCAAATTGATTTCATCAGCTTCCTTCTTGTTGCTTCCGTTGGTCTCTCGCAACACTTGAAACTTACCTTACAACATTTGACCAGTTTTCATAGAGGGAGAATCTCAGACAGCTAGAAAAGAAAGCATTAAAACATTTTAAACATGAATTTCAGATGCACAAATTTATCATAACCCATGGATCACATCACACCCTTATCATTGATCCCTGCTTGTCCCTCTTCCTTCTCTTTTCTTTCCTGTCCACTTATTTCCTTCCCTTCCCATCCTTCGTCTTTTTTTCTTTCCTTTTCTTTCACATTGGTGAGACCACCACCCACAAAAACTAAAAATCACCAATTTTTTAAGCTTGTCCAGTGTAGTGCCATATATATGTGTACTGTATGTGTGTGCACATATGTGTATGTAGTGTGTATTTTTGTACATAAATCTGGGCAACCAGTATTTTCATTATGATTTGCAAAATATCATGATTACCTGATTATAAATTATGTGTGTTACACAACCAATTCTGATTATATTTCTGCTACAAATCTTCATTCAGTAAAACCTCGATCTTCCTAGGATACTTTGCTCTATCAATATGTGTATTTGTCATTATCACCACATCACCAATAATTCTGTCCTCAATGTTGAATTTTTTTTCTAAATTCTCGAGGCTATGTGTTTTCATTTCCTCCGTATAAACTTTTGTAAAATTATTATAATTATTCAAGAATTTGATGAAAATAATATCAAATCATAGTTTAAAAACTTTCTGTTTTAATCATCTAATGATAGTGATTTTTTAAGGTGTCATCAGTAATTACTTTGCTAAATTATTTTGCTAATTGTAGCCAACATATTGAACAACCATTACTCCTATTTTAAAACATGTACACAAAAGTGTGGAATTCAAAATTAGTATCATTAAGTTCAATGAAATGTCATTTTATGTAAATTAAAAATCTGTTCACAAAATGAGAAGTCAACACAACTTTTGCATTTGCATGTACTAAATTGACACATTGTTCCTCAGGTAATTACCAGATTTGAAGAAGATATCATAACAATTCTCTTGATGCATGGTATATGTTGATAAACATATTTTTAAGTTAAATGTTTGTCATCCACTTTTTTAGAAAAGTAACCATTACTAAACATACCATTCACTAGGGACTCTTTTGTTTTTTATTGCAAAATTAAAGAATCATTCCCACAGGTAAAATAAATATGGACATATATTAACACTATAAAACCACTAAATGATACCAATACCTGGCAGAGACACACACAAAAGGGGAAACTTCAGGCCAATATCCTTAATCAACATGGATGCAAAAGTTCTCAACAAAATACTGGCAAACCAAATACAGCAGCACACCAAAAAAGGTATCCACAATGATCAAATAGGGTCCATCTCCAGGATGCAAGTTTGGTTCAACATACACAAATCAGTAAATGTGATTTGTCACATAAACAGAGCTAAAAACAAAAGCCACATGATCATCTCAATAGATGCAGAAAAGGCTATGGATAAAATTCAACACCTGTTCATGCTAAAAACTCTCAATAAACTAGGTATTGAAGGAATGTACCTCAAATAATAAGAGCAGTCTATGACAAACCTACAGCCAATATTATACTGAATGGGCAGAAGTTGGAATCATTCCCCTTGAGATCCAGAATAAGATAAGGATGTCTCACACACTGCCAGACAAAACCATGGCAAAAATGGAAGTAAAAAGTGGGGATCTGTGGCAGGCATAATAATTGTTTTCAAAGATATCTAGGTCTTAATGCCTGAAACCTGTGAATTTTACCTTATATGGCAGAAGGGGACTTTGCAGATGTCATTAAGTTAAGGATCTTAAGATAGGAAGATTACCAAGGGTTATCCAGGAAGACCCTAAATGTAATAACAAGTATACTTATAAAAGGGAAACAGAGATTTTACTACAGAAGAAGAAGGCAATGTGAAAACTGAAGCAAGGTGTTACACTGCAGACTTTGAAGATGAAGGAAAAGACCATGAACCAAGAAAAATAAGGAATGCAAATTCCAGAAGATGGAAAATGTAAGAAAATAGAGTCTCTCCTAGAACCTCCAGAGCAAGCAAAACTCCTCCAATATCTTTACTTCAGCCCAATAAAACTACTTTTGGACTTTGGACTTCCACACTGTAAGAGAATTAACGTGTATCATCTTAAGCCAACAAAATTGTTATTTGTCACAGCAGCCCTAAGAACTAAAGGTTTCCTAACCCATTCTGGCTTATTTTAACATAAATATCAGTAATAATATAACTGAATACCGAGTTGGCAGGGGCCAAGTGGCAGCACTCAACCGTCAAAGGTAAGGTGGGCATAGTTACTATAATGGACAGCAGAGGTAAAGCAGCAGTCAGAGTAGTCTGACTCATGTAGAGCTCTGGCACTGGCTAATTAATCGATGTGTTCCTAGAAGTGAAATTGATAGGAAGCCTGCTGCATTCCTTCTGAAATTAAACAAACAGAAAACTTCTAGGTCAAATGGACAAAAGACTAATTTAAATTACAGATACAGAATCACGGCCCCTCAATTTCTAGACTTGAGCCATTTTACAGACCCAGACCCCTTGAATGAAGGGGAGGCCAGGTCCCCTTGAGGAAGGACCCCACTACATTACCAACAATTTATGCAGTGAATCTTTCTCCCATCCTTCCCCAAGGAGACCTCTGGCCTTTTACCAGGGTAACTGTGCACTGGGGAAAGGGAAATGATCAGATATTTTGGGGACTACTGGACACTGGCTCTGAGCTGATGTTAATTTTGGGGGAACCAAAATGTCATCGTGGTCCCCCAGTTAAAATAGAGCTTAAGGAGGTTAGGTAATTAATGAAGTTTTAGCTCAGGTCTGACTAAGTCCAGTGGGTCCCCAGACCCATTCTGTGGTCATTTCCCTAGTGCTAGAATGCATAATTGGCTTAGACACATTAGCTGGCAGAACCCCCACATTGGCTCCCTGACTGGTAGGATGAGAGCTATTATGGTGGGAAAGGCCAAATAGAAGCCATTAGAACTGCCTTTACCTAGAAAAATAGAAAATCAAAAACAATATCTCCTCCTTGGAGGAATGGTGGAGATTAGTGCCACCATCAAAGTATTGAAACACACAGGAGTGGTGATTCCCACCACATTCGCATTCAACTCTCCCATATGGCCTGTGCAGAAGACAGAGGAATCTTGGAGAATGACAGTGGATTATCGTAAGCTTAACCAAGTGGTGACTCCAATTGCATCTGCTGTACCATACGTGGTTTCATTGCTTGAGCAAATTGACATGTCTCCTGGTACCTAGTATGCATCTATTGACTTGGCAAATGCCTTTCTCTCTATTCCTGTCCATAAAGCCCACCAGAAGCAATTTGCCTTCAGCTGGCAAGGGCAGCAATGTACCCTTACTGTCCTACTTCAAGGTATATCCAATCTCTGGCTTTGTATCATATTCAGAGAGACCTTGATCACTTTTCATTTTTGTAAGATATAACACTGGTCCATTACATTGATGACATTATGCAGATTGGATCCAGTGAGGAAGAAGCAAAAACACTGGGCTTATTTGTAAAATATTTGCATGCTAGAGTATAGGAAATAAATCTGACTAAAACTCAGGGTCTCTCTACCTCAGTAAAATATCTAGGGTTCTAGTGATGTGGGACCTGTGGAGATTGCCTCTAAGGTAAATGATAAGTTGCTGCATTTAGCTCCTGCTACAACCAAGAAAGAGGTACAATGCCTGGTGGGCCTATTTGGATTTGGGAGGCAACACATTTCTCATTTGCGTGTGTTACTCTAGTCCATTTATCAAGTGGTCTGAAAAGATGCCCATTTTGAGTGTGGTCCAGAACAAGATAAGGCTCTGGAACAGGTCCAGGCTGCTGTGCAAGCTGCTCTGTCACTTGGGCCATACGGTCCAGCAGATCCAATTGTGCTTGAGGTGTCAGTGGCAGATAGGGATGCTGTTTGGGACCTTTGTCAGGCTCTCACAGGTGAATCACAGCAGAGGCCTCTAGAATTTTGGAGCAAGGCCCTACCATCTTCCGCAGATAGCTACTCTCATTTTGAGAGACGGCTCTTGGCCTGTCATTGGGTTTTGGTGGAAACTGAACGTTTGACCATAGGTCATCAAATCATAATGCGACCTGAACTGCCTATCATGAACTGAGTGCTTTCTAACCCAACTAGCCATTAAATGGGTTGTGCACAGCAGTATTCCATCATCAGCTGGAAGTTATGTATACATGATCAGGCTCAAGCAGGTCCTGAAGGCACAAGTAAGTACATGAGGAAGTGGCTCAAATACCCAAGGTCTCCACTACTGGTGCACTGCCTTTTCTCCCCCAGCCTGCCCTGATGGCCTCATGGAGAGTTCCCTATGATCAGTTGACAGGAAGAGAAGACTAGGGCCTGGTTCACAGATGGTTCTTCACGATATGCTGGCACCATCCAAAGCGGACAGCTGCAGCACTACTGCCCCTTTCGAGGACATCCCTGAAGGACAGTGGTGAAGGGATATCATCCCAATGGGTAGAACTTCAAGCAGTGCACCTGGCTTTGCACTTTGCATGGAAGGAGAAATGGCCAGATAGATGTGTGATTATGTACGGACTCATGGGCTGAAGCCAATGTTTTGACTGGATGGTCAGAGACTTGGAAGACGCATGACTGGAAAATTGGTGACAAAGAAGTTTGGGGAAGAGGTATGGGGGTGGATGTCCCCACGTGGTCAAAAAACACGAATATATTTGTATCCCATGTGAGAGTTCACCAAGGGATGACCTCAGCAGAGGATTTTAATAATCAAGTGGATAGAATGATCTGTTCTGTGCACACCACTCAGACACTTTTCCCAGCTACCTCTGTCGTTGCCCAATGGACTCATGAACAAAGTGACCATGATGGCAGGAATGGAGATTATGCATGGACTCAGTAACATGAATTTCCACTCATCGAGGCTGACCAGCTATGGCCACTGCTGAGTGCCCAATTTGCCAGTAGCAGAGACTAACACTGAGCCCTAGATATGGGACCATTCCTTGGGGTGATCAGCCACCTACCTGTGACAAGTTGATCATATTGCACTTCTTCCATCATGGAAAGGGCAGTGGTTTGTCCTCACTGGAATAGACACTTACTCCAGATATGTGTTTGCCTATCCTGCATGCAATGCTTCTGCCAAAGCTACCATCCATGGACTCACAGAATGCTTTATCCACCATCATGGTATTCCACATGGCATTGCCTCTGTCCAAGGCACTCTCTTTACAGCTAAAGAAGTGTAGCAGGGCTCATGTTCATGGAATTCAGCGGTTTTTACAATGTTCCCCATCATCCTTAAGCAGCTGGATTGATAGAATGGTGGAATGGTCTTTTGAAGTCACAATTACAATTCCAACTAGGTGACAATACTTTGCAGGGCTGGGGCAAAGTTCTGTTATAAACACACACACACACACACACACACACACACACACACACACACACCACATCCTATTGGTTCTGTCCCTCTAAGAGTACCCAGAATATTACACTGATCAACAGTTAACCCTGGAATTATTGTAGTTTTCCCAATTTTCTGTTCACTCCTCTGGGCTCTGAATGGTCTAATCTCCCTAGAGGCTTCTGAAAATACATCCAAGGATGCTGTTTAACATTTTTTTAAAAAAATTGTGGCCTGCATAATTTTAAGTCACAATATTATTGATATTTAAGAACACATTCTAAAAGAAAAAAACATGAATAATTGTATGAAAACCAGAGAGAAGTCATTTGCAAAGTCATCTTCTATAATGGAGTACTTACAAAGAAAGATGTTAGAAAGTAATTTCAAAAGATAATTTACATATAATATATAAACAATAAACATATTAAAATATGCCAAAAACACAAGAACTAATAAGATGCAAAGAAAGATAAATTCTGATAATTAATATTAAGTGAAAAACAATAGTTGCAATAGAAGTTGGATACTGCAATTGCACTTTTGGAGAAGACTCGTGTGTGTGTGTGTGTGTGTGTCAACGTCTTGGCGTGCACCTCACCTACAGGGATGCGTCTGGAGAGTATGCACCATCCTAGCGACAGCAAATCCCCTTGAGTTGGGGGTGGGAATGTGGCTAGTGAGAAGTGGAAAATAATTTCCATGTATCACTATACTTTTTATATCATTTTATATTTTGTATTGAGGAAAAAATTTATTAATAATTGAACACAGAAAATACTTGTAAACATGTGTTATTTCCATTTTGTGTTTCTATGTCTCCCTCAGCTTTAGTATCTCATCACTCACACACTTACAAGTGCAGCTTTACCTTCAGACAGAAATGAACTTCCAATCTTATGTTTATATATCTCAGAAAATGAGGGACACAAAGGGAATGTTCATGGTAGGTTCACGGTAGGTGGACAATGTTTCATGGTAGGTAAAACATTTCAGAAATTTCTGACTGATATAACTAACCTAAGATCCAAACCTCTATCTTTCCCTCCCCCTGGCTGAGTCTCCTGGTCCAGGACTCACAGAGCTGCTATCCTGGCTCTGGCCACCAAGGGGTATCATCTCCACGTTTCTTTTTTAATAGTAAGAAACACCTTTCCCAGAGTAACAAATGCCAAGAAATGGTTTGTTTACTAAGATAGCAATTCTGTTTGGAAAATCCAAGTGTATATTAAAGCAGTTACATTTTCTGTTGGCCCCAAATCTACATCACATTCATTCAGTGTAGGCTGAGGTGTCCACACTATACAGCAGTCTGTCCTAGACAGCAAGGCATGCACCCTCCATTACCTCACCCCTGTACAGGCTTCCAAGACCCCAACCCCCTCTCAGTCATCCTCTCTCCAGGACTCTATGGACACAGCTTCCCAGACCCTTCAATACCACCCCTACGTTCTCTCAGTCACCTCTCACATGCCCTGCACTGCCCTATGACTGCTAGTGAGTGCCAAAGTGCACTAGAGATACTTGGTGTTTCATCCTGTGGATGCCCTTATGAACATTTTTTTTTTTTTTTTTGAGATGTAGTCTCATTCTGTCACCCAGGCTGGAGTGCAATGGAACAATATCAGCTCACTGCAACCTCCGCCTCCTGAATTCAAATGATTCTCCTGCCTCAGCCTCCTGAGTAGCTGGGATTACAGGCACCCGCCACCATGTCCAGCTAATTTTTTTATTTTTAGTAGATACAGCTTTTCACCATGTTGGCCAGGCTGGTCTCAAACTCCTGACCTGATGATCTGCATGCTGTGGCCTCTCAAAATGCTGGGATTACAGGCGTGAGCCACCGTGCCTGGCCTATGAATATTTTTATAGTATTTTTTTCACATCTATCAGTTTTTTAAAGACGGAATCATTCTGTACATAGATTCATAAGCTGAGCTTTAAGGGAGGGATTGTATTTCTCCTTCTGCATACAGTTCTTTGCAGACAAATTTGACAATGGAGGTACATTGGTGCCACCTAGTGACAGAACCTTCAACTGCAGCTTAAACATCAATGAGCATGAAAGTGGAAGGAAGAGCTTTCTGGAAGTCTGAGTGGAAAAGAGGATATTCCCAGTGTGTAGGGATACTGATGGTCATCAGACAGAAAGTGTAGGCTCCTTCTAAGCTGAAGAGAAAGCTGTATGTAAGAAAAACAAAAGTATCATTTTTAAAATCCTGTGATACTTCTGGAGAAATAGCTAGACACATACATAAGCAAAATTAGATTGTTTCATTTATGATCTTTGCAACCTACATTTGCCCTAATTATGATCATCTTTCCATATAAATACATGTCTATGATAATATTTTACATTACTTTACAACAGAATTTTATTTTTTAACATTGGCCAGGCATTTCATTGTATGGATGCTACAAAATTTATTTCACTAGTACGCTATTTAAAAAAATTAATTCCTTTACCTTATCTTCTATTCTGAATAATGGTATATCTAACAGTCTTGATTATGTTTATGTAGGTATCTTTGTAAGAATTTTATATTAAGTGTCTGAAAGTGGTTTTTTCAAAACAATACAATGTAAAACTGTCCATATTAACACATTGCATTCAAAATTCTATTACTAATTTATATTCATAACAACGAAGTACAAAAGTGCCTGTTCTTCTACAAATTTGAAATAATATGAATTGTTGCTAATCTAATAGACAACAAATTACTTCTTATCATTGGCTTCATTATACCTTGTTCTGCTGCCTGCCTGCCTAGAACTCCATCTTATGGATATGACGTAATCAATTTAAAGTGTTCTGATATTTTGAATTATAGACACTATGTGGATAGCATCTTTTCAGTGTCTGTATACTGCTAAAGTTCAGGGTATTGTTCAGTGTACATTTTACATGGATATTTACACTGGTGAGTTGAATGAACAAAACATCTTGGGAAAATTCTGGTATTATGGTAATATAACTCAGTGAATGTATGAGTATATATGAAAGTATGTGTATGTATGAGGGCGAGTGTATCACTGCGTATATGCTGACAAGTACAACATGTCCTTTGTCTCCCTCTGCCCCCACATAGCTTTTGTGAATCATGAATATCTGAGATGGTCTCAATTAATTTAGAAAGTTTATTTTGCCAAGGTTGAGGATGCACACCCATGACACAGCCTCAGGAAGTCCTGATGACATGTGCCCAAGGTGGTGAGGGCACAGCTTGGTTTTATACATTTCAGGGATACATGAGACATCAATCAATGTATGTAAAAAATACATTGATTTCACCCACAAAGGCGGGAACAACTTGAAGCAGGGAGGGGGCTTTCAGATCACAAGTAGGTGAAAGATAAATGGCTGCATTCTTTTGAGTTTCTGATAAGGCTTTTCAATGAAGGCAATAACATATGCATCTATTTCACTGAGGAGAAGGGTGACTAAATAGAATGGGAGGCAGGTTTGTACTGAGCAGTTCCTGCTTGACTTCCTTTTAGCTTAGTAATTTGGGGGTCCCAAGATTTTTCTTTCATATTACCCCCCTTTTCTTTTTAAAAATCTTTTAGAGAAAAAAATTTAGGAGAAAATGGGTCCTTGGTCTTGGGTTTTATCTGAACTTTCATGACTAGGACAGTTTATTCCTAGATGGGTAGGTCCTGAAAACTCATTTTTAGGAGGTTGTGAAGTCTCATATTCTATGAAGAGAAAATAGAGGGAGGAAAGGAGAACACCAACAACAAGCGAAAGGATGATCCTGGAAACTGATAATCCTGGAAAATGATAATGTATGGACTCTGAAATTCATACATTCGTAAGCAGGTATGAAAGTGGCTTTTATATGTAAATAGGTTGTTGTTATTTTCTTCTGAAGTTTAAGTTGTCTAGCATCAGTTCTCAGAGCTTTAAGAAAGCACAGCTTAGTTTTTGGTTATTTAAAATTAGGATAAAATGGGGAAAAGGAAAAAAAAGTAAAAAATTGAAAGTATTATTTTGGAGAACTTTAGCCAGGAAAAAATAGAATTCAGCCCAAACTGTAGATAATGATAAAAATTAAAAAACACTGACCAAGACTGGAATCTAACAACAGGTGTACCATGTTTTTTGAAACATAATTTTTCTCTCCAGTTTTCCATTTTTACTAATGACAAATTGTGGTAGGACCAATTTGCTTTATTATGCTTGACCACATTATTTGTATAAAGTACAGTGAAAATAATTATTTTTCAGATAGACTTTTTAAAATTGGCCTTGATGAAACTTTGTTTCATAGAAGGAATCTCAGATAAGACTTTTTTAAAGCAGAGCTTGGCCATGGATTTGTGCAATCAAATACTTATGAGTTGAATGAAATTCCTCTCCTCTTGAGATTCCAAGATAAATCTGGGACTCCTGGTTCTGTCAGAAAGTGACATTGTTTACTTACCACAGGTCAGAAATCCTGTACAGGGACTGTGTAAAGTATGAGACCAGATTTTTCAAGGGCTTTTATTGGCTCTATAAGTCAAATTTGATTACTTAAAGGAAAGCACACCATTCCAATCAAAGTCTTGGTAAAAATAACCAGTTTCTCCAATTGTGTCCTATTACAAATAAAAACAGATTCTTATTGCACATATGCAAATAACTGTATTGTCATAAGTTAAGAATATTCACAAATACTTTCCAAATTCTGGAGAAATCAGGTAGAAATAAACAAATATGCTCCAGATTTTGTTCATAGGAGTATACAAATTGTTAAAAGCTGTCAATAGATCAAAAGGAAAGTTTCAAGACTGAAAAACACAACAAAGGATTGATGTTTTAAGCATAAAGTCAAAAAGATTAGTTCATATCATGCAGTTAATTCCTATTCTGCTGATATTCATGAGCATTTTATCTCTCCATGTGTCCTGAAGTTTTTCCAGTATTCTGATGTCATAATCTCCAACGTTATCAGAAACATGCATTCAAGAGCATGGATTAGAGTTCTATAACTAATTATAAAACCACCTTCTAAACAGGACCCAAACAACACAACAATTGTCCATGGATGACAAAAAGTTTCAGGGTCACCATAGTCAAATACACAATTGACAAGGAAATTTGTTACCTCTGCAGCACACAATAATTTTAACAATTATAATTATTACTGGTAATGTACACTAAATTATATCAGAATGACAAGAGTTTCCCATAATTTTCCAACACATACCCATAACATATTTATACAAATACAGCCCAAAGAAAGCCAAGCACCATTTTATATTAGACAGTGCCTCCTGTATAATTTTTGTATCAAATAAGCCAAATTATGTCACTTTTGGATTTTGGGGAACCTAATCTCTTAAATGATTAATTAGGTCTGAAAGACATAATTTATAATTTGATTTCAGAAACTTTGTCAAATATCAAAGGTTTAGAACACTTGATATCACAAAATAGGATCACAGGTCACCATAAAATATTCATTCAACCAAAGTGACAACTCAAGGATTTCTAAAAAGACAAAAACCTTCATTTTTTGAGAGAGGAGACTTAATTTTCCAAACAACAAGCCCTAAAAAAAAAAACAACACAAATTCAGTTAAATTTGTTTCACAAAATTTTATAAGCAATCTATAACATTTTAATCTTCACCATAAGATATAATTTTCATAAGCCTTTTATAAACTTTATAGCCTTTAATAATGAGTCAGTTAATGCTTCAGGAAAACCTTGCTAATCTGACACAGGGGCTCAAATTCTGGTCTTGCATCAGCATGCCTTTGACATCAAATTTAAATATATTTTTTTCCTAAGCAAAACAAACTTTATAATACTGGCATAGTAATTATTTCAATAAAACATAAAATCTTTTAGGCCAGTTATCAAAAGGCAAAAGAATATTATGTTGGAAGACAGCATGTCTTTCTGAAGTGCACAGAATATTATATTGGAAGAAAACTTGCCTTTTAAAAGGGGCGAAAAAGCCAAAAAATGGCAAGATGCAAAAAAAGCTGAATGATGTGTTAAAAAAATTAAAATCTCTTATAATTTATTAAGAGTAAATCAATCCCTTAAGAAAATTTCATTGTTCTAACCAATAATTAAGTGTCTAAGTGCTTTTTTTTACATCAAGCCCAATCTCTAGAAAGAGCATTATAATTTCCCTTTAATTATAAAAAACTTGATCATATAAAAGATTATGTTTTCTTTGAAACTAAATCATCTTACTGTGACTTACACAGACCATTCATGACATACTCGAACTTTTTAGTCTGTTCTGAACATCCCGCTTTCTTACACAACCAGTAATTTTATTTTAGAACTAAATTGACCATACAAGAGTCTTTCTTATATAAATTTTTTCTCTTTAATCTTTCTTACCATAATAAAAACCTATTTATTTTTATAACTTTCTTTACATTTCTTTTATTTACTGGTTCCTTTACCTAGTTTTATACATACCCTTTAAATGAGCTTTGAATTAGACAAAACTTGTTTACTTTTTAAAGAATGACACACATTTTTAAGCAAGAGTATTTTTCTACCATATAATTTTATTGGGAAATAGTCAAATAAAATATCTGTTATTTAATTTAATATAACTTTATATTCTAAATTATTAAAATTTGTCTACAAGTATTTATCCCATTACATTTACCTAATTATTTTATTTTAATTATTTACACAGATTATTTCTGAAAACGGTGATAATCATCATTTAAAGTTATAAAGCCACCATTACAAAATAATAACTGGGACAGTGAAAAAGATCTGACCTAAATGACTCCGCTTGCTTTTTAACTCCAAGCTGTCTTTGTTTATTTTTGGACGTAGGCTGAGCTAACTTTGGGAGGAACTTAGTTTATAGTTTAGTTTTGAAACAACAATGATAACGGTCCTTTTCCAAAACAAGCCTCTCTACTGCCTGTGGATTAGACTGTCTAAAACCACAGGAGTAGATGTTATTGTAATCTTACTAAATTCAAGATGCAATTATTTTTATTAAACCAATAACAATGTCTTATTTATTTAAAATTATACGAGCAAAGATCATTCTATTTGGGGCTTTGTTTATAGTTTTGCAGCCCCTATACCAAATCTTGGCATCTTGTAGCATTTGGCAGGGATAAGGATAAAATTGCTTGATTAATAAATGCAAACAAAAATGTATGCTGGAAATTCTTAAGACATTTCTAATATGGTTTTACCAATCATTTTAGAGCTAGCTTATTTATTACAGATTTTATTAAGTCACATAAACTTGAAAAAGCTGTTGACTAGTCTTTCTTTTCTTTTTTCTTGATAAAGTATTTCATTCCAGCACTTTTAATTTTTAAGCCAATTAATTAGATATCTTTATATTTTTTCAGTAGTGAAACATTGTGTACACAACACATAAATACACACACCTATTAGGCATGCTTATAGAAGTACATCTTATAGATTCCTCAGACCTCCTATTTTTCTATCTTAGACTTGCAAACTCTTGATAATCGGTTTCCTTATCCTATAGTTGTCAACCAAATAGCCCTAAATCTGTATATTCAAGGAAAGAACTCTTAGATGAAAAATCAGACAACAAAATTTATAATCTCAAAGTATGAAGGAAAAAAGTCTGGTGATGCTAGAGGAAAATTAAAGATAGATGTTAAATCAAACATAAAATCATAGAAATTTATTATAGGATTGTATAAGGAGACCAACTTTATTTAGATAGGGACTACCTTTTTTTAATCTGAATCTCAGAGCTGTGGGCAGAGCCCACACTAAATTCTGGGTCTCCAAAAAAGGGAAAATTATTATGAGGGTAGACCACATGATGCTTTTACAGTGTACTTAAAAACATTTTTTTCCTAAAAAAAGACACTTCTAAGTGTATAAACTATGCTCTTCCTTAAAAACCCAAGCATAGCCTCTGTTGCAGTAACTATTTTAGTCAAAAACTCAGATGAAAACAGAATTCAGTCAGCTGAGAAGAAGAAAAAACTTTTGCTCAAAAAAAAAAAAAAAAGACAAGGTCTTAGGAGAGAAGAACAAACAAAAAACAAAAACATAAAGTTTTTTTTAAACATAAATATGCATATATGCACACACACACACATCTTGGATATTAGCCTTTTAATTGAGCTCTTTTAACCATTAAGTTCCTCTAAAAATAAATCCTTTTACATCTCATTACCATATTTTAGCTAGGACAAATTGCAGCTATTTCAGAAGTACCAAGTATGAAACCAGAATTAGATTGATTAAAAAACTAAACCTAGGTTGTCATGAAAAAAAAAAAAAAAAAGAAGCAGGACCTTAGCTATGGAACTGCGTGATGGGATGACAGCCATTGCTCTTTTAGTTTGGTCTGGCTAGCAAAAAAGATGGCCTTGTTATGTAAATAAAGCCCCTTAAGTAGTCAAAATCAAAGATGTTTTCTATTTTTTCCTTTTGCTGGCTTTTTTTCCCCCGTCCACACTACCTTTTGTGTGTGTGTATGTGTGTGTGTTTTTGTGTGTGTGTGTGTGTGTGTAGGGGTATTTAGCCACTTTAGAGGCATTCCCCATAATTTGGAACTTTCCTTCAGATTTGATGAAGTCAAATAGAGTTGGTCAAACCCAATAAGAAAAAGACCAAAACAGCAACAAAAACAGAAACAAACAAACAACAACAACAAAACAGTTGAGCAAAACAAATAATTGCACAACTTATATGATTACTGAGTGCTTTAATGATAAGGAGAAATTAAGACTAGCTGGTTGTTAATCCTAACTTTAGCCAAGACAAACCCCAATTAAGTTACTTACCTAGGGATGGGTCTGAAGCTGAAGACTGCTTTCCGCTATTCTAGAAGCAGGAAAAAAACCTCCTCTTCCCTGTTGGAAGCAAGATCAAATTCCACAAAGGAATTACTTGCCTTCCATCACCATGGAAGCAGAAAAAACTTGCCTTCCTCATGTTTGAAGCAAATAAAACACACACAAAAAAAGGAGTTGTACAGCAAAATAAATCAGATATTGACCAGATTTGGGGAGATCAGGGACTCTCTGGAGGATGTGCTCTCAGACTTCAGCAAATTTTCCTATTGGTTTGAGCCATAAAGTTAGTTCATGCTGGTACCAAGTACCAATAAGAGATTTGTGAAAAGTCAAGGGGATCTCCACTTAGAATTCCTCCATGGTTACCAAATGTGAACCCTGAATATCTGAGATGGTCTCAGTTAATTTAGATAGTTTATTTTGCCAAGATGAGGATGCACTCCCATGACAGCCGCAGGAAGTCCTGAAGACATGCGACCAGGGTGGTTAGGGCACAGCTTGGTTTTATATATTTTAGAGAGACATGAGACATCAGTCAATATAGTTAAGAAGTACATTGGTTCCATCCAGAAAGGCGGAAACAACTCAAAGCAGGGAGGGGGCTTCCAGGTTATAAGTAGGTGAGAGACAAATGGTTGCATTCTTTTGAGTTTCTGATAAGCTTTTCCAAAGGAGGCAATCAGATTTCCATCTATCAGCTTGACTGTTGTTGGTGGATAGGAATGGCTAGTGATTGTAATATTTGGGGAAAATGGTGAATAGGAGACAGGACTAAGGTGCAGTTCACACTTGGATGGACAGAACAGCAAGCGGAAACTCTCACTGTAAACTTTTGCTCCAAGAACCACTGCAGGAAAGGGCATAACAAAAAAACTACAGACCAATACCCCTGATGAACGATGCAAAACTCTTCAATATGTTAGCTAACTGAATCCAACAGCATATCAAAAAGAGAATACACCATGATTAAGTGGGTTTCATACCATGGATGTAGGGATGGTTTAACATATACAAGTCAATAAATGTGATACATCACATAAACAGAATTAAAAACAAAAATCATATGATTATCTCAATAAACTACCTTTGTCCCAGGGGAGCAGCCTCCTTGGTGTGCTGCACTGCAATTCACTGGAATATAAGACACTGCATGTCTAGAGTCCTGGAGACACAGCCATACCACTACCACTGGATCCAGCCAGTGTCACAATACTTAAGGTCTATGGATGGACATGGAGAGATATCAGCAGTGCATCAGGGATGTGGGGATGCAGGGGTGCTGGACCGCAGTAAAGGATGTATTCTGGTGGGAGCTTACCTCTCAAAAAAGAAGTGTTCTGCACCTGCTCAAGTTTTGGGGGGATCTATGGAGCCCATTGTAAACTCTCTTTCTGGAACAATGCCATCATGTGAACTCCATGAACCCCTATACTAATATGAAGGCCCATGAGGATTGAGGGACTTTTTCATGGCTAGAATTTTGAAAATCTGTGGTGGGAATATAAACCACTGAGGACTTCCTGCTTACCTTTTCCTCAAATTGGGTTGTTTTTCCTGTTTCTGAATTGATCCCAGCTCCTTCACATCCCTTTCCTTTCATGCCTCAGAGGTTTCCTGCCACTTCCTTGCTGAATTCCAGTGTTCTCTCTTGGATGCTCTATTTGATGTGTGATTATCTATTCACTGTTTTGGTCCTTCTTTGGGGAGGAGATAAGGGCTGGATGCCTCCAGTCAGCCATCTTGAAGTCCCTCATTGACAATATTAATTCTTCCAATTCAAGAACACAGAATATATTTCTATTTATTTGTGTCTTCAATTTCTTTTATGAATAGCTTTTGTCTCCTAGGGGAAATTTATTTCTAAGTATTTTATGCTATTTGATGCTATTTTAAATACTTCATTGTTGGTTTATAGAAACATAATTCATTTTTGTATGTTGATTGTGTATCCAGCAAATTTATTGAATTTATGTATTAGTTCTAACATTTTATTGGTAGCATCTTTTGGGTGTTCTATATATAAGATAATGACATCTGCAAATAGAGACAATTTTACTACTTCCCTTCTGATTGTGATGACTTTTGTTTATTTTCTTGCTTGATTGCTCTGGCTAGTACTTCCAGTAATATATCAAATAGAAATGGTGAGAGTAGGCATCATCTTTGTCTTATTCCTGATCTTAGAGGAAAAGCTTTTAATTTTTCACCATTGAATATGATGTTAGCTGTGGGCTTCTGTTATATGACTTTATTGTGTTGAGGCACATTCCCTCTACACTTAATTGTTGATGGTTTTTATGATGAAAGGACTGAATATTGTAACATGCCCTTTCTGTATCTACTGAGATGATCATGTGATTTTTGTTCTTCATTTTGTTAATGTGCTGTATCACATTTATTGGCTTTTTTTAAATAAATTTTTTCCCTACAAAGGACACGAACTCATTGTTTTTAATGGCTGCATAGTATTCCATGGTGTATATGCCACATTTTCCCTGTCCAGTCTATCAACCATCTGTGCATCCCTGTGATAAATCCCACTTGATCATTATGTGTGATCCTTTAATGTTCTGTTAAAACCAGTTTGGTAGTATTTTGTTGAGCATTTTTGCATCTATGTCCATCAGGGATATTAGCCTGTAATTTCTTATTGTAGTGGCCTTCTTTGGCTTTGCTGTCAGGGTAATGCTGACCTTGTAAAATTTGTTTGGAAGTGTTTCCTACTTTTGATTTTTTTGGACTAGTTTGAGAAGGATTGGTATTAATTCTTCTTTAAATAAAGAATTCACCACTGAACACATCAGATCCTGGGCTTTATTTTTATAGTACATTTTTAATTACTGATTCAATTTCCTTATTCATAATTGTTCTGTTCAAATTTTCTATTTATTAATGTTCCAGTCTTAGTAGGTTATATGTTTCTAAGACTATTCATTTTTTCTAGGTCATCCAATTTGTTGGTGTATAATTATTCATGGTACTCTCTTACCATTATTTTTCTTTCTGTAATATCAGTTCTAATATTTGCTCTTTTGTCTCTGATTTTATTTGTTTTTTCTCCTTTTTTGGTAACTCAAGCAAAAGTTTTGTCAATTTTATCTTTTCAAAACACCAACTCTGTTTCTTTGATCTTTACTATTGTGGTTCTAGTCTATAATTAATTTATTTCTGCCTTAATATTTATTTCCTTCCTTCTACTAACTTTGGGTTTAGTTTGTTCTTTGTTATTCATTTTTTTTATTTTTAGTTGCTCAATTTTTTTTTAATTATACTTCAGGTTCTGAGGGTACATGTGCAGAACATGCCATTTTATTACATAGGTATACACGTGCCATGGTGATTTGCTGCATCCATCCCCCCATCATCTACATTAGGTATTTCTCCTAATGTCATCCCTCCCAATCTCCCACTCCCCACTATCCCTCTCCTAACCCCCTGACCCTTGGACAGGCCCCAGTGTGTGATGTTTCCTCCCTGTTTCCATGTGTTCTCATTGTTCAACACCCACTTAGGAGTGAGAATATGCAGTGTTTGGTTTTCTGTTCTTGTGTCAGTTTGCTGAGAATGATGGTTTCCAGCTTCATCTAGTTTTCTGAGTTGCTAAGTGAGATTTTATAATTTGAGATATCTCTTTGTTCTTCAGGTGGGCTTTTACTATAAACTTTCCTCTTAGAACTACTTTTGCTTCATTGTATGAGTTTTGGCATGTTGTATTTCCATTTTTATTTGTCTCAAGATATTTTTAAATATTCTCTTTGGTTTCTTTTTTGCTCCATTGATTGTTCAGGAGCATGTTGTTTAATTTCTGCATATTTCAGTGTCTTCCATTTTCTTTCTTTTTTAATTTTTAATTTTTGTGGGTATATATATTTATGTACTTCCATATCATTTTGGTAAGAAGAGATGCTTGATATGGTTGCAATCCTCTTAAACATTTTAAGATATTTTCGTGGTCTAACATATAATCTGTTCCAGACAATGTTTTGTTTGCACTTGAGAAAAAATATATTCTTCTTCTGTTGGGTGCTATGCTTTGTGCATTTTTGTTTGGTCTATTTGGTCTAATGTGGATTCCAAGCCCAGTGTTTCCTTATTCATTTTCTGTCTAGATGATCTAACCATTACTTGAAAATAAGGTATTGAAATACCCTATTATTATTGTACTGCTGTTTATTACTCCCTTTATATATTCTGGTGCTACAATGTTGAGTGCATATATTTATAATAATTACATTATTTTGATAAATTGTTCCCTATATTATTATATAATAATTTTTATGGTCTCTTGTGATCAGTTTTGACTTAAAATTTATCTTTTTTTCTGATACAAGTATAGCCACACTTGCTCTGTTTTGATTACTATTTCCATGGAATGTGTTTTCCATTTCTTCCCTTTCAGTCTAGGTGTGTCCTTAAAGCTGAAGTGAACCTTTCTGAGGTAGCATACAGTAGGTCTGTTTTTTTTTTTTTTTATTATTGCATTTTAGGTTTTGGGGTACATGTGATGAACATGCAAGATTGTTGCATAGGTACACACTTGGCAGTGTGGTTTGCTGCCTTCTGTCAGGTCTGGTTTTTTAATTCATTCAGCTACTTTATGAATTTTCATTGGTGAATTTAATACAATTTCACTGAAGGTAATTAATAATAGGTGAACACTAACTGTTGCCATTTTGTTAATTGTTTGCTGGTTGTTCTATGGATCCCTTTTTTCTTTCTGTCTGTCTTGCTGACCTTTTAGTGATTTGGTGTTTTTCTGTAGTGGTATATTTTGGGGGTTTTTTCTCTTTATCTTTTTGTGTATCTATGATAGACTTTTACTTTATGGGTTCCATGAGGCTCACATAAATCATTTTATAGTTATGCCAGTTTATTATAAGCTGATAAGAACTTACCTCCATCACAAAAAGAAATCTACACTTTTACTCCTTCCTCACAAATTTTATGTTTGATTTTTGACACTTTGATCATAATATATCTTGGTGAAGTGTTCTTGGGTTAAGCCTGATTGACAAACTTGAGTTTTAGGTACCAGGATGTCTATATCTCTTGCCAGATTGGGGTAGTTTTCAGCCACTATTTTAAAAAGTATTCTTTCTACCCTGTTCCCTCTCTCTTCTCCTTCTGTGATGTCAGCGATGCAAAAGTTAGCTCTTTTTAATGATGTCCCAAAATTACTGTAGGCTTTATTGCTTTCTTTTCATTTGCTTTTCTTTTTTCCCATCTGCCTGGATACTTACAAATGACCTGTGTTCAGATTCTTCTGCTTGATCACATCTGCTTTGATGCTTTCTACTACATTTTTAAATTTCATTCACTGTATTCTTCATCTCCAGAATTTCTATTTGGTTATCGTTTATGATTTCTGTATTTTTCTTAAACTTCTCATTTTGTTTCTGTATTTTTTTTTGTAATTTTTGTTTGTGCTTTCTTATAGCTTTCCAAGCTTCCTTAAAATCATTATTTTGAATTATGTGCCAGGAATTTGTGGATTACCATGTTTTGCAGGTTGTTTACTGGAATATTGTGTTTCTTTAATGCTGTCATGCTTCCTTGATTTTTCATGTTTTTAAAAGTCTTGTATTGCTGTTTTCACATTTGAAGAAATAATCACTTTGTTATTCCATTCTCACACTGCTATAAACAACTACCAGAGACTGGGTAATTTATGAAGAAATGAGATTTAAAAGAACTATGCTTCCTGTACAGTTCCACAAGCTGTACAGTAAGTATGGCTGGGAAGGCTTCAGGAAACTTACAATCATGGTGGAAGGTGAAGGGGAAGCAAGCATGTCTTACATGACTGGCAGGAAGAAGAGAGTGAAGAGGAGAGTGCTACACACTTTCAAACAACTAGATTTCCTGAGAAATCTATCATGAGAACAGCAAGGGGGAAGTCTGCCTCCATGATTCAACCGCCTCCCACCAGAACCCTCCTTCAACACTAGGAATTACAATTCGACATGAGATTTCAGTGGAGACACAGAGCCAAACCATGTCAATCACTTTCTTCCATCTTTAGTGGCTGTTTTCAGGAGAAGCACCTTCACCAAACAGCCTAGCTAGGGATTCCAAAGTTCTCTCAGACTTTTCCCATGGTTGTACCCACTCCACACCTCTTGTTTCTGCTCCAAGGAGAAGGTAATTATTGAAATTGTATTTTCTTTCTCGCCCCTGCAAAGCCAGTCTGAGTACTGAGAACATTCTGTTGGTTTTTTCCAGGGTGGTGCCCTAAGATGCTCAAATTTGTGTGTCTTCTCCCAATTACATAGAGTCAAGCCAGCTCTGTGTGAGACACCTGCACACAGTGTCCTCAGGAATGAACTTGAGGAGCCATTCTGGGGGTAGGGATGAGGCAAATAGAGTGTTTGGAATGCCTGTGGACCATAGGGAGAGAAGTCTACAGGCAAGACGTGTCAAGAAGCTTGTGTGCAGTCTTCCTGATGGAGTCTGCAGAGTGGTTAGTAGGTTTTGTGCCCTCCCCTTCCTACTCTCAGCATCTCCCAACCACTCAACCACACGAATGGCCTCAGACTTCTGTGTGGGACAAAAGAAAAGTGAACCTCAATTAGTGTCTCGCATGGCTGGAGGAGCCAGGAGCACACTTACTATGCTCTTATTTTCCCCTGTGAGAAAAACTGCATTCCAAAGAAGCCATTCTTGGCCCCGAGTTATGCTGTCTTGGGGAATAATTGATGTAGATAAAGTAAAACTGTTCTTTTTACCCTCTTAAATGCATCTATTTTTGGATTTTATAAAGCAACAGTGTGCTAGAATTTGTGTACTGGACCCCCAGGCTTCCTCAAAGATGCCCTCATTCATGGATAGCTGTCTAAACTGATGCTTCTACAGGAGGATGATGGTAGAAATCTCCTATGCTGCCTTTTGCTGTTGTTCCTTGGAACTTTTAAAAAATCTTTGACTTATTAAATGTTGAATTTTCTTTAAATTCTTGTAAATAATTACATTAAAACTATTGCCCAGTACCCCAACCACAAGAGAAGTGCAGATCAACAGAATACAAAAGACATTTTAAGTACCACTTCCTTTTCCAAAATAAGTGTTATATTCAACTTAAGTAATGCTTTCTCTTTCTGTTATTTACTGCTGATGAATTGCCTAACATACTGAAAACCAATGAGGTTTCACACAGGATGCCTGTCATTACTACTTCTGCACTTGTAGTTTGACATTTAAGTAAGCATAAGCTTACTCCCTGATGAACCAGGTTTAATTTAAATTTCATCTATCTTCTAGAAGCTTACTGAGAACTTACTTCATGCTAGTTTAGAAACTGGAATTAAACATGCACTTCTCCTCCAAACTTTACTTTATCAGCCTCTGAAGAAGCATTGAAGATGCATTGGCAAAGCAATTGCATCATTTGTATTAAATCATCTGGGGATTACCCTATAGATAAAAATTGGGAATAGCCAAAGGGACAGTGTGTCAGTCTGTTTCTGCTGCTATAAAATACATTGGACTTGGTGATTTATAAAAAATAGAAATTCATTTTCCACAGTCTTGAAGCTTGGAAAGTCCAAGAATACATCAGTATTCAGTGTCTGCTGAAGGCCTTCTTGCTACATCCTCACATGGCAGTGTAAAAGGGCGAAATAAGACCTAGTTAGTTTCCTCTAGTACTTTTATATGGCATTAATGCCATCTATGGGGCAGAGAACTCATGGCCTAATTGCTTTTTTAAGACTCTTCCTCTGAATACTGTTGCATTTGGGATTTAGATTCAACATGAATTTTAGAAAGGACACGAACATTCAAATAATGGTATTTGTCTATGAAAAGAGTTAAACTCTGTAAAATATTTGAGGAGATTTATTCTGAGCCAAATATGAGTGACTATAGCCTGTAAGACAGCCCTTAGGAGGTCCTGAGAACATGTGCCCAAGGTGGTTGGGGTGCAGTTTGGTTTTACACATTTTAGGGAGACATGAGACTTCAATCAAACACATTTAAGAAATACATTCATTTGTATTCTTAAAGGCAGGACAATTTGAAATACGGGGGCTTCCAGATTATAGGTAGATTTAATTTTTTTTTTATGGTTGACCATTGGTTAAATTTATCTAAAGACCTGGGATCAACAGAAAGGAATGCCTGGGTTAGTATAAAGGATTATAGAGTTCCAAATTCTTGTTTGCAGAGGAAGCCTTTAGGTACTAGACTTTAGAGAAAATGAGTTGTAAAATGTTTTTGTATTAGACTTAGTCTATGTTGATGTTAATATTGGAGAGGTATAATGAAGCATGTTCAACTCTCACTTCCCATCATGGCCTGAAACAGTCTCTCAGGTTAAATTTTAAAACAGGCCTGGCTGAGGAGGAAGTTGTTTCAGATGGTTGGAGAGTCTTTGAATTTTATTTTTGGTTTCCATATTCCTCACCTGGAATCCCAAAATTCATGTCTTCCTCACATACAAAATACATTCATTTCATCCCTGTAGCCTTAAGAGTTTTAAATTATCCAAGCATCAACTTTAAAGTCTAAGTTCAAAGTCTCATCTAAATATAATCTAAATCAGATATGGGTGAGATTCAAAGTATGATTCATTCTGAGGCAAATTCCCTCTCTAGCAATAAGCCTGTGGAATAAAACAAGTTATGTGATTCCAAAATATAATGATGGGACATGCGTATGATAGAAATTCCCATTCCAAAAAGGAGAAATAGAAAATAATCAAAGGATAGCAGACATCAAGTGAGTCCCAAATCCAACAAGTCAAAGAACATTACATCTTAAGGCTTCATAATCACCTTCTTTGACTCCATATTCTGCCTTCTGGACATACCAGGGCAGGGGTTGGGCCCAGAGGGCCCCAGGCAGCCCTGTCCCTGTAGGTTTATCAAATGCAGCCCATGCAGCAACTTTCAGAGGTTGGACTCAAGTGTCTGCAGCTCACCCAGGCTGGTGTTACACTCTCGTGGCTCTACAGATCTGGGGTCTCAGGAGCGACCCTGCTCCCATAACTCCACTAGGCTGTGCCATTGTAGAAGCTCCTGGTGTTGGCCCAGTCCCCACCACTCCTCAGTACATTGCCCTTATGATAGTGACAGGAGGCAGCCAAATGCCTAGGAAGATAAAGGCAGGTTCCTAGTGAAACCTTGCCTCCAAGCCAGACAGTTTAAAGCATGCAAACCAGGCTACAACTTAAATACTTGGACTAGATTGAGAAGCTGTCTTCCCATTTGGTGCACTTTTCTCTAATTGATCCCCACTTTTCGACTATTTTACATATGCCGACTCTTTCTTAATTTGTTTTCTACACTGTCGTGCCCACCTTTGAGTAATATCTTCACTTTAAACTTTTTGCATCCTCACAAACCAATCAGCACGCACTCCCCATTCTGAGTCTATAAAATGCCCTGGACCCAGGCACACTGAGAAAAAAAAACCACCAGACTTCTTGAGTGGGTGACCACCACCCCTCATCACCACATCTACTCTCTACTGAGAGATGTTCCATTACTCAATACAATTCTGTGCCAATCCTCACCCTTCAACTGTCAGCATATCCTCATTCTTCTTGGATGCAGGACAAGAACTCGGGGACCACCAAATGTGGGTACAAGCTATTATACAGATGGATTGGAGTACTCCCAGCCCACACTTAACCAGTGTGAAAACCAGGCTTGGCCCAGGTGGGCTAAGTCATTGGGGTGCCTCCAGCAGCAGGCCTGGGTTTGAGTAAGGCCAGGGTGGTAGGGGGTCATCCACTGGAGGACCCAGCTTTCAAAGTGACCAAAAATATTTCTGCATCACTAGTGTGGGGTTTTCTGCAGCAGCTCTGCCCCAGTGGCAGTTTTCCATGTGGATCCCAAAGTTGTTAGGAACAGTCTTTAAAGTCTAGGTAGATGCCTCCACAGCTTGTGCACTTTGTGCACCTACAGAATTAACACCATGTGGACGCTGCCAAAGTTTGTAGCTTGTGCCCTCTGAAGCTGCAGCCAAAGCTGCATCTGTGCTCGACTGAGCTTCAGCTGGGATGGTGGTTAAAAAGGGCTGTGCCCATGTGTAGAGCAGAAATTTAAGGTCGCCCTTGTCAGCAATCCCCAAGGTCTCACAAGCACCTTGGGCTCCTCATTTGAAACTACTTGCCCTCAAGACTTTGGCACTTTGGACCTGTGATGGGAATGGCAGCCTTGAAGATGTACAAATTGCTTTTGGGGTTATTCCTCTATTGTCTTGATGAATAACCTCTGCCTTCCTGTTATCCATACTAACCTCCTTATTAAAGGGTTACTTGACCACATCCCTGGTGTTTTCTCCTGAACATGTTTTCTCATTTTTTACAGGCTGAGAATTTTTCAACTCTAAGTTCTGCATTCCTTTTTATAATAAATACTGTCTGTAAATTATTTCTCGCTTCTCACATTTTAATAAAAGCAGTCAAGAAAAGCCATCTAATACTTTGAAATCTTGCTTAGAGATTTAATTAACCAAATATCCTAGTTCATCACACTTAAGTTCTGCCTTCTATAGCGTACTAGGACACAGACACAATTCAGCCAAGTTTGTTGACCCTTTGTAGTAAGAATGGCCTTTCCTTCAGTTGCCAATAAAATGCTCCTCATTCCTGTCTAAGACTTCATCAGAATGGCTCTTGCTGTCCATATTTCTATCAGCATTCTGATCAGGACCACTTAGATAATCTCTAAGAAAATTTAGGCTCCCTCTACAATTCACTTCTTCTAAACCCTCTCCAGATTTAGCCTTGACACTACACTCACAGCATTCTAGGCTTTTTCTAGCATGCACCGCCAAACTCCTACAGCCTCTCTTCATTACTTACTTCCAAAGCTGCTTCCACATTTTTGGGTACTTATTATACCAACACCTCATTTCTCAATATGAAATTCTATCTCAGTTCATTTTCTCAGCTAAAACAAAATCCCATGGACTTTCCTGCAGATCATATGGGGAAGAAAAAGAAAAAATAAATAAATAAATATCATAGTCTGAGTAATCCATAATAAACAGAAACTTATTTATTACAGCCTGGAGGTTGGGAAGTCAAAGATCAAGGTACTCACTTTCAGTGTCTGGTGAGGGCCTCCTTGATGCACCCTTACATAGTGAAAGAAAGGATGAGTAAAATATGGCCTGGCTAGTTCCCTCAAGCCTTTTTATAAGGCACCAATCCTATACATTAGGGCTGAAACCTCATGCCCTAATCACTTCCTAAAGCTTCCACCTATGAATACTGTCACATTAGGAATTGAGTTTCAGTATGAATTCTGAAGGAGATTGTGGAAGACAGTGTGGCAGTTTCTCAAGGATCTGGAAATAGAAATACCATTTGACCCAGCAATCCCATTACTGGGTATATACCCAAAGGATTATAAATTGTTCTATTATAAAGACACATGCACACATATGTTCACTGATGCACTGTTTACAATAGCAAAGACATGGAACCAACCCAAATGCCCATCAAGGATAGACTAGATAAAGAAAATGTGGCACAGGTACACCATGTAATACTATGCATCCATAAAAAAGGATGAGTTCACGTCCTTTGCAGGGACATAGACAAAGCTGGAAACCATCATTCTCAGCAAACTGACACGAGAAGAGAAAACCAAACACCACATGTTCTCACTCATAAGTGGGTGTTGAACAATGCGAACACATGGACACAGGGAGGGGAACATCACACACTGGGGTCTGTTGGAGAATGGGGAACTAGGGGCGTGATAGAAGGGGGTGGGGAGATTGGGGAGGGATAACATTAGGAGAAATATCTAATGTAGGTGATGGGGGGATGGAGGCAGCAAGCACCATGTAATGTGTATACCTATGTAACAATCCGGGAAGATCTGCACATGTATCCCAGAACTTAAAGTATAATAATAAAAAAAAAGTTCAAACCATAGCAGATGGTGATCTTCACAGACAGTCCTGTAATTGTCCCAAACTTGCCCATGTGAATGTGTCATTAATGAAATTTTTTGAACATAAGCTCAGAGTGTTTATAACTGAGTATGCATTTTTGAGAAGAGAACTAGGCTGTCTTATTTAGTACTGAGAGATGAGGACATTGGAAAGTCAAGCATAGGAGCATTAAGCAGGTGTTTCTCCATCTCTAGCCATAGCTACCTATGCAATGAAGTTCTTCCCATAGTCCAGCCACCTCTACTCAATAGTTTTGGGACTTGAGGCCTTAAATTCAGTAGCAATGAGGTGCCCCTTTTTGTGTCACAGAAAAATCATTTGGGGGTGGCAGGGTAATTTATATGCAGTCCAGAATTTCTGCTGTCTCTCTCTGTGATATCCTTAACCTACTTAAAAACGGAACACAAAAATCTGACAATCACATTTCTGGCCAGATCTCATTATCCTCTTTGATTTACTCTTGTGACAATTCCTCCCCCTTACATTATCCAAACATCAACGCCATGCACATGGCTGCTACTGGTGCTGCCCCCAGCATAGATAAATATCTTACTCTGCACTAAAGTCCAACACACTGACAGGATTGTAGTCACTAATGCTCTTTTGTTTGGGCTCTGACATACCACACCAGACTGATTTCATTGCCCCTTCCATGTGGACACTTTCATTACCTCACTCACACTCCAACATTCTACTCCTGGACATTTCTACTTACTCTCACTACCCATATGGCCAACTACTCTGCTCAGTTCTCTAATTCGTTTTTTTTATTTTTAAAGACTTTTTTACTTTGAAATAATAATATATTAACAAGAAGGTGCAAAAATAGTACAGAGAGGTACTGTGTATCCTTCTCCCAGTGGTAACGTCTTAGATAACTACAGTACAGCATCAAAACTTGGAAACTGACATCAATACAAGAAAAAAAAACATTCAGTTATAACCAGTTTTATATGTAATCATTTGTATTGTGTGTGTGTACTTTGGTACAATTTTATCATATATGTATGTTCTTTAACCACAACCACAACCAAGATACAAAACATTTCTGTCACTATAAAGATCCTACATGTCAAACGTTTATAGTCACACTCATTACCCTCTCTTCACACTGCCATCTTTAACCCTTGGCAACCATGAACATGTTCTCCATCTCAATAATTGTTTTGCTTCTAGAATGTTGTATAAATGCAATAATAGAATATGAAACTTTTTAAATTGAGGTACATTTTACATAACTTAAAATGAACTATTTTGAAGTATGCAGTTTAGTACCATTTCGTATGTTGACAGTGTTATACAATCATCACCTCTATCTAGTTTCAAAATATTTTCATCCACCCAAGAAGAAACTATTAAGCATTCACTCCCTTTGGTAAGTTTGGGGATTTGGGGATTGATCAAGGAAGAAACAGGACCACAAAAGGCAGTATCACACAACTTTATGGGTGCAGTACTTGTATAGGGTTGCATGAGAGATGAAGCCCTTCCCAGCAAGATATTTGTCAAAGTCAGTAACATGAGGTTACCATTCATAAGGAGAATAAGGAGAAAGAACTCCCATGAGAGAAGGGAAAATCAGAGAGAAGGCTTACATGTCTAGGTAATGTCACTCAGCAGCAAGGTGGGGAATCTCTGGGACAGAGTTCTGAAAGGCAGCAACAATTAGGGGTCTTTTTATACCTAACGATTAACATATTGTAGGGTGCAGTTTTGTGAGTATGTAAAGTAAATTGATCTACATGCCTACGTATATGAGCCTTTTTGGATTATATTTAAAGCAACTGAATACGTGTAATTTTGAGTTTGGCACCAGTGGGCTTTGTATTAATGATCATAGCTTGCTTTGAAAAATAAAACAACGTGGGGACCATTTCAGCCTAATACACAGGGATCATCTCTGGCCCAATGTATAACATCGCCCTCCCATCAGCCTACTACAACCACTAGTCTGCTTTCTGTTACCTATTCTGGATGTTTCACATATGAATCACGTTTTGTTTACATATAACATTTTTTGTCTCTTTTCTTGCACTTAGTTTAATGTTTTCAAAATTTGTTCATTCTGTAGCATGCACCAGTATTGCATTCCTTTTTATGGCTGAATATTATTCCATTGTGGGAACATGCCACATTTTGTTTATCCATTCATCAGCATTTGGGTTGTTTTGAGCTACTATGAATAGTTCTGCTGTGAATATTTGTGTACAAATATTTGTTTGAATACCTGTTTTCACTGTTTGGGAGTATATAACGAGGAGTGGTATTGCTCACTCATATGCTATTTATATGCTTAACTGTTTGAAAAACTACCAAACTGTTTCCTGAAACAGCTACATCATTTTATAACCCCACCAGCATTGTACAAGGGCTCCGATTTTTCAACAATCTTGCCAACCGTTGCTCTTTTCTGGTTTTTGTTTGTTTGTTTTTCTTCTGTTTTGGGGGGTTTAAAATACATAGCCAGCCTAGTGAGTGGAAAGTGGTTCATTGTGACTTTGATTTGTGTACTTATAATGTACTTATAATGACTCAAGATGTGGAGCATCTTTTCAAGTGCCTATTGATCATTTGTATACCTTCTTTGGGGTAATGATTATTCAAGTCGTTTGTCCATTTTTTAATTGCATCGTTGGTCTGGTTTTGAGTTGTAAGAAGTCTTTATAGATGCTGCATAGTAGACCTTTATCAGATATATAATTAGCAAATATTTTCTCTGATTCTGTAGAATGCATTTTCACTTTCTTTATAGTAAACTCTGATGCACAAAATATTTTAATTTCAATGAAGCCTAATTTATCTGTTTTTCTTTTGCTGCCCATGCTTCGAATATTGTTTCTTATAATCCATTATCAAATTCAAGGTCATGAAGATTTACCTTCTTTTTTGTAGGGATGTTGTAGTTTTAGGTCTTACATTTGAATCTGTCATCCATCTTGAGTTAATTTTCCTGTGTGGTGTGAGATAAGAGTCCAGCTTCGCTGTTTGGAATGCAAATCTCCAGTTGTCCCAGAACAATTTGTAGAAAAGACTAGTCTTTCCACATTGAATGCTCTTGTCACCCTTGTGGAAAATTAATTGACCATGGATGAAGAGGTTTATTTGCAAACTCAAAATTCTGTTCAATTAGTCTATATGGCTATCTTTATATCAACATTACACTCTTGATTATTGTAGCTTTGCAGTAAGTTTTGGGACCCAAAAGTGTGAGCCTTCAAATTTTATTTTTCTTTTTCAGATTATTTTGGACACTCAGGTCCCTTTCTGTTTCATATGACTTTCAGGATCAGCTTTGCCATTTTTTTTTTAAGATAGTTGCAATTTCCATAAGGATTGCACTGAATCTTTAGATCACATTGATAATATTACCATCTTAACAATATTAAGTTTTCCAATCCATGAATACCGGATGTCTTTCTATTTATTTTGTTCTTCTTTCATTTCTCTTAGCAATGCTGTTTTCAGTGTTCAAATCATGTACTTCTTTGATTATATTTATCACTATCTTCTTCTGTTTGATGCTTTTGGAAATGAAATTTTCTTATGTTATTTAAGGTTGTTTATTGCTGGTATATAGAAATAAAACTGATTTTTGTGTGTCAATTTAAGTTACTGCAGCTTTCCTGAATTTATGTATTATTTCCAATGGTTTCTTTTTTGTAGTATGCTTAGGATTTTCTATATGTAGGATGATGCCATCTGTTTGTAGATATACATTTTTTCCTTTTCCACTTACTCGCCTTTTATTTATTTTTTCTTACCTAACTGCTCTGGCTAGAACTTTAAATATAATATTAGATAACAGTGGTAAAAGCAAGTATCCTTGTCTTGTTCCTGATCTGAGAGTAAGAGGGCTGAGTCTTTTATCACTGAGTAAAATGTAAGCTCTGAATTTTCTAGGTGTGCCTTTTATGCTACTGAGAATATCTCTTTTATTGCTAGTTTTTAAATTTTTTCATCATAAAAATGTGTTGGATTTTTGTCAATGTTTTTCTGCATTAATTAATTAATCATGGGATGTTCTCCCCTTTATTCTATTAACACAGTATATTACATTCGTTGATTTTTGTATGTTAAATCATTCTTGTAATTTTTGGATAAATCCCACTTGCTTGTGATATGCAATACTATTAACATACTACTGGATTTTGTTCTAGTATTTTGTTCAAGATTTCTGCTAGTATTTATTCAGAATCTATATTCATAAGCTTTGTAATTGTCTTTTTTTCAGAAACATCTCTATATTAATTCTTTTTATTTCTTTATTTTATTGCATTTTAGGTTTGGGGGTACATGTGAAGAACATGCAAGATTGTTGCATAGGTACACACATGGCAGTGTGATTTGCTGCCTTCCTCCCCATCACCTATATCTGGCATTTCTCCCCATGCTATCTCTCCTCAACTCCCCACCCCTTGCTGTCCCTCCCCTATTTCGCCCCAACAGACCCCAGTGTGTGATGCTCCCCTCCCTGTATCCATGTGTTCTCATTGTTCAAAACCCACCTATAAGTGAGAACATGCAGTGTTCGATTTTCTGTTCTTGTGTCAGTTTGCTGAGAATGATGGTTTCCAGGTTCATCCACGTCCCTACAAAGGACACAAACTCATCATTTTTGATGGCTGCATAATGTTCCATGGTGTATATGTGCCATATTTTCCCTGTACAGTATATCACCAATGGGCATTTGGGTTGATTCCAGGTCTTTGCTATTGTAAACAGTGCTACGATGAACATTCATGTTTATGTGTCCTTATAGTAGAATGATTTAGAAACCTTTGGATATATATGCAGTAATGGGATTGCTGGATCAAATGGAATTTCTATTTCTAGATCCTTGAGGAGTCACCACACTGTCTTCCACAATGGTTGAACTAATTTACACTCCCACCAACAGTGTAAAAGTGTTCCTATTTCTCCACATCCTCTCCAGAGTCTGTTGTATCCAGATTTTTTAATGATCGCCATTCTAACTGGCGTGAGATGGTATCTTAATGTAGTTTTGATTTGCATTTCTCTAATGACCCGTGATGATGAGCATTTTTTCATATGTTTGTTGGCCTCATGTGTGTCTTCTTTTGTAAAGTGTCTGTTCATATACTTTGCCCACTTTTGAATGGGCTTGTTTGGTTTTTTTCTTATAAATCTGTTTTAGTTCTTTGTAGATTCTGGATATCAGCCCTTTGTCAGATGGGTAGACTGCAAAAATCTTCTCCCATTCTGTTGGTTGCTGATTCACTCTAATGACTGTTTCGTTTGCTGTGCAGAAGCTGTGGAGTTTGATTAGGTCCCATCTGTCTATTTTGGCTTTTGTTGCCAATGCTTTTGGTGTTTTTGTCATGAAGTCCTTGCCTATGCCTATGTCCTGAATGGTCTCACCTAGATTTTCTTCTAGAGTTTTTAGATCTTATGTTTAAGTCTTTAATCCATCTGGAATTAATTTTAATGTAAGGTGTCAGGAAGGGGTCCTGTTTCTGCTTTCTGCACATGGCTAGCCAGTTTTCCCAACACCATTTATTAAACAGGGAATCCTTTCCCCATTGCTTGTTTTTGTCAGGTTTGACAAAGATCAGATGGTTGTAGATGCGTTATGTTGCCTCCAAGGCCTCTGTTCTGTTCCATTGGTCTATATCTCTGTTTTGGTACCAGTACCATTTTGTTTTGATTACTGTAGCACTGCAGTATAATTTGAAGTCTGGTAGTGTGATGTCTCCTGCTTTGTTCCTTTTCCTTAGAATTGACTTGGCTGTGCAGTCTCTCTTTTGGTTCCATATGAATTTTAAGGTGGTTTTTTCCACGTCTGTGAAGAAGGTCATTAGTAGCTTGATGGGGATAGCATTCAATCTGTAAATTACTTTGGGCAGTATGGACATTTTCACAATATTGATTCTTCCTAATCATTAACATGGAATGTTTTTCCGTCTGTGTGTGTCCTCTCTTATTTTGTTGAGCAGTGGTTTGTAGTTCTCCTTGAAGAGGTTCTTTACATTCCTTGTTAGTTGTATTCCTAGGTATTTTATTCTCCTGGTAGCAATTGTGAATCACAGTTTGTTCTTGATTGGGCTCCCTTTCAGTCTGTTATTGGTGTATAGGAATGCTTGTGATTTTTGCACATTGATGTTTTATCCTGAGACTTTGCTGAAGTTGCTTATCAGTTTAAGGAGCTTTTGGGCTGAGACAATGGGGTCTTCTAGATATACAATCATGTCGTCTGCAAATGGAGACAATGTGACTTCCACCTTTCCTATTTGAATACCCTTTATTTCTTTTTCTTGCCTGATTGCTCTGGCTAGAACTTCCAGTAATATATTGAATAGGAGTGGTGAGAGAGGGCATCCTTGTCTAGTGCCAGATTTCAAAGGGAATGCTTCCAGTTATTGCCCATTCAGTATGATATTGGCTGTTGGTTTGTCATAAATAGCTTTTACTATTTTGAGATACGTTCCGTCAATACCTAGTTTATTGAGGGTTTTTGGCATAAAGGGCTGTTGAATTCTGTCAAGGCCTTCTCTGCATCAATTGAGATAATCATGTGGTTTTTGTCTTTGGTTCTGTTTATGCGGTGAATTACGTTTATAGACTTTCGCATGTTGAACCAGCCTTGCATCCCTGGGATGAATCCTACTTGATCATTGTGGATAAGCTTTTTGATGGGCTGTTTCAACTGGTTTGCCAGTATTTTATTGAACAGTTTTGCATCTATGTTCATCATGGATATTGGCCTGAAATTTTCATTTCTTGCTGTGTCTATGCCGGGTTTTTGTATCAGGATGATGTTGGTCTCATAAAATGATTTCAGAAGGATTCCCTCTTTTTGGATTGTTTGGAATAGTTTCACAAGAAATGGTACCAGCTCCTCTTTGTATGTCTGGTAGAATTCAGCTGTGTACCCATCTGGACCTGAGTTTTTTTTGGGTGGTAGGCTCTTAATTGCAGCCTCAACTTCAGCCCTTGTTTTTGATCTATTCAGCCAAGCAGGGCCTGGAGCGGATCTCAGCAGTCCTACAGCAGAGGGGCCAGACCATTAGAAGAAAAACTAAGAAACAGAAAGAAATCACTTCATCATCAACAAATGGGATGTCCACCCAGAGACCCAATTTGAAAGTCAACAACTACAAAGACGACAGGTGGATAAATCCACAAAGATGGGAAGAAATCAGCTCAAAAGGATGAAAACACTCGAAACCAGAATGCCTCTCCTCCTATAAGGGATCACAACTCCTCACCAGCAAGGGAACAAGGCTGGATGGTGAATGAGTGTGATGAATTGACAGAACCAGGCTTCAAAAGGTGTGTAATAAGAAACTTCTGTGAGCTAAAACAACATGCTCTCACCCAATGCAAAGAAACTAAGAACCTTGAAATGCAGCTGCAGAACAGTAAGGGTTGCTGCCAGTTTCTTCCTCTGATATCTTTGTCCCAGAAGGATACCTGCCAGATGTCAGTCTGAGCTCTCCTTTATGAGGTGACTCTTTGGATATACGGGGCTCAGGGAGCTGTTTGAGGAGACAGCTTGTCCTTTATAGAAGCTCAAGTGCTGAACTGTGAGCCCATTGTTCATTCAGAGCTGCTGGGCAGGTATGTTTAAGTCTGTTGCAGAAGAACTCATAAACCCCCCTCTTTTTTCCCAGGTGCTCTCACCTGGGGAGTTAGGGCTTTATTTATGAGTTTCTGTTGTGCTGCTGGCTTTTTTCAGGGCTACCCTGCCCAGCAAGGAGGCAGCCTAGTCACTCTCTGCCTGCAGAGGCTTTGCTGAGCGGCTGTGGGCTCCACCCAGCTGCCGTGTGAACTTCCCTGTGGTCCTGTTTATACAGGTGTAGTTAGAACTGCCTCAGCAATGGTGGCCCACCTCTATAATGGCAGACTCTCTCTGTAATGGCAGACTGCCTCAGCAATGGCAAACTACCTCTGTAGTGGTGGACTGCCTTGGTAATGGTGGATGCCCCTCCCCCACAGGGCTGGACTGCCCGGGTTCAGCTGTGCTTGCTGTGAAACTCTCAATCCAGAGCTTTTCCAATTGCTGTTTTTTTGTGGGGGTGGGACCAGCCAAGCCTGATAACCTGGCTCCCTGCCTCAGGTCCCCCCCTTTTTTCCTTCTCTTAGTTCAACGGTCGACTCTGTCACCCAGGTATTCCAGTCGCCTGTTGAAAAGGCATTGGGATCTGTGTGATTTCCCATGTGGCGACCCACTGCTCTGGCTGAAACAGTCGTGCTGAGATTCCTGGCACTTTTTAGTCTGGGAATCTCCTGGCCTGGCTCCCTGTTTCAGTCCGCTTTTTAAACAGATGAATGGATGACTCTGTCTCCCAGGCGCTCCAATCACCAGCTAAAATGGCACCCAGACCCATGTATTTTGTATGGAGAACCACTGTGCTGGGGTGCCAGCGAAACAGCCGCACTGGCCAAAACAGCCACACTGGCCAAAACAGCCATGGGGGCCAAACCAGCCATGCTGGTGACCTGTGGTGCTCCTCCGCCTGGGAACCTCCTGGTCTGTGGGCAATAAAAATCTGTCTGGAAATGTGGCATCCACTTACCCTCCACACTTTCACTGGGAGCTGCAATCCTGAACTACTCCCAATTGGCCATCTTTGAACCCTCCACATTCTTTAATTCTTTAAGAGTGGCACAGATTTCTGCCACTCCTCATAGGATTTTTATTTATTTTGACATGGAGTCTTGCTCTGTCCCTCAGCCTGGAGCATAGTGGTGCAATCTTCACTCACTGCAACCTCCAGTTCCCTAGTTCAAGTGCTTCTCCTGCCTCAGCCTCCAAAGTAATTAATTTTTTTTTCATAGATTTAGTAGAGATGGGGTTTTACCATATTGGCCAGTTGGCCAGGCTGGTCTTGAACTCCTGACCTCAGGTGATCTGCCCACCTTGGACTCCCAAAATGTTGGGATTAAAGGCATGAGCCACCACACCTGGTCTTCATAGGATTTCATATGGTTTTTTATTTATTGTTTTGGTTGAAATAGTAGCAGCTCTGAAGCTGCTACTACTGAATTTCCTCATAATTATAGTTTTCTCCTCACAGGCTAAGGAACAAATATGGAGGTTTTATCATCTGCCATGTGCATTCATTTTAATTATATATTTGTGGATCAAGGAAATGACAGATTAGTTTATGGATTCATTAGAATGACAGTGAACCAGACCTGGGCAGACTCAGTAGAAACACAGTGAAGACCTCCAATAGAGCTTCATGATGATGCTTCAGGTCTTCAGGCATCTAGTTGACACAGAGCTAGCTAGAATTCTGTGTCCCAAGGACAAAAAATGTTTAAGTAGTTTTCCCCAGTGTACAGTTAAGTAAATGGTCATAGGTCCCTTTGGGGAAGGACTATGAGAACCATTACTATATAAATGTACTATAAAGTTGCAGGGTTTTCCCTTCCTGGAACCTCATATTTGTGCTATCCCTGGAAGTTGAAAAGACACAATACTCAGGGGAGTAGGTCTATTGGGTTGAACACTAAAGTGAGAGTCCGCAGATGTGTATCCCACAGTCAGAGAAATCAGTCTTTGCAATACTTGAATTAGGTCACTCTCTCTCTTACCATACTCATTACTCAATAAATGCCAACTCTTATTATTATAATTAGTTAAGTATACTGTGGTTATCTTGAGTAGTTTTAGAATACAAGACCCTGTAAAAATGTTCAGATCCTCATCCAAACACTCCTGGAATGGTTATTTTAAAATCATTCTTTTCTGAAGAAAAGACTTGTCAGTGGCTCTGTTGAAGAAGAGTTCAAAGACCCAGATTTGGTTTATTAAGTACACACACACACACACACACACACACACACACACACACACTGTATATCATCAAGCTAAATTCTCAGCTTCTCCCTGTAGCACAAAATTTCACATTCTATAATTGCATTAAATACTTTCAGTATGCCCACCTGAAATGCACCCTTTAGCAACAACAACAAAAAATGGCTGCAATGACATTTAGTCTGATGCTCTTCACATTCAGAAGACGATTATTAGCTAGGTTTAGGATTAGTATTAAATTTAAAAAATCTAATACACACTATTGCGTGTGAAATTACTTTTATTTAACTTCATTGTCACTTCAATGCAGAGAACAGTTTCTGTCCACAAGAACAACTCTAGACACTACCTGGAAGGAAAGCTGATGTCTTTTAAAGCAAGATCTGCAAGGCGATGTAAATAGGAGGAAATACAATGCCAGATAAAGGTGATGGGCGGATGGAGGCAACAAACCACATTGCCATGTATGTACCTATGCAACAATCCTGCATGATCTGCACATGTGCCACAGAACCTAAAGTACAATAAAAAAAGAAGGAAATATATAAAATACAAAAATCAGTGGTCAAGAAGGCACATGAAACATAAGAAAATAGAGTCATAAATTGTTCACTGACTCCATATTCCATTGAGTGATTAAGTGACCAATGCCTGACCACGTTGGTCCTTTAACCAATTACAAAGGAGAAGCTTAGATTAAAGGAAAACACTTCCCCGTGGTCAAAATCTAATAGTAAGAACATTATGGAAATCTCTAGATGTTTACATAGGAAAGGAAGCATTAAGAATGATTCTGACATAGATCTGGATACTAAATCACAAGGTAGGATATTTCCTTCAGATCCTCTCTAGGCTGATAAGATGTGTGTGTGTCTGTGATGGGAGTAAGGAAAAGAGAACAAGAATGAGAATATATGAAAGTGTATACTATGATACAAATACATTAGGCATACGCAGATCTATTTTTATAAAAGTTCTGTATAACTTCCTTTTCATTTAAATGTATGTACATATTTGACAATATTTCATATCAATAAAGATACATTTATGTAACTTCCATTCCCAACCAGGTACATCTTATACAGGTAGTGCCCAACTTACCACCACGGTTGGGACCACGGAACAGTCATAACACGATTTCGTCGTAAGTTGAGTAGGCTATATGTATAGTTGAAATGGTGCACACAGAGATGGTAGTGCTGCCAGAAGCTGGTCTGCACTGTCGTATGCCCAGCTGGGCAATATTTGCGCTGCCAGATGTGGAGCAGTCGTGGTGAGCGATTGTGGTCATAAAGTCGAATGGTCGTAAGTTGCATAGGTCGTAAGTCGATCAATATCTGTACTACTGTAATTTTATCTATTAATAAATACATGCATTAATTAACTTATAGTTTAATCTTAAGCCTGACTTACCACAGGCTGTCTACTCATAGTATTTTTGTATATACTTTCTGTATATATTTTATGTGTGTCTATATATAATTCAAAAACTATATGTTCATATGTTCATATGTGCAAATACATTTTTGTTCAAAATTGATTCATATTATACATACTGCTATTGTCTGTATGTTTCCCAAAATTCATATGTTGAAACTTAATTGTCAATGTAGTAGTATTAAGTGGCAATGCCTTTGTAATTATCTGTATATCTCAATGTGTTTATTCATTTGTCTTTAATTGTAGTATTTCTGAACATCTTTGGAGGTTTGCCATTGCTTCTCACTTTTGAATCATTTGTTAATAAAATTAAACATTACTGTTCTATCTAGTCATATTCATTCCTATGTCAATCATATTAGTTATATGATATTAAATTATGTTTGGATTATTTCTCCCATTTTCTGATGCCTTTAAAGGTATTGTGTTTGTTGATAATGGCTTTTCAATTTCCCCATATTATTCCAAATGAGATATATTATATTTCACTGTAAATATAGTGAAATGACCTCTGGTATGCTTTTGTTTTTTGCTAGTTTCTCACATATGCAAAAATATTCTCCTTTATTTTTTTTTAGCACCTCTGCCTCTACCTTAGACCCAGCTTCCCTCCCCTACTTCCACCCTTGTTTTCTTTCTATGATTTGGGGGATTGGTAGTTGAAATTCATTGCAATTAATACAGACTCCTCCCTGTGGGTCAATGATATAAACAGACCATTTTAATCAGTAAGTAAAGAACCATGGAGAAGTTATTTACACTCATGAGACTGAGTTTTGCATTTTTAAATGGAATTAATGAGTTCAATATAACATCACTGTTGTGAGAAGACTGAGAAATTCTAGGAAACATCTGGCTCATAGCAGGCTTTCCTTAATTGCTACTCTCCGCTATATTCTACCTCCTCTTTCCTGTGAGATAAATTATCTTGGGATTCACTTAATAACATCACTGTCTTAGAGAGCAATGATAAGTATAAGACAAAAAAAAAAAGGAAGTGTATGCTTATTGTCATAGTGCATGACTGAGGTTTGGTGGCATTTTCATGTTATAGCATGTCAGCAAATGTAGTTGAAGGATGGGGAGAAAATTAACTAATTATTTTATTCTGTACATTATCCTACCACTTCTTTTTACTGTTAAAATAGCAGAGACAGAATTTTTCATGGATCCCAAGAAGGAAGAATTTCACAATTTAATATATATGTGTTGACTGATAGAGTTGTTACTGTCAGACAGGTCCGGAAACTGCAGAAAACCACAGGTAATCCCACAGATCCTCCAAAACCTTTGAGTACAGGACTTACAGAAGAACACTAGGGCCATGAAGAAATTTACTTTTTATGTCTGTTGGATTCCACATAAAGAACAGCTTTTATTTCCTTTCTATTTAAAAAATACTATATGAATACCTTACACTGGTGATACCTAAACCATATTCAGAATCCTGCTGGACAAGAAGTTTAGGAAATGTAATTCATAGGATTCCAGCTTCTGCAACAAGGGAGAGAACATAGAAGAGAACGGAAAAGTTTCCAAGTGGCAGATGACCATACCTGCAAGTCTCCTGGATTCTACTTCTTTAACCTATCTAATTATTTTAAGTACCTGATATTCTACATTAAATATTTTCTGGTTGAAATACCTAGTGTAATTTCTTTTTTTCTGACTGAATCTTGAGTGATGCCCACTCCCCAATAGATTCCGATTGAATATTTCTTACATAAGTGGACTGTGATTCATATTTTGAAAAACAATGTTTTTGAGCACCCCCCACCATATCAGAAGGAATAAAATCAAACCCCATTTTTATGCTTGCCTTGTCCTACTAGACTATTTATTGTGTCACGTCTATCCAGTAATCTCCTTGATGACTAAAAGTTGATCTAACTTACAGAAGGACAAGATAGAAGAATAGAGAAACTACCCATTGAACCACAAAAACAACATAAAGGTAAGTGCTTAAGAGGCCAGCACTCCATGTCTCTCTAATTGGTTATTAGCGCTAGCCAACTGTTGCCATTCAGGAATGCACAGCCAGTACTGCCAAATCTTCATGTTGTTAAGAGATTTTTTTTTTGCATGAAATACCCTTTTCAAATATTGATGAGGACATGAATATACAATTGTGTATGTAGAAGAAAACATCATAAGCCAGATCTAGGAAATTAGAGACCTGGGCCTAGGGATGCCTACCTTTCAACTTCTGTCCCAGGACTCTACTGGGCTGGAGCATGAGTCATCGAAAATAGGACTTTTGTCTCAAATAGTTCCAGGTTATTGAGAAGTACAAAGTATATAATTCATTACAATAAAAATATGCACCAGATATAGGTTTAGCACAGAAGATGGTGAAATTAACTCTAAGGAAGGACAGAACAGGTAACCTGGTGAGGCGATGTGTTGTCTGGGTTTCTAGGGGTGTACAGTATAGGATTTCATTAGGCAAGTGCCTAACGTGGGGAAAAAGGTGTTTCCGGAAGAGGGAAGAACATATACAATAACATTGCACCATGAAGAAGATTTTTAGGCCCAGGTCTTTGTTGAATCAAGGTAAAAGCAGAGAGGAGAGATGGGGACAGTGGAAAGAGATTAGGTCAAAGAGGTGAGTGGGAAAACTAATAGTGCAAAACTGTGTCTTTTGACTTTATTCAATAAGCGCTGGACAGCCAATTATGACTGGCAGCAATATGGTAATAGTTTGGAGGGACTGAGATAAAAGGAAACAAGACCAGTGGGGTAGGTGCCACACTTCTCACCAAACATAATGAGGACTTGAAATACAGCAATGGAAGTAAGACTGGAAGGGAGAGAATACTTAAGGGAGACTTGCACAAATGCACCAGGAGTTGTGCCCATCAATAAGGAAAAGAGTGATCTATTGTACAGCATTGGCAGTGAATAACTACAGCTACAAGCAACAACATGGATGAATCTTAGAAACAAAATGTTGAGTGAAAGAAACAAGTCCCAGGCCAAGTGTAATGGCTCCTTCCTCCAATCCCAGCTACTTCAGAGGGTGAGGTAGGAGTACTGCTTGAGGGGGAAAAAAAAAGCAGAAACAAGTCCCAGAATGCTACCTAGAAAAAGATGTAAAATTCTGTGAAAATTGAAAACAAAGCTAAACAATACTATTTAGGCACATATCTATGTGATAAGAACATATGTTAAAGTGCAAATAAATAATAAATATAAATAATGGTATTGGTTTCTTTGAGAGGGGAGGTTGGGGGACAAAATGAGATTTAAATTACCAGTAATACTCCAGTTCTTCTATTGGGTGCTGAATTCACAGGAATTTATTGTAATTAAGATGGACAGATCGCTAGGTAAGCTGTCCTTTAAGAGGCCAAGAAAGCCGGGCACAGTGGCTCAAGCCTGTAATCCCAGCACTTTGGGAGGCCGAGGCAGGTGGATCACGAGGTCAAGAGATCGAGACCATCCAGGTCAACACGGTGAAACCCCGTCTCTACTAAAAATACAAAAAAATTAGCTGGGCATGGTGGCGCGTGCCTGTAATCCCAGCTACTCAGGAGGCTGAGGCAGGAGAATTGCCTGAACCCAGGAGGCGGAGGTTGCGGTGAGCCGAGATCGTGCCATTGCACTCCAGCCTGGGTAACAAGAGCTAAACTCCGTCTCAAAAAAAAAAAAAAAGAGGCCAAGAAAACAATGTGTCAGGATGAAAGATTCTATTCTATTATCTGTACTAAATGCTTTAAGAAAACCAGGTGAAGATATATTTCAGAGATATTTTGGAGGAGGGGTCAATAGGTTTCCAGACATTTTCTTTTACTCTTAAATTGGTTTTAGATTAGCTCTCCAAAGCAGCATCACTGTGCGAGGCCCACGTGCTTTTACATCCCGCGCTTTTTGCCCTTTGCCCTTGGCTGTCATTGCTTCCCCTCCAAAGGGAGGTGGGGTGACGCCAAGCAGTGGGGGAGGGGAAAACGGCCTGTGGCTCTAAAGCTCTCCGATTGGTGGGCCGAAGACCCAGAACGAGGCTCCAGCTGAAGCGTCAAAAAGAGGGGTAAAGGGGTGGGGCTAACGGAAGGCGGGGCTAAAGAAGAAGCTTAACGGAATCCAGACGCAAGTGCAATTGTCCGCGCGCCTCGCTGCGATGGCGGCGGCGCCGAACACAGTCACCCCGCCGGCGGCGGAGTCTTCCCCTCAGGAAGCTACCGTCTCTGCCGCCTCCTCCTCCTCCTACACCGCCTGCGCGGCGGCGGCGGCGGCGGCGGCGGCGGCAGTAATTGTTCCTGCCTCCTCCGCCACCTCCACCCCTGCCTGCCCGCCTGCCGGTGGCTTTGGCGACGGCGGCGGCGGCGGCTTTGGCGGCTCCACAATGGCGGCGGCGGGGAGGGGGGGCAGTAGTTTTAAAGTAGACACCCGCCCTTGCCTCAGAGAAGGTGAGTTCCCGACCCGGGGTGCGGGGGCGGCCCCATCTCCTTCGCTGCCTCTCTTCAACCCCTCCGAGATCGGGCTGGGCGCGGTTCGCCACTGCCCCACCCCCCACCTGCCATGGCGCAGTAAAGGCCAAGCTCGCCCCGCCCCGCCCCGCCGTGTTGGCCCTTAGTGTGCAAGATGGACTGAAGCCGAGAGGGCCTTCCCTACGTCTCCCACCCGTAAAGGATGGGGGGTCCCAAGGCCAAAGAATTGCAGGTACTCAAGAGGCAGGAGTTGAAGGGAAAAAAAAAATACCACATAATTTCTTTCCCAGCCAGGACACCTTAGTGTGCTATAGGAAGCTGAGCTGTGATTTTGAAGAGAGAGGAGGCAAGGTAAAACTGCTGTGGACCAAAAGAGTCAAGGATAAGGGAAGGGGGACCGATGGAGAAAGGCGGGGGGGAGATAAAAGAGCAAAGGCCAAAGAAATAAAGGAGTAAAACCCCTTTGGTGAAATTCAACATCCTGCAGTGTAGAAACTTGAAGTCGAATATTTACAGAGAGATGATGTTAGAAATTTGGGCAGGTTAGAAGTGTATACTTGAGCTTCAAAGTAAGATATGCAGGATTTAGGAAGGTAAGGTCTAATGGAAGGGACTCTACTGGGGAAAGAAGAGAGGAAGAGAGTGTGGCAAAAGCACAGATTTCAGGAATCACTTTGGAGAGTTTTCTTTGGCTATTTGAGGATGTAACCTACTAAAGCAAGGTTTACAGGCCCATCTTTAAGGTGGTTTGGGTTTTAATAAGTTCTGTTGTACCTACCAACACATATTACTCCTAACATGAAATATATTTCTTGACTATATCAATATAAGCGGTGTTCACACAAAGTTCTGTATACTTGTAAACAGCCTACTAATAGCAAACTGTAAAATTTGCCATTGAAATGTGTTTTAAAGCAATTTGGGAAATGTTCTTAGCTGATGGAGACCATTCCACAACAGAGCATCCCAGTAAAGCATTTTGCCATCGTAAATTTCTTCATTTCCAGTATTTGCTGTGTTACCTTATGTTGCTAATTTGCCTCCAAAGTAAAAGATTGTGGACATCAAAATAGTGAAAAATAAGTTCCTTTCTCTTAGAAAGATGCCCCGTTAAAAATTTCCCATAAAAATAATCATGATATATCCCTGTGTGCGATCCCATAACCTTTCACACCTTTCACTTTGGAGGAATGGCAAAGTAGAAAAAAAATCCCTTACAATATTTGTATAGGCACATTACATAAATGCCACTTATTAAATATGGAAGTTAGAAATACACTGTAATGTTTTATCTATCAACTCTCTTACTAAAGGCAACCTTTGAAAGACTTAGTCTAGTGTCTTCAGTCAGCCTCAGTGGATGAAAACATGAAATCTGGATTTTTAATTTTTATATGAAACTTTATGTCCATAACCAGCTAGTAAGCAAGAACAGTTTTATAGGCATCAATATCACCGTTCAGTTTGGCTCTTATTGTCTGTTCAGAGTAAGGTTTAAGACCAGTATCTCATGGGGAAAAAATGGCTTTTTTCCTGGTGGTGTAACTGGTTTGTTTGCAGTATCTTTAAATATATGCAAATATTTAAGGCTTTCAGAGAGCTAATTTTATAAAGTAGCAGCAATGCCTTATCTATATTATTGCTAGACAGTAAAATGAGGAGCACCCTGGCATAGGAGTCTGATGCAGTTAACATAGGTTCAGCTGCAAATTAATTCACTAGACTTTGTGGCCCTGAACAGACCCCGCCCCCTCGATTTGGGTTTTGACATTTTTGAAATAAGGGAATAGAACTACCCACACTCCGAGGGTTGATTTCAGATCTGAAAGTATCAATCATGATTTTGCAGTTCTGGATTGATATTCTTTCAATGACATTTCCATGGTTGTGTGCTCGTACAATAACTCATAAATCATAACAAACCTTGTCTGATAGTTATCACCTGACATTCAGTGAGTAATGAGGTCTATGTTGAGTTAGTGTTGAGACAATTTACTAGCATATGAAAAACCAAATATAATTGTTAACCTGAAAATTCTCTCTTACCATTTCATTTTAGCTAAATATCCTTCATTCACTGTTCAGTCCAAACTAAAACTCTCTCACCTTTTCACTTAACAAATGGCAAATATTTTATGTATTGCACTGTTCAAAACACTATTACGCCTCAAAAATTTTTGTTTAGATATTTATGAAGGCCATAAATGATTGTCAGTTATTATAGCAGATAAAGGAGAAGAAAGGAAAATGTTACTTGGTGGTGTGCCAGTATCTTTTGCTTGTTTGTATAAGTCCTAGTTAAGAGATTGTTCTGAAAGATGTCAAAGAATTGTCAAGATTCAATTATTGCAAGTCCACTCCTTATAGAATCATTAAAAGTGGTTTGGAAAAGTATTTGCTGATCCATTTTGAACTGTAGCTGGTATTCTTGAGGATTTCATCTGTCTTAGGGTGGATAATGAACCAATGTCAGTGGAAATTAGAAACTAGCAAACAGGGAATATTAGAAGCTTTCAATGATTACAAATGGGACATTGAGCAGTAAACATAGAAATAGAACAAAGAAAGAAAAGAAATGCCATATGAAAAGACACATATACACTCAGAATTCATGGTAAAGGGAATTATGAGATTTTGTGGGACACTTCATATTTCATTTTTCAAAAATGTTTAATGGCTCAAAAGTGAATTTTCACCCAGGAACAATGTTCTGGTATATTCATAGTAAAAAAGAAAATTAAAAATTCTTGCTTATTTACACATTCCTTTTAAAAAATGTATCAAATGTATCCTGTTTTAGATTGGAAAACCTTCTGGCTTTTTTTTTGTTTTAGCTATTAATCCATTTGTGTAGCAATTACGTAACAAGACTGTCCTTTGTCTCTATATTATTCAGTGAAGTTTCAAGTCAAATGATAGTAAGTCCACCATAAGAAAATACAGTGGGTAATCTTTCATGTATTCAGGAATCATTTATTGAAAACCTCTATGTGTGTGTGCCAGGGACTATGCTTAGTGTTAAAGTTATAAATAAAAGTTAGACACAGCTATACTAAACAACTCAATAATAGTGATTGATAGTAAAATTATAAAATAAATAAATAAGGTAGGGAAGGCAGTTTTAAATGTTGCTATTCAGACTCCTGAGCCACAGGACCATTCCATTGTTTATTATAAATCTGTAATCTGTAGCTCATAGTATATTATATACTACAGGCACAGTGAAGCAAATTATACTACAAATCTAATGTTGGTGTCAGGGAAGAATAGTTAGTAAACTATTACAGAATTAGTTTTTTGATTCTCTGCATTTGGCAAGTTGAGATGTCTGGAGAGAGGTAAATTACTATTTGTTCGTTTCTGACCCTCTCTATAGATTTCAGTGTGTGAAAACACTAACTAAGCTTGTTTTAAAGACTAACTTAAGCATACCCCCTACTATATTTATTACATATGGATTGGGATAAAAACTTTTACTCTTTCCCATCTGAAACCAGTCTTGCAGATTGATTCACATTTACTAACCTGTTGTAGTGAATGCCGTGTATTTGGTGGCTTTCTGATGCAAAGTAGCTGTCATGGGATCAAATGTATTAATGGATTTACACAGTGCCTTAATTCAGTTTCTGATTTCACAAGTATGACCCCTGAGCTGGCTAGCCACAAAGTGCTTATGATTATGAAGGTCAAGGACTTAGTGTAAATAAAGAAAATGTAAATGTTAAACATATAACTAGTACTCCCAATTATTTTGTTAATTCTGTTGTAATTTGTCATTGTTAACACTGGCTAAACTCATAAGTCAGGTATTAATTTTATAAACTGAAAAACTAAGGGCACTAGGTAACATTACAGCTGTGGGTATTCATCATGCTGGTAGGTACAGATCTTCACTTCTACCACAGCTATTATTCATGAAAACTCCTTAAACAGTGTATGACCTGTAGGGGACAAAAAGAGTTAAAACATCTTATGTAGGTTTACTCAGTTCCCCAGTCTCCTATAACTCAGTGCTGTCCTCTGCTCATTCTTTTTTAAGATTCTGATGGTATTAAGAGGTTGCAAAGGTCAAGTCAGTTTAAAAAAAAATTCTACTTAATGAAGAATTGTTGAGGGAATTTATGTCTAAAAGTGTAATTATGGAGAATATAGCACATGTGCTGTTTGCACAATTAAAATGATTATTTCTCAGATTTTTTAATGCCAGACTTTAATTCTATGACTGAAAATGAGATTTATGTTTATAGTATTGGATCCAGTCCTGAAGTTTGCTCCATTTTTGTCACTTTATTAAAATGGGATATACAAAGAATCCTTTACAATGGTAGATGGTTTTGTATCAAGATCAATCAGACTATGAACTTCCCACTTCAGCAAAGCATTAAAACATCTAAGAACAAGTTTTTCCCATAAACATTGATGGGTTATCCTGAGAAGGAAATTTGGGGGTTTGTACAACTCAGCCTAATTGTCATTTAACAAATGCAAGTGAGATTCATTTTATTAAATATAGCCAGTTATATATAAAATTGAGTCATCTAATTTAAATAGCTTAAACTTGGGAGTTAACAAAAACATTTAATTGGAATGAACAGAAAATTATCTTGCCTGGAACTGAAGAAATAGAGTAATTTTCTGGTTCCTTTCCTCTGAGATCCTGAATGGTTTATAATTCCGTAAGTAAGGGTGAACCAAATTCATTACCCTGACTCAAGCCGTAAATGTTACATTTTTGTCATAAAAATGCATTTCATCTTAAATTGCCTGTTGTTATGTAGTAGCATTAATTTAGGAGTAAGTTTCAAATATGACAATTGGATTTCACACTTAGCTGCACTTTTGAATGCAGAACTTAATGTTACTTTACTTTCACATAATAGTGGTGCTATTTGGAGTAGGCCCAAGCCAACAAAAGTAGCTAAAATGTAGGGTTCTGTCAAGTCAATCTCTTTGCTTTTTATATCACTGAAGGCAGATATTCTGGTACAAACTGAATTGAGTATTTTATATCAACATAAGGGATTTTGGCAATGCCAAAGTCCATAGAATGTGAGCTATTAGTACTCTTAGTTGTATTTTACTGACCTAAGAACATCCCTCTGCTATTACTGTTGTCTCTTCCTAGACTACTAGAATTTTTCAATAGACCAAATCCTCCTGAGTCTAGAATCATATGATTTACATTTTACCTCCCTCAATTATTTAATTCCTCTTACCTCTCTGGGCCTTAGCTTCCTCATTTAGGAAATGAGGACATTAGACTAGATTGGTTCTAAATTGGAGCCAGTTTTACCTCACAGGAGACACTTGACATTGTCTGGAGATATTTTTGGTTGTCAAACTACGGAATGCTAGTTTGATTGGCAGAGGCCGGAGATGCTGCCAAATATCCTACAATTCATAGGAAAGGCTTCTCAGAACAACGAATTATCCAGCCCAAAGTGACAATAGTGCCGAGTTTGAGAAACCCTGAACTAGATGATCTTTAAAATAACTCTGGTCTAAATAAAATGAGTATGTATAATATTAAGTAAAAAGTTCAAAGCTTCTGGATTGGTGAACAAGCATACTTTATCAAGTGCCTACATGTATTGAACATTTTAGAAATTATTTAATATTCACAAACCGTAGAATTAAAAATTACACATTGCATTTCTGTACCTTTTAGGTGAAATGAAAAAAGGTCCATAGCGATTAATTTGCTCAAGGCTATATAGTTGTGGGTAAAGATGGGACTTAAATCTATTTGACCAACTCAGAATTTTAAATATGTTTTCCTACATGCCAATGCTATAGGTCATAGATTTTCTCCCCATTACTAATTATTATAAAAGTTTTATTTTCTTAGGTCATGAAAGTATTTCTTGTAAGAGGGAAATGAAGCGGTAAAACACTCTTATTTACAGAAAATTGCAGTTTATTCATTCTCCCACCAAATGCTGAAGCCACACTTCAGTGTAATTGAATACATTGCATGGAATACATGAACTCTCAGATCAGATCTCATTTATAATTTGTCACAAAACTACTCTTTCATTTCAAATAATCATCATAAATATTACTCAAAAGTGAATTGCTTATGTCATGGTAGCAAAACGACTATCACTTGCTCATGCATATTCCTCTGAGCAACAAGTTGACTCCACAGGGCACCTGTCCTTCATGCGGTGATTCAGATGCTTTTATCTTTTATTTTTTTCAAAATTTTATTTTATGTTTTACTGTGGTAAAATATGCACGCCATAAACTTTGCCATTTTAAGTGTGAAATTCAGTGACATGAAGTGCATTAACATTGTCAAGCAAGCTTCACCACTGTCCATCTCCAGAACTTTTTCATCATCCCAAATTGAAACTCTGTACATGTAGGTCATAGTTTTGTTATATGACCACATTTCTCCACTCTGAAGAACTTTGTGATGTATTTAATTTCTGGAAAGTAATATGTATTTAAAGTTATGCTGAATTTGTTAACAGTTGGCAACTTGACGAAATAGTTTCTTATTACCACAAAGCACAGCACTGCAAAGCAATTTTACCCTCATATACCCTGAGTATAAAGGGGACCATCTAGTAAACATTGGTTTTATCTTATTTTTTTCCACATAATATTATTTTTAAGCCATTACTTCATTATCAGATTTAGGTTGTCTTCCCATTTTGAACCTAGTTCTGGATAGTATTTTCTTACTCCCCATTGCTTTTTTTTCATATTAAAATGGAAATAAATGATATCATATATTTATTTGGAAATTCCTGTATATTTTAAAGGCAGTATATTTCAGTTCATATTTGAGAGCATGCCTTTGTGTCATTAAGATCTCAATACCAAGTTTCACTAAACTAGGCTTTGACTCTGATTTCAAAATCTTGCTCCTTGGCCAAGTGCGGTGGCTCACACCTGTAATCCCAGCACTTTAGGAGGCCAAGGTGGGCAGATCACTTGAGGTCAGGAGTTTGAGACTAGCCTGGCCAACATGGTGAAAACCCATATCTACTAAAAATATAAAAATTAGAGGCCAGGTGCAGTGACTCAAGCCTGTAATCCCAGCACTTTGGGAGGCTGAGGTGGGTGGATCACGAGGTCAAGAGATCGAGACCATCCTGGTCAACATGGTGAAACCCCGTCTCTACTAAAAATACAAAAAATTAGCTGGGCATGGTAGCACGTGCCTGTAATCCCAGCTACTCAGGAGGCTGAGGCAGGAGAATTGCTTGAACCCAGGAGGCGAAGGTTGTGGTGAGCCGAGATCGCACCATTGCACTCCAGCCTGGGTAACAAGAGTGAAACTCCGTCTCAAAAAAAAAAAAAAAAAAAAAAAATTAGTCAGGCACAATGGCACATGCTTGTAATCCCAGCTACTCAAGAGGCTGAGGCAGGAGAATCACTTGAACTTGGGAGGCAGAGGTTGCAGTGGGCCAAGATTGCACCACTGCTCTCTAGCCTAGGTGACAGAGTGAGACTTCATCTCAAAAAAAAAAAAAAAAAAATCTTGCTTCTCTATCCATATCTATTTTCCAAGTTTATAGTAGCATAAAAAATTCAAATGTGCCACGGAATGAAGAACAGTTGAAAAATTCTAGGCTAGAAATATTGAAATGATATGCCTAAAATTAACCAGGAAGTATTTACCATACCATATTCAAAGAAGTGTATTTGTTCCAGGTGAGACTTGAAATCATGTTCACCACATTCAGTGTATTGTCATTTGATATTCTAATGTGTAATCTGTTTATATTTTTAACCCTAGCTTTCCTATTTCTTACTTAATTAGATTAAAAGATAAAAGACTATCTGTCATGAATTTTGTACATTTATCATTAGGGAAAACTGAATTATTATACCTAAGTCATAACCAATATATTAATTTTGCAAAAATTTTTTTTAACTCTACCTGCAATTGTTAAAATATTACATTTGGTAATAGAAATGTCTCATGGATTTTTGCAAAGTAATATTTTGGAGGGAACGAACTTTAGGGCTAGGACATAGACAAGAAAATTAAGATAATGGAGGAGCAGGAGAAGAAATATTGGGACCCTTTGATTTTTGTAGGCCCTTAAATGTTTGCATTAACTGTATAGCTGCTTGACACCTTAAATAATCATCTGTGCTTCCTGACAGTCTTCGTATTTGGAAGTAGCTAAGCTATTTGGGTCCTCTATAAATACTCCACCAAAATTTTGCTTCTGTATATATTCCAATCTAAAATACATTTTTTCATTGCTTATCATCAACCCATATAAAGTCAGGTAGAAAAGATACTTCAGAAACAGAAATCTGAAAAGCTGTGATATGTTCTTAGTCATACAGCTAGTTAATAGCAAGGTGAAAACCAATGCACTCTCTCTCATCCTAATGCTTTTTACAACTTACTACTTTTGGAATTAAGAATCAGTATAAACCCACACTTAAGAACCAACCAATAAAAATATATTTATTTCATATTCTAATCAGTTAAGGAAGAAAAAAAGACATGTTAAGAGTATAAAGAAGAAAAGAAAAGAGAGGAAGATGCCCCTAAGTTTCTTCAGCTATCCCTTGGTTACCATTTCTACTAGAATCAGCTCCTAAGTCCCAGTTCTTTGCCAGAACACTTTTATTCCTGGCAGATAGTGAGTTTTCAGTAAACAATTCCTGTCCCAGTCATCTTCCTCACAATCAACATCATCTGCTCATGCATCCTCTAATTTAACATCTGTTCCCAAAGGCCAGCCTTCCCTCTAAGCTGTCACCCTGAAAGAGGCTGAAAAACATCTGTATTGTCACCAGTTTCCTCTCCCCCTTTCAGAATTGGCTATTGGTCATTTTTTTCTGGGAGTCAAAAAATCATGTCTCAAATGGTGGGGGTTGGGGGCCAGGTGGATATAAAGAAACATTTAGGATCTCTTGTGAATCAGACACATGTTTCTTACATATGTCAAGCCTGGAGATGAAATCTCTTTTAAAGACAAGCCTTGCCTGTAATCCTAGCACTGTGAGAGGCCTTCTTCCTTCCCTCTTTGCCTGTTTTGTGAATTAATCCCAGTATGTCATAATTTCTAATACTTTTATTAGTTTGTTTAAATCCCTGCCACTCATAACATATAACCTAAACACTATTACTTTAATACTCTAATAATAACAAACAAGTAGAATGGGACCACCTTGTTTTTTAAATTGTGCTAAAAAACCATGTAAAATTTACTATCTCAACCATTTTAAGTGCACAGTTCAGTAGTATTAAGTATATTTAACTCCTTATTTTGAATATTTATCCTCTATTAATGTAGCCTACAATAGCTTCACCATTTTTTGGTGGTTATATCATACTGTTGACTCATGCTCAGCTAACTTTTGATTAAAATACATGGTTCCTTTTGATCTGGAACTGGTTAAACTATGTCCCTCTTGGATACGGTTATACAGATAGAATTTTTTCTGGATCCCAAAACAGATCCAATATATACTTATACTTTTGAATTTAAGTTTTACCTTGTTAGACTCAACCAGCTATTGCCAGCCTTTCAAGATCTTTTTGGATCTTCTAGAATCTGCCACCAGGAGGCTCATGGAAGGTAGGTTTCTACTGAGAACAAAATTGTAAAATGGGTGTTGTTTTCCAGAGGCTACTGTATACTGCCAAATTCTCCTCAGGTTGCATTTACCCTAAATTGTACATGAATTTGATGATCTCTACTTTCCAAAAGTGATACCTAAGGCTTGGAGAGGTTAAGCAGTTTGCCCGAAGTCACAAAGCTGGTAAGTGTCAGAGCCAGGATTCAGATCTAAGTCTGCCCAAGATTTCCCTGAGAGCGCTCTCTTAAAAAGGCAAGGCTAGTCTTCTTCTTCTTCTTCTTTTTTTTCTTTTTTCTTTCTTTTTTCTTTTTTTTTTTTTGAGACAGAGTCTTGCTCTGTCACCCAGGCTGGAGTGCAGTGGCATGACCTTGGCTCACTGCAACCTCCGCCTCCTGGGTTCAAGTGATTCTCCTGCCTCAGCCTCCCAAGTAGATGAGACTACAAGCGTGCACCACCACACCCAGCTAATTTTTGTATTTTTAGTAGAGATGGGGTTTCATTATGTTGGCCAAGCTGGTCTTAAACTCTTGACCTCAGGTGATCTGCCTGCCTCGGCCTCCCACAGTGCTGGGATTACAGGCAAGGCTAGTCTTAAAAAGAGACTTCATCTCCAGGCTTGACATATGTAAGAAACATGTCTGATTCACAAGAGATGTTAAATGTTTCTTTAGATCCACCTGACCCTCAACCCCCATCATTTGAGACATGATTTTTTGACTCCCAGAACCAAAGAGAGGCTATAACCCTCTCTATGCAACAGAATCACCTGGGAAGCTTTAATAAACAAAACAAACAAATAGTAAAATATGACTGGGAACCACTTTCAGAGATTCTGATTAGTTAGTCTGGAGTGGATCCTGGGCACTGGTATGTTTTAATTGGTGATTCTGATGTGCAGCCAGGCTTGATAACAACCATGGTGGAAGGTTGAACCAAATGACCAGATTGGCTAAGAGATTACAGCCAAATATAGGCTAAAAGCAGACATTATTCAGCCTGAACTTTGGAGATTTAAGTAGATTTAAAGTAGTGCAAAAGGATGTACATTTATATAGCCTTCCTTTCTTTTATTAAAAAATCACTTCAGGTTAGACTAAAGCATAATTTAGCTTGATAAGTCCCATTCTAGATGACAAGAGTTTTATATCAATCAACTTAGTCACCAAATAGATATTGGACAGCCATTGTGTGTAGGATTCTGAGCCTGTCCCATAAGACAACGATTCTCATCATAACTGATCATCAGAATCACTTATGGTTGAATTGAAGCATCCACAGATACTCTGATTTTAATTTAGCATATATGATTTTGAAAAGCTGCATGTGTGAATTTGATATGAAACCCGGATTAAGAATTATTTTCACATCAGGATTTGTTCCTGAATATTTGAGTAGATATAAACCATTTGACTGAATTAGAAAAAAAGCATGCTATTTAGAAGAAATGGGGATAAATCCTTTTAAGTACATTTTAATTTTTCTTTTTTTCTTTATTTTCTCCTTGCAGAACTCAGTGTGTCTTTAAGTACATTTTTAAATATGAATCATTACTCCAGTATCTTCTTTAATAATTTCATGTTTTCATGTATTTTAATCTTCAATTCACTGAAATCAGAATATCAACACATTTATTTTCTTACACCCACGAAGAGAATTTGTCATTGACGATTGTAGATGAATTTATTGGATCTAAAGTCAAAGGCCCATCTCTTGTATCAGGAGCGACATTACTTAAGCTTAAATGTAATAAATCTAGGCCGGGTAGAGTGGCTCACACCTTTAAACCCAGTACATTGGGAGACAGAGACAGAAGCAGGCAGATCCCTTCAGTCTAGGAGTTTGAGACCAGCCTGGGCAACATGGTGAAACCCCTTCTCTACAAAAAATACAAAAATTAGCTGAGCATGGTGGTGTGTATCTTTAGTCCCAGCTGCTTGGGAGGCTGAGGTTGGAGAATCACTTAACCCTGGAGGTGGAGGCTGCAGTGAGCCATGATTCCACCACTTTGCTCCAACCCAGGTAAAGACTGTCTCAAAAAAAAGATGTAATAGATCTAAAGGATTATTATATTCGTAGCACCTTCTAAACTCAAGCTTTAATACCCTTCTAGTTTTGATACACCTCTCATTTTCTTTTCTTCCATTCAGTTCCCACTGCCCCTTTTTTGGTTCAAGCCTGAAGCCTGAAACTTACTCCTGATATATTCGTTTTCAGTCATTCCTTTCCCCCTGTTGAATTCAGAATTAAGTCCATATACCCTTGTGAAGCCCATCATGATTTGTTTTTATTCTGAGCTTTCCATTATTGTTCTTCATACTCTTGCCTCCCCTAAAATACTTTTATTCCACTATTTTTATTTGAATTTTACACATCTTTTAAAGCTTAGCTCAAAATCTGTTCTACTCTAGAAACTGTTTTTCCCAAATTTCTCAAAGACTTAGACCATTTTGCTCTTAGGATCATAGTTCTTAATATACACATCTCATACTCCTTACTAAATTGTCAATTTCATGACATTAGGAATTGCATCACTTAGTTTGCCATCTCCAACATGTGGAACAGCTATGTATGCATAATGAAAAGAGTCAAGATAATGCAAAGTTAAGTTCCAGCTAAACCAAATGACATGTGACAAGTTACTTTGATTTCACTGGATCCTTCAAAATTTTCCATTCAGACAAATGTGCCACTTACCTTACACATTTGTCTTAAGTGCTAAAGGGATAATCGATGATTTTGACATACAGAGGTCCTCATTAACTCTTCTTTCTTACTTCTCAAAAACATCTACCATAATACTTTGAAACTAAGCTCAATACGTAAATCTATATGATACCCAAGACACTGAGGGCCTGAACTAGGTAGTGTTATGAATGAAAAGGAAAAGATAAATACTGAAAAATATTATAAGCTAGAATTTATATGAGTCAATAATTTTCTGGGGAGAAGAATGACTGAGATTTTAATCCTGGAAATATTATGCCACTTGATTAAGAGAGAGAGAGAGAGAGAGAGAGAGAGAGAGAGAGACCAAGAACGTGTTTGAGGAAACGAGTCAAAGGAAGTTAAGTCTAGGCAATGCCATTCTAAAGAAAAAGTTACAGGAACACTAGTAACTTCATAGGCTTCATGGAAATGATCTAAAGTACCAGTCATGAAAGGGTGTGTTTTTTAAAAACAGCACTGGTAGTTACTAACTTGAGTGTGAGTTTCAAACTTTGACGGTTAATAGTGGAGAAGTCTGGAATTAAGGGAGAGAAATAAGTGTTGTTGATCTGTGAGAGAAATAAGTGTTAAATTTTAGGAATTCTTGAACCTTTAAATTAACAATTTCCTTTTGTTTCTTTAAAAGAAATGGTTCTTCTGTAATAAGTTATATTGTAATCAAATGAATATTCACCTATTCATTTTAATTTTTACTTTTTGTGGGTACATAGTATGTGTATATATTTGTAGGGTACATGAAATGTTTTGTTACAGGCATGCAGTGTGAAATAACCACAACATGAAGAATGGGTTATCCATCCCCTAATTTATCCATTGAGTTTTAAGCAATCTAATCTTTATGTAATTTAAAAATATATGGTTATTACTGACTATAGGCACCTCGTTGTGCTATCAAATACTAGGGCTTATTCATTCTATTTATTTTGTACCATTAACCATCTCTACTTCCCTGCCAACCCCCCACTACCATTCCCAGCCTCTGGTAATCATCCATCTACTCTCTATGTCCATGAGTTCAGTTGTTTTGAGTTTTAGATCCCACAAATAAGTGAGAATATACGATGTTTGTCTTTCTGTGCCTGGTTTCTTTCACTTAACATAATTCTCCAGTTCCACTCATGATGTTGCAAATGAATGAATCTCATCCTTTTTATGGCTGAATAGCACTACATTGTGTATATGTACCACATTTTCTTTATCCATTCATCTATTGGTGGACACTTAGGTTGCTTCCAAATCTGAGCTATTGTAAACAGTGCTGCAACAAATATAGTTGTGCAGATATCTCTTTGATATACTGATTTCCTTTCTTTGGGGTAATAATCAGCAGTGGGATTGCTGAATTATATGGTATCTCAATTTTTAGTTTTTTTGAGGAACCTCTAAACTGGTCTCCTTAGTAGTTGTACTAACCTACATTCCTACCAACAGTATATGAGGATTCCCTTTTCTCCACATCCTTGTTAGCATTTGCTATTGCCTATCTTTTAGATATAAGCCATTTTAACTGGGGGTGAGATGTTATTTCATTGTAATTTTGATTTGCATTTCACTGATGATTAATCATGTTGAACACCTTTTCAGATGCATGTTTGCCATTTGTATGGCTTCTTTTGAGTACTGTCTATGCAAATCTTTTGCTGATGTTTTGATTGGATTATTGGATATTTTTTTCTGGTGGAGTTGAGTTCCTTATATATTCTGGCTATTAATCTTTTGTCAGATGGGTGGTTTGAAAATATTTTCCCCCATTCTGTGAACTGTCTCTTTACTTTGTTGATTCTATCCATTGCTGTGCAGAAGCTTTTTAACTTGATATGATCCCATTTGTCCATTTTACATTGCTTGTGGGGTGTTGCTCAAGAAATTTTTGCCATGACCAGTGTCCTGGAGATTTTCCTCAATGTTTTGTTGTAGTATTTTTATGGTTTGAGGTTTTACATTTAAGTCTTTAATGTATTTTGATTTGATTTTTGTATATAGAGGAGATAGGGGTCTAGCTGCATCTTTCTGCATATGGACATCCAATTTTCCCAGCACCATTTATTGATGAGATTGTCTTTTCCCCAGATTATGTTCTTGGCACCTTTCTCAATAATGAGGTCATTGTAGGTATGTGGATTTGTTTCTGGGTTCTCTATTCTGTCCATTGATCTATATGTCTGCTTTTATGCCAGTACCATGCTGTTTCAGTTACTATAGCTCTGTAGTATAATTTGAAGTCAGGTAATGAAGGAACAGTTCCTCCAGTTTGTTTTTTTTTTTTTTTCTTTTTACTTAGGAGAACTTTGGCTATTCTGGGTCTTTTGTGATTTCATATAAATTTGGGGATTTTTTTTTCTATTTCTGTGAAGAATGTCATTGGCATTTTGATAGGGATTGCTTTTAATCTGTAGAGTGCTTTGGGTCCTGTGGACATTTTAACAATGTTTATTCTTCCAATCCATGAACATGGAAGATTTTTCTATTTTTTGGTGTCCTTTTTAATATCATTCATCAGTGTTTTACGGTTTTCATTATAGAGATCTTGCATTTGTTTGCTTAAGTTAATGCATAGATATTTAATTTTATGTGAGGCTATTGTAAATTGGATTACTTTTTAAAATTTTTTTATTTTACTTTAAGTTCCTGAATACAAGTACAGAACATGTAAGTTTGTCACATAGATATATGTGTGCCATGGTGGTGTGCTGGACTTGTCAACGCATCATCTAAGTTTTAAGCCCTGCATGCATTAGCTATTTACCCTAATGCTCTTCCTTCTTTTGTCCCTACCCCCCAACAGGCCCCAGTGTGCATTGTTCCCCTCCCTGTGTCCATATATTCGCATTATTCAACTCCCACTTATGACTGAGAACATGTGGTGTTTGGTTTTCTGTTCCTGTATTAGTTTGCTGAGGATGATGGCTTCCAGCTTCATCCATGTCCCAGCAAAGAACATGATTTCATTCCTTTTTATGGCTGTATAGTATTCCACGGTGTGTATGTACCACATTTTCTTTATCCAGTTTATCATTGATGGGCATTTGGGTTGGTTCCATCTTTGTTATTGTAAATAGTGCTCCAATAAATATATACACGCATGTGTCTTTGCAATAGAATGATTTGTAAACCTTTCAGTATATACCCAGTAATGGAATTTCTGGGTCAAATGGTATTTCTCATTCTAGTTCCTTGAGGAATCACTACACTGTCTTCCACAATGGTTGAACTAATTTACATTCCCACCAACAGTGTAATAGCATTCGAATTTCTCCACAGCCTCGCCAGCATTTATTGTTTCCTGACTTTTTAATAATCACCATTCTGACTGGCATAGGATGAAAACTATGAAATGCTTCATGAATTTGCATATCATCCTTGTTCAGGGGCCATGCTATCTTCTCTGTATCATTCCAATTTTAGTATATGTGCTGCCAAAGCGAGAACTTGAATTACTTTATTTCTTTTTCAGATTGTTCATTGTTGGCACATAGAAATGCTAGTCCTTTTTGTGTGTTGGTTTCGTTTCCTGAAAATTTACTGATTTTTATCAGTTCTAATAGTTTTTTTGTGGAGTTTATAGGTTTTCCCAAACATAAGATCATATCATCATCTGCAAACAAGGATAATTTGACTTCTTCCTTTCCAATTTGGATGCCTTTATATCTTTTTGTTGTTGTTGTTTATTTTTGTTTTTGTCTGATTGCTCTAGTTAGGACTTCTGATACTATGTTGAATAACACTTTTGACACTGGGCATCCTTGTCATGTTCTAGATGTTAGAGGAAAAGCTTTCAGTGTTTCTCCATTCATTGTGATACTAGCTGTGGGTCTGTTGTGTATGGCTTTTATTATGTTGAAGTATGTTCCTTCTATTCCCAGTTTTGTGAGGATTTTTATCATGAAAGAATGTTGAATTATATCAAATGCTTTGTCAGCATCAAATGAAATGATCATATAGTTTTTATCCTTTATTCTATTAATGTGATATATCCCATTGTTTGATTTATATATGTTGAATCATCCTTGCATCCCAGGGAAAAAATCCTAATAGGTCACGATGAATGATCTACTTTAGTGTTGAATTCTGTTTCCTAGCATTTTGTTGAGGATTTTTGCATCAATATTCATCAGAGATTTTGGCCTGTAGTTTTCTGTTTTGGATGTGTCTTTGTCTGGTTTTGGTATCAGGGTAGTACTGGCCTCATAGAATGAGTTTGGAAGTACTCGTTCCTCCTCTATTTTTCAGAATAGTTTTAGTAGGATTGGTATTAGTTCTTTAAAAGTTTGTTAGAATTCAGCAATGAAGCCATTAGGTCCTGGGCTTTTCTTTACTGGGAATGTTTTTTATTATGGCTTCAAATTCATTACTTGTTATTGGCCTGTTCAGGTTTTGGATTTCTTCCTGGTTTAATGTCAGTAGGCTGTATCTCTTTAGGAATTTGTCCATTTCTTCTAGATTTTCCAAATTACTGGCAAATAGTTGCTCATAGTAGCCACTAATGATCCTTTGAATTTCTGCAGTATCAGTTGTAATGCCTCCTTTTTCATTTCTGATTTGATATATTTGGATCTTCTTGCTTTTTTCCTTAGTCAGTCTGGCTAACAGTTTGTCAATTTTTTTTTTAACTTTTCAAAAAAAAAAACAGCTTTTTGTTTCATTGATCTTTTGTATTGTATTTTTTATTTCAATTTCATTTATTTTTGCTTGATATTTATTATTTCTTTTGTTCTAATTATGGGTTTGGTTTGCTCTTTCTTTTCTAGGTCATCATTCAATTATTTATTTGAAGTTTTTCCTCTTTTTTGATGTAGATACTTAACAGCTATCAACTTCCCTCTGAGTACTGCTTTTGCTGTATTCCACAGGTTTTAGCATGTTTTATTTCTATTATCACTTGTTTCAAGAAATTTTTCAATATCCTTTTTAATTTTTTCATTGAACCACCAGTTATTCAGGAGCATATTGTTTAATTTCCATGTAATTGTAGTTTTCAAAATTCCTACTGATTTCTAGTTTTATTCCATTGTGGTTCTAGAAGATGCTTGATATTATTTCAGGTTTTTTTTTAATGTTTTCAGAGTTGTTTTGTGACCTAAAATATGGCCTATTCTTGAGAAAGACCTATGTGCTGGGGAAAAGAATGTATATTATGCAGTTGTTTCATGACATGTTCTGTAAAGGTCTATTAGATCCATTTTGTCTGTAGTGCAGATTAAGTGCTGTTTCTTTGTTGACTTTCTGTCTGTAAGATATTTCCAATGCTGAAAGTGCAGTGTTGAAGTCTCCAGTTGTTACGGGGTCTACATCTCTCTTTTACTTGAGTAATATTTGCTTTATATATCTGGGCACTGCAGTGTTCGGTACATATCTATTAAAATTATTATGTCCTCTGGCTGAACTGACCCCTTTATCATCACATAGTGACCTTCTTTGTCTCTTTTTACAGTTTTGGTCTTTAAATCTATTTTGTTTGATATAAGGATAGTGACTCCTGTTCTGTTTTGGTTTCATTGGCATGGAATGTCTATTTCTATCCTTTCATTTTCAGTCTGTGTGTCTTTATAGGTGAAGTATGTTTCTTCTAGGCAACAGATCAATGGGTCTTGGTTTTTCATCTATTCAGTTAGTCAGTGTCTTTGGATTGGGAAGTTTACATTCAGTGTTATTGATAAGTAAGGACTTAGTACTTCTATTTTGATTTTTTTGTTTCCTGGTGGTTTTGTGGCTTTCTCTTCCTTCTTTCTTTCATTTCTGTCTTCCTCTAGTGAAGATGATTTTTCTCTGATAATATGATTTAGTTTTTTGCATTTTATTTTTAGTGTGTCCATTGTATGTTTCTTGGTTTGAGGTTCCCATGAGGCTTGCAGATACCTTCTTATAACCCATTATTTTAACCTGATAACAACTTAACACTATTTACATAAACAAGCAAAAAGAAAAGTAATAAAAACTTGCCCTAACTTCATCCCCCCCACTTTTTAACTTTTTATTGTTTCTACTTACGTCTTACTGTTGTACTATGTCTTAAAAAGCTCTAGTTCTGGCCGGGCACTGTGGCTCAAGCCTGTAATCCCAGCACTTTGGGAGGCCAAGGCGGATGGATCACGAGGTCAAGAGATCAAGACCATCCTGGTCAACATGGTGAAACCCCGTCTCTACTAAAAATACCAAAAAAAATTAGCTGGGCATGGTGGCACGTGCCTGTAATCCCAGCTACTCAGGAGGCTGAGGCAGGAGAATTGCCTGAACCCAGGAGGTGGAGGTTGCAGTGAGCCGAGATCGTGCCATTGCACTCCAGCCTGGGTAACAAGAGCGAAACTCCGTCTCAAAAAAAAGCTGTAGTTCTTCTTTTTGATTAGTTCATTATTTAGTCTTTCTACTTAGGATGAAAGTAGTTTATACACCTCAGTTACAGTATTATAATATTCTGTGTTTTTCTGTGTACTATTACTAGTGAGTTTTGTACCTTCAGGTGATTATTTATTGCTCATTAATGTCCCTTTCTTTCTGGTTGAAGTACTCCCTTTAGCATTTTTTCTAGCACAGGTCTGGTGTTGATGATATTCCTCAGCTTTTGTTTGTCTTGGAAAGTACTTCTCCTTCATGTTTAAAGGATATTTTCACTGAATATACCATTCTAAGGTAACGGTATTTTTTTCTTTAGCACTTTAAATACTCCTTTCTATCCTGTAAAGTGGTTTGCAGTGAAAAGTCTGCTGCCCAGCGTGTTTCTGCTCCATTGTATGTTATTTGTTTCTTTTTTCTTGCTGCTTTCAGGATGTTTTATTCTTGACATTTGGAGACTTGATTATTAAATGCCTTGGGGTAGTCTTCTTTGAGTTAAATCTGCTTGGTGTTCTATAATGTTCTTGTACTTGGATATTAATATGTTTCTCTAGGTTTCAGAAATTCTCATTATTATCTCTTAACTTTTTACCCTTATTTCTTTCTTTACCTCCTCTTTGAGGCCAACAACTCTTAGATTCCTTTTTCAATCTATTTTCTAGATCCCGTAGGTGTGCATCATTATTTTTTATTCTTTTTTCTTTTGTCTTCTCTGTGTATTTTCAAGTGGCCTATCTTCAAGCTCACTAATTCTTTTGTTTTGTCTATTCTGATATTAAATGACTCTGATTCATTTTTCAGTATGCCAGTTGCATTTTTCAGCTCCAGTATTTCCGCCTGGTCCTTTTAAATTATTTCAATCTCTTTGTTAAATTTATCTGATACAATTCTGAAGTCCTCCTCCCTGTTATGTTGAATTTCTTTGAGTTTCCTCAACACAGCTATTTTGAATTATCTCTGTGAAAGTACATGTCTCTGTTGGTCCCTGGTGCCTTTTCAAGTTTATTTGGTGAGTTCATGTTTTTCTGGATGGTATTGATGCTAGTAGATATTCTTTGGTGTCTGGGTATTGAAGAGTTAAGTATTTAATGTAATCTTCACTGTCTAGGCTTATTTGTAGCTGTCCTCCTTGGGAAGGCTTTCCAGCTATTTGAAAGGACCTGGGTGTTGTGATCTAAACTGTGTCTTCTGTATGGGGCACCGCAGGCCCAATAATGCTGTGATTCTCCCAGACTCGTAGAGGTGCTGCCCTGATGGTCTTGAACATGATTTGGGAGAATTCTATATATGTCCAGGCAGAGACTCTTTTTCTCTTCCCTTACTCTCTCCAAAACACAAAGAGTCTCTCTCTGTTCTGAATCATCTAAATCTGGGGATGGAATGACACAGGCATCCCTGTGGCACCACCACTGTGACTGTGCCGGGTTACACCTGAAGCCAGAGCAGTGCTGAGTCTTGCCTAAGGCCCATTGTAACCACTCCCTTACTACTGCCTATGTTTTCTCAAGGTCCTGGGATTCTACAATCCACAGGTAGCAAAAGCCAGCAAGGCCTGTGTTCTTCCCTTCAGGATGGCGAGGTCCCCCAATCTCTGGGTGAGTCTAGAAGTGCTGTCTGGTGGTCAGAGATTAGAGTTAAAAAAACCTTAGAAGTGTACCTGGTATTCTATTGCATTGCAGCTGAGCTGATACTCAAACCACAAGTCTCAGCCCTTCTTATCCTTCTCTTCACTTTCCAAAGTCAGAGTAGCCTCACCTCTTAGCCACTGCCTCCCCTGGCTACAAGGCAAGGTGTACTGCCAGAATACTACTGGAGTACCCTTAAGGTACAGGGGCTCTTAAGTCCACTTGTGGTGAATGTTGACTGGTGTAGGACTCACTTTTCAGTGCCGTGAGCACCCCTCTGGCCCAGGGCAGTTCCATAAGTGCTATCCAATGGTCAGCTCTAGAATCAGGGATCCCAGGAGCCCACTTTATGCTCTACCTCCCTGTGGTGGTGTTGGTACCTAAGGGCCAAGACAAAGTCCCCTTTACTTTTACCTCTGCTTTTCTAAAGCAGGAGTTTTGCCCCATGGCACCACAGCGAAAATTTGCTGAGGCTCACCTGCAGCCAGCAAGTCTCAGAGGCTCAGCAAGACCCCCGAGGTGTTTCCTGGGCGTCACTGCTGGTTATTTAGAGTCCAAGGGCTCTTCAGTTAGCAGATGATGAATGCTGTAAGGATTGAGCCCTTTTCTTCAAGGCAGGGAATACTCTTCTGGCTCAGGGTATGTCTTGAAATGTCATCTGGGAGCTATGGCCTGGAACAGAGCCTCACTGCTCTGACTGGTGCCCTATCCTGCTGTGGCTGAGCTGGTAACCAAGATGCAAGACAAAGTCCTCCCCTCCCTTCCCTCTCCTCTCCTCTCCTCAAGCAGAAGGAAGAGATCTCTTTTGGAGCCTCAAACTATACAGCTTGGGATTAAGGGAAGGGTGATTTCAGTCCTTCCTTGGCTGCCCCAGCTGGTGTCTCATTATGTCCTGTGCCCCCCACCCCAGTCCACTATTTCTGGGCCTAATTCAGCCCTAGGAGTCACCTATGAGTTGCAGTATTTATGGCCTAGACAGCCTTTGAAGTTGACTTAGAGACTGAGAGCACTTTGGCCCTCAGAGGTAAGGTTTGCAGGCACTCAAGTTGGAACCACTGGGATCAGCAACTCCTTTCTGGCTAGGGCTGGTTTTAATGCTCCTTCCCTGGTTGGGCATCAGCTGAGTTTGTTCTGGTTTTCCTTTCTGATCTAACAGGACAGCACCGAGTTCATTGCCTCACAATTGTTGTGTTCTCCCTTCCAGCACCCAGAAATGCTCTCTGCAGCAGGCTGCAGCTGCAGGGGTGGGGGATGGGTGGCATCAGCTATTCAGGACCTTTTTTTTCCCTATGTCTTAAGTACTGCTTTCAGTGATCTGAAGTTAGAATTGGGTACTTTGAGTGGTCATCTGATTTATGGTTCTTGTGAAGGTATTTTTTTTCTGTGTAGATAGTTGTTAACTTGCTGTCCTTGTTGGGTGGGGGGATAATCGGTGGAGCTTTCTATTCTGCTGTCTTGCTCTGCTTCCTATATTTACTTCTTAAAGATTTTAATGGATGGGAAGTTCAAGATTCTACCACTATGCTTAGTTTGCACATAGTAGTTAATCCTGAAACAAGAGAAGTCCTAAAGTGCATTTTAGTTAGCTTCTCTGCATTGCTGATGTTAGGGTCAAAGTTAGATAAATCATATATTCTAAAACAATCTCAAAAATAATTCAGAGGTGATACTATATTTTATGGAGATAAATTTGTAACAATTCATTGTGTTGTTTCTTACACGTTTCTAAGTACATTTATTCTTATCTTGAGTATGCACTTTTTAAAGTAAGCATTTTTAGTCCATGTAATAATATTAAAATTAAGCTTAGGTGAAGATATCTAACATAACTTTTAAAATAATTATCCTCAATGGTTTCTATCTAATTTAAGTATAGGTACTCTTGCTCTATTTTAGTTTTCATTTGCATGGCATATCTTTTTTTATCCCTTCACTTTCAGTTTGTATGTGTTCCCACAAGATAAAATAAGTCTTTCTTGTAGGCAGCATATAGTTGCTATTGTTTTTTATCCACTTAGCCACTCTGTATCTTTTTCTTTTTCTTGAGATGGGGTCTCGCTATGTTGCTCAGTCTAGTCTCTAATTCCTGGACTCAAGCAACCCTCCTGCCTCTCCCCCACATCTTTTAATTGGAAAATCTAACATATTCACATTTGACATTGATATGTAAGAATTTATTACTGTCATTTTATTGTTTCCTGGTTGTTTATAGATCTTTTGTTCCTTCATGTCATGCTGTTTTTCTCTGTGATAAGTGATTTTCTCTAGTGGTATGCTTTGATTCCTTACTTTTTATCTTTTGGGTATCTACTATAGGTTTTTGCTTTGTGGTTACCATGAGATTTATAAAAACATCTTATGTTTTAGCAGGCTATTTCAAGCTGCTAACAACTTAATTTTGATCATATAAAAAACTCTACACTTTTGCCACCGCAGCACATTTTATATTTTTGTCACAATTTACATTTTTATGTTGTATATCTCTTAATAAATTACTGTACCTATTATTATTCTCAATAGTTTTATCTTTTACCTTCTCTAAATATATAAGTGATTTACATACCACCATTACAGTATTAAAGTATTCTGAATTTGATTTTTACCAGTGAGTTTTATACTTTCATATGTTTTCATGTTAATAATTTTTATATTTTTCTTTCATCTTGAAGAACTCCCTTTAGCATTTCATGTAAGACAGCCTGGGTGAGAATAAACTCCCTCAGCTTTTGTTTGTTTGAGAGTCTTTCTCTTTTATTTCTAAAGAAAGGTTTTGCTGGGTTCAGTAATTTAGATTGGCAGGGTTTTTTTCCTTCAACGTGTTGAATGTATGATCCTACTCTCTCCTGGCCTGTAAGACCTCTGTTGAGAAATCTGCTACTAGGCTTATGGAAACTCCTTTATATGTTATGTTTTTTGCTTCTTTTCTCTTTCAGCTTTCAGGATCCTCTTTGTCCTTAACTGTTGGCAATTTGATTATAGTTTATCTTGGAGTAGTCTTTTTTGGATTGAATCTCATTGGAGACCTTTGACCTTCCTATACCTGGATATGTATATCTTTCTCCAAATTTGGAAAGGTTTTAGCTATTATTTCTTTATAAGCTTTCTATCCCATTGTTTTTCTTTTCTCCTTTATGAGCTCTTATAACCCAAACATTTGCTATTTTGATGCTGTTCATATATCCTGTAAGCTTTCTTCATTCCTTTTCATTCTTTTTTTCTTTTTTCTCCTTTTACTGTATATTTTCAAATAGCTTATCTTTGAGTTTGTAGATTATTTCTTTTACCTGATCAATTCTGAGGCTGATGCTATTACATTTTTCATTTCATTCATAGTATTTTTAAGCTCCAGAATTTGACCTTTTAAAAATATAATTTCAGTCTCTTGTTAATGTCTAATTTTGGTCATTTGTTTTTTTCTTGATTTTATTAAATTCTCTCTCTCTCTTTTTTTAAGTTTACTGAGATTCCTGAAAACAATTATTTTGAATCTTTTATTTTTCTGGGAAAAATTAAATCTGATTTCAGTCAGTCAGCCCTTCACCAGTCAGCCCATCCAGAGATTCTTGGCAGGCCATCTAGTATGATCCTTGATGTGCTTGTTGCTGGAATCCTTGGGCAGGCTGGCCTACTACCTGGGTTACAGATGGGTGGGCCTCGTACCTGGGTCCTCAGGGTTGGGCCTGAAGCCCAAATCCACTGCAGTGGACCTGTTGATTGGGCGTTGAGGGATGAGCCTGGAGCCTGTGTCCACGAGGGTGAGCCTGGAGCCTGTATCATCCACAAGAACCAGCCTGAAGCCTGGTTCACAGGGGCTCACCTGGTGCTGGGGTAGGGCTTGAACCTCAGTCTGTAGGAGATGGCTGAACACTGGATAGGCCTGACACCTGGGACCACTGGCATGGGCCTGGAGCCTGAGTTCATGGAGGCCAGCCTAGCACTGGGGTGTCTTGGATTATTGAAATGATCACTGAGATACCTGATTCCTGGGATCACTGAGAAAGAACTGGAGCCCAAGTCTGCATGGGTGGTCCTGGAGCCTCAGTCCAAGGGGTCCTGCCTGGTACTGGGATATATGGGAGTAGGCATGGACCCTGAGTCTTCTAGAATAAGCCTGGAGCCTGGGGCCTCTGGAGCCTGGGACCTCTGGAGCCTGGGGTCTGGTGCTGAGACCATTGTGGAGCCTGGAACCACAGTCTGGTCTGGAGCCCAGAACTGTGAGTGCTAGCCCTATGCCTGGAACTACTGAGGGTGGCCTGGAGCCTGAGTCTGTAGAAGGAAGCCCAGAGACTTGATGTGCAAGGGCTAGCTTAGAGGTCAGGTCCCTTGGGGCTAACATGGGTCTTGGAACTGCAGGGCCCAGCCTGGAACTTGGTAACACAAGGGTGGTCCTGGCACCTAGGTCCATAGTGGTCAGTCCAGCACTGTGGTCTACTGGAACTGGCCTGGGCCCTGGGTCTCTGCAACACTGAGCTGCAGGAGATCCAGCAAGGGCTACCGGAGCCAGCCTAGAAGGTGGGGCTATGGAATCCTGCCTGGTGCTGAGGTGGGCCTGGAGGCTCAGTCTGTGGGTACCAGTCTCTTGGGGCTTATATCAGCCTCCTCCAGGGGCTGGTCTCGAGGCTGAGTCTGCAGGTGCCTGCCTTATGACTAGGGCTGTAGGGGTCGGCCAGGTGCTGGGGCTGGCCCTGGCCTGAAGCCAGGAGCCTTGGGAGCTAGTCCAATGCTGGGGGTGGTTGAGGGCTTGGTACTGCTGAGGTTAGCCTGATGTTGAGGTAACCTGAAGACCAACTTCACTGTACAGACCTGGAAGTTGGGGTTGAATGATTCATCTTGTGACTGGGGCCAGGTGCTGGGGCTGACCCTGGCCTGAAGCCAGGAGCCTTGGGAGCTAGTCCAATGCCCAGGGTGGTTGAGGGCTTGGTGCTGCTGAGGTTAGCCTGATGTTGAGGTAACCTGAAAACCAACTTCACTGTACAGGCCTGGAGGTTGGGGTTGAATGATTCAGCTTGTGACTAAGGCAGGCCTGGAGGCTGAGTCCACTGATCTGGAGGCTGTGGGGGCCTTCTTAGCACTGGGTATTATTGGTGTGGGTCCAGTTTTAGAGTTGAATGAAAGTTCAGTGCTCCCTTCCCTCTATTTCTCTCACACATAGGGTATCTCTCTCCACTCTATACTGGAGTTGGTAGAGGGCTGATGCTGATAGTGTGAAACTATCTTTCCTACCTTCTTGAATGTACCTTATGTCTGTGCTACACCCAGATGCTGCTATAATCTCCTGCCTATTTGTTTTGTTCTTTAGTTTTTTGGCTCTTGTGAAGTTATTTTCATGTGTGGATAGTTGTTTTAATTGATGTTTCTGTAGAGAGATGAGTGCTGAAAAGTCCCATTCCACCATCTTGATAATGTTCTTCCTAATGGTTTTTTAATTAGAAAATCCTGCATGCTTTTCTGCAAAAATTAAGACAGTTGTACAGAGAGTTGAACATTAAGTTGTCTCTCCTTGTTTCTTTTCTAGCCCCACTTACCAGAGTTAACCATTTGTAAATATGGTTTATTTTATTCCAGATTTTTCTGTGCATATATTTAATTTTTGTTATTATTGGGAGTTGGATATATTGTGTTTGTTCTACAACTTTTTATTCATTTAATATGCAATTGGCATCTTTTTGTGAATGCATTTGGTACCAACTTACTCACTTTGATAGCCAAATAACAATGAGAATTTTGATGTTTATGACTCACACTGTATAGAAACATGGATAAACTTTGGCAGACTACACTGTAGCTCTTAAGAATTTTAGATGACAGTATAGACCTCAAGTATAAATGCAGAAAGTTTTGGTATGTATTATTTATTACAGCGATAAACACTATAGCATACATTTCTAGATCTTAGTATATGAACATTACATTATAGTTTTGAGGGGCTTGTATGAGACTTGTTTGGCCACATGAGTGTGCTAATGTTTGTACAGTTATGAAGGATGTTTGCCTACTATGGGCAATGATAATTTGTGGTTCCTTGTAATTTCTAGATAACATTGAAGGCATAGCTTCATGTTTCTTGGACCTGTAAAATGAGAGTGGTAAAAATCTCTTACTTGATTCTTAAGAGAATTCTGTGACAAGTGACAGTCCTAAAGCAAAGCATTTCTTAGGGTTGTCTGCTATAAAACACAAAATATCAAGGCTGTTTTTTCTTTGGTTGGTTGGTTTTCTGGTTTGTTTTTTGGTTGGTTGTTTCTTTGTTCGTTTGTTTGAAATAGTGTCATGCTGTCACCCAGGCTGAAAGGCTAAATCATACCTTACTGCAGCCTCAACTGCCTCAACCTCCTGGGCTCAAGTGATCATCCTAGCCTCTGGAGTAGCTAGGACCACAGGCATGTGCCATGATGCCCAGCTAATTTTTATTTCTATTTTTTTGTAGAGATGGTGTCTTGCTCTTTTGCCCAGGCTGGTCTCAAACTCCTGGCCTCAAGTGATTCTCCTACCTCAGCCTCCCAAAGTGCTGGTATTACAGGAATCAGCCACTGCACCTGGCCAAGGCTGCATTTAGAAATCCAACCTTTAATTACTGGTGTCCAAAATCATTCCATGAAGTTCATGAAATTACTGATGCCCCCATAGTGATTCCTTAGAATGCCATAGCCTAGACTTACCATACTAAATAAACTCTTGCTATATCTGACATTAGAGGGATACTTAGTATGTGTATATTAAATTTAAATTGCATATTCAAACAAAAAGCTGTTACTCTGGTCTCACAAGCACTCAAATTTGAAGTGGCATATAAAATCATATATAGTTGAGGAATGAAAATGATATCTCTAAGTATTTATTAATGTGATATATTTGTCTTTCCTTTTTTATTCACAGATGCCATTTGGAATAAACAGAAAAAGGCTGAACTTTTTACAGATAAGTTTTGTCAAGTATGTGGAGTGATGCTACAGTTTGAATCACAGAGAATTTCACATTATGAGGTAGGTTAAAAATAATGGTAATAGGGTCTAAAGCAGGTTTTTAAATGTAGCAAGTAAACTTCCTGTAAGTCGTTTTACTTGATTCTTACAAGAATCCTGTGAAAAAGGTAGTATTATTTTCCTTTAATGGATGAGGAGACTGGCTCAGAAAGGGATGGTAATATACTACTTGAAGTTTGGGGAATTCAGGTTAAACTCAGTCTTTTTACTCCAAAGATTTTTTTTCTTTTTTCACACCACTCTGCCTCCCTTTGTATCCATCAAGAGGAGGCTGAGGCAGGAGAATTGCCTGAACCCAGGAGGCGGAGGTTGCGGTGAGCTGAGATCACACCATTGCACTCCAGCCCGGGTAACAAGAGTGAAACTCCGCATCAAAAAAAATATATATATATATATATATATATATATATATATATATATATATATATGAGAGGCATTATGAAGCTTGCATAGGAAACTAAATGTGAATAAAGGGATATTATCTAGAACTCGCAGAGTCTTTGTTTACAGTGAATGAAGACTGCAAAAACAAAACTAACTAGTTGATTGAACCACATGTTTTTAGACACAGGACCATAGACTCCTAGAGCTAAAGCAGAGAATGTTTAATGTCCTTGCTCTCTTAGTTTATAGATTAGAAAACTGAGACCCAGAGGGTTAATAATTCTCCATGGCTAGTCACTGGTACGACTAAGCCTAAAAATGGTTTATTCTGATTTCATATCCAGTGTTCTTTCCCTTCATTTGGTGTTGCTTCATATTTGTACATCATCTGATGAGCTGTTGGATTTCTTTCATATCTGGTATCTAGGTTACCAAAAATACAAGATACATTCAATTAAAACTAATGTAATGCCAGTTCTCCTTTTTTAAACACCTCATCTTGTTCTTCCCATTGCTACTCATATTGGTAATTATATTTTAGTCCTAATCTTGGCTGAAATTAAATTACTATAATTACAGATAGGGAAATTGTGTTGACTGGATTGAGAGGAGCTAGGTTTAAGTCTTGACTCCACCATTGATGAGTTGACTAGTTATATAAGCTTTGGCAAGTCACTTTACCTTTCTGAACATATTTCTTGGGCCTATAAAATGAGAGTGGTAAAATATCTTACTATACTTGTGAGAATTAAGTGAAATCAAATGTATGAGAGTGCCTAGCACATCTTTAAACTCCATAGATCAGGTTTAGAATTAGTAACAGAGACAGACATTCAGGAGACTCTGAGATAACTACAATTTATCCGTTTGAACCGTTTTAATTTACATGTGAAAAACAGCTTTTTGTGAAATCATAAAGTACTATTCACTCTAGAAAATAAGCAAAAATACGAGAAAATAAGTATAATTCTATAACTCGTAGTTAACCATTATTGAATTCCTCTTTTGCTTCTGTGATTCCAATATGATTTCTAAACACACATACACATATACACATACATTTTTACAAAAAAGATATACAGACTCTCTCAGTATAGTATTGTAAAATACAGCAGTATTGCAGTTTAATGAGGTTGCATTTATTAATATTTCTTTTGTGTCTGTGTGTATGTGTTTTAAGAAACCATTCTATACAGTTTTGTCATATAGATACTTTCCTCTATATTCTTCTAAAACTTTGAAGTTTTACTTCTTATGTTATAATCCATCTGGTATTGATTTTCATGTATGGAGTGTGATAACATTTTTTTCATATGGATAGCCAGTTGTTCCAGCACTATTTATTGTATAGTCCATCCTTACCCCATTGATTTGTAGTGGCACTTCTATCATATGCTAATTTCTACATATATATAAGTTTGTTTTGAGGCTTTTATCCTGTTTTGTTGTATTGGCCTGGTTTCCTATATCTGCAACAATTTCACCTTTAGAATAAGTCACAGCTTTCAAATAAGTCACAATATCTGGAGAAGAAATTTATAAGATCTTAAAAATTTTAAAAATCATAAATTAAGTTAAAAATATATGCTGCACATTAGATGATAGTTATAACCCATATAGCTAATGAAAGATTTGTGTCTAGAATATGTAAGGGATCACACATCAGTTAGAACAAGAAACAAATAGGAAAATGGGAAAGTGATGTGAACAGGCCATAGAATAGATACTCAACTTCACTAATGATTATACAGGATATGGAAGTTAAAATGATAACAAACTATCATATAAGAACCATAATACTGGCAAAAATTAAAATCTAATAACACTTAACACTTCAAGATAATATAGTGAAACAAACACTCTCATTGCTGCATTTGGAGATGTAAACTGCATCAAAATTTTCTAATACCTGGTAAAGTTGAAAATCCACACTCTATAGGCCAAGAATTCCACTTCTAGGTATCTATTCTCAAGGAACTCTTGAACATGTACATTGGGAGATCCATTTACATATGTTAATTGCAGCAATGCCTCTATTAGCAAAATAAACTGAAACATAATTGTCCTAAACAGGAAACTGGATAGGTAGCATATGGACTAGAATATTACACAGTATGTAGCATGAATGAACCAGAGCTACATGTATCAATATCAATACGTTTTTTTTAAATTTTTAAATTTTTTTTAATAATAGCTTTAATAAGGTTTTGGGGTTTGGGGTTTCTTTGTTTTGTTTTGTTTTATTATACTTTAAGTCCTGGGGTATATGTGCAGTTTGTGCAGGATTGTTACATAGATATACACATGCCATGGTGGCTTGCTGCATCCATTCCCCCATCATCTACATTAGGTATTTCTCCTAATGTTACTCTTCCCCAATCCCTCCACCCTCTGCTATCCCACCCCTAACCCCTCCACGCCCCCACCAACAGGACCCTGTGTGTGATGTTCCCTTCCCTGTGTCCATGTGTTGTCATTGTTCAGCACTCACTTGTGAATGAGAATATGAGGGGTGTGGTTTTCTGTCCTTGTGTCAATTTGCTGAGAATGATGGTTTCCAGCTTCATCCATGTCCCTGCAAAGGGCATGAACTCATGCTTTTTATGGCTGCATAGTATTTCATGGTGTATTTGTGCCACATTTTCTTTATCCAGTCTAACACTGATGGGCATTTGGGTTGGTTCCAAGTCTTTGCTATTGTAAACAGTGTCACAATTTAACATACGTGTGCATATGTCTTTATAATAGAATGATTTGTTACCCTTTGGGTATATACCCAGTAATGGGATTGCTGGGTCAAATGGTATTTCTATTTCTAGATCCTTGAGGAATTGCCACACTGTCTTCCACAATGGTTGAATTAATTTACACTCCCACCAACAGCATAAAAGTGTTCCTATTTCTCCACATCCTCCAAAATATATTAACACAAGAGTGCCATCCTCAAATTCAGAAAGGTATAAATTTTGAATGACTCTTTTATTGAATAAACGAAGTCATATTGTATCTTTTTTCAGGGTGAGAAACATGCTCAAAATGTTAGTTTTTATTTTCAAATGCATGGGGAGCAAAATGAAGTGCCTGATAAGAAAATGAAGATGCATGTTGAAAATTTTCAGGTGAGTAATGTATGTTGATATTGCAATTCTAAACTTTAGTTATTGAATCTTTCTAACAAGATTGTGCCTGTTTCAGGTGCATAGGAATGAAGGAGTAGACAAAAACAAATTTTGTGATGTCTGCAACATAATGTTTAGCTCCCCACTTATTGCTCAGTCTCACTATGTGGGAAACGTCCATGCTAAAAAACTGAAGCAATTAATGGAGAAACATGATCAGGCATCTCCATCAGGATTTCAGCCAGAGATGGGTAAGGTTCTGTTCACTTCTTTATCTTCAGTGCAGGATCTACCTGTCATGTTTTGTTTAACTCTTCCATACACTTTTTATTGGGGAGACTTTCACCCCAGTTGAAATAACTTGATCATTATTCTTCTGCCCAGTTAATCTCTGTCTCTGTCTTTGTCATTTAATATGAAGATTTTAATTGCTAGCTGATTTTTAAGAAACGTTACGAACTCTCCTTTTCTGTTCACCAAATCCAAACAATAGAAAGTGATTTGCTGTACTGCTATAAAGAAACAACAGTAAGCAGCTGGAGCGCTGTCAGTTTCTAATCAAATAATAAAATCTTCACTTTTTGTTTCTTCCCCTTGGCATCTTTTTTGCTTTACTATTTTCCAAAACATTATCTCATATGAGTGTTCAAGTCAATGTCTTCACCAGAATGTAGTGATATGTTTCCTACTAACTATAGGCAAAAAAAAAAAAAAAAAAAAAAAAAAAAAATTACTGAATTTCTTCTATCATAACAGCCTATTTCTTTCTCCCTATGAATATAAAGTACTACCAGCATCATCAATTAGTTACTGAGTACTTATTTTATGTTAAACCCTAAAGATACAGGGAAGCATAAAACATTATGTCTTTCCTTCTTCCAGTGATGTTGGGTCAACAATGCATATGAGAAAACTGACCCAAAGTTGCCTGAGATGGCAGAGAATACCCTGGAAAACCCAACTTCTATTTTTCTAAGTACATGTACTAGAACAAAAAATGATGATTAATCCTCTGTAGTAAAAAATTTACCACAAAATCTTTGTAACTTCAACACTTTAGGACTAAGGCATGCCTGGCATGGAAAATTCACTATCATTAATTTTGAACTCATAGTGTAAATGTCACCCAGAAAAATCAATGCTGTGAGATATGTTATTAAAACTTTCATTTTATTAATAAATAAAACCAGAATTATTTTTAAATTTAGTCTTTAATTTTTGTATATTTTTTCAGCCTGTCATTGAAAAGATAGATAAAATCACTATGCCCTACAAGAAAAAATATTTTGTAAAAGCTTTATCTTCAGTCCCCAAATTTATCATCTTGAGCTCAGAGAGGAGAATAAATAAAAGAGGTATGAAATACTGGAATTCTGGGAACATGTACAGTTTTATAGTCTTAAACGTTTAACTGTATACATTTTATTCTGATGCAGAAATCACAAATGTAGAATGAATGGATGCCTTGCTATCTTACTCAAGAAAGACTAACTTAGAAGTTAGTATCATGTTTTATCCTCACTAATTTCAAAGAATCATCTTAAGATGGTTATCATGCTTTCACTGATTTTTTATGTGGATATAATTAGGCAATTCCTAATACAGAACATTTCATCCTTCTCATATCAAACTTGGTGACAGATTCGTATTCACATTTTCATTCTCACAGAAGGAAATTCTTTTTTACTTTAGAAACTTTATCCAGCAGCTGTCTGTTGAAAAAAAAAAAAAATCCAGAGAGTAGGTTTTTAGAGAATTCTAAACTTCCCTAGTACTTTACAATAAATGCAGTTTTAATATCTGAACATGTGTTTATCACTTCTTATTACAACTATTTCAGCAGGAGTGCCTCTTACTACTTCTGCAGCGTCAACCTTCCTGAAGCCCCTTGCTGTCAAGCCTCCTCCAGGTGGGATTAAAGACAAGACTATGCCTTCCTCTTCCAGCAGGGATTTGGGTTTGAATAATCCAAACAAATTTTGCAAGCTCTATCCTGCTTCCTTCAATAGTCCAGTAATGGCCCAACAACATTATGTTGGGGAAAAAAAACACAAAAGAAATGAAGCTAGGAAGACATTTGTAGGCAAAATAAGAGAGAAAGCTATTCCAGAAAAACCAAATGCAAATGGTAAACAGTAAAGTTTTCACAAAACTTTTTCATAGGAAGTTTGTATTTTATAAAACATACTAGCTTATTTACATACCATTTTACTCTTATTGAGTGAGAGGTTGATAGTATTCATGGAATCATAGAATTTTAGATAAGTAAGGACTTTCAAGTCCATGTAGCTTGATCTGTTCATTTTCTAAGAAATGAGACCCTGAATGTTCAGATGATCTGTATTAATTTTAGAATCAAATATAGGAATTCTCATGGTTTCATGTTATTTTAGGTAAATGAGGTTCCTTAAGGACATACATAAGAAAGCATTTTAAATTAGTATCATGTGGTTATATCATTTTTTTACTAAGCATTGTTTAAGTGTCTCTTTGGTGCTAGACTAGTCATTCCTGGGAATACAGTTCCCTAAAGGAGCAAGTGTGTAAACTAGTTAGGTTAATAATACTTCATTGCAAGAGCTGACAGACATGCATTTTTGTGTACATATTTTTGGTAACTATAGGAGTGAAGCATAATGTTCCAGAAAAATATTCATATATTTAGATGATTTTCAATTGATAGAAGTGGGAAGAAGAAAGGATGAACCAAAGGGCTTGGAGCTAAGAAAGAATGGCAAGAATTCAGGCACAATAAAGAGACTGATCCTGACTGGAGTGATCCACTTGCTCTTCTAACCATATTTTTTTTTTCATTTTTCCCCCCACAGGCACCTTCTCACTACTAGTGTATTTTATTCCCCTTTCATATTCTCTCTTCCACCCACTTCTTTTCTTCCACTCACTATTATTTTTCAGTTCTTTCTTTACCCAACCTTTCTGCTTCATGTGAAAATGTTCATTATTCTCTCCTTCTTAAAGCTCTATTCTTTGTCATATGTAACTCTTTATGCACTGGTTCTTCTCCTGTATTTCTGTTTCTTTTTTGTTTTCTCTGTGGGCTCTTTTTTTATTCATTACCTAGATGTAGGTATTCCCATGGTTTCATCCTTGACCTTACTCTACAAACACGATTTCTATTTCCCTGGTTTCATTTCTCATCTGTATGCTTATGACCTTTCTCTCAACATTAGATTCACATATCTAAATGGCAGCTACTGCTTCACCTGGATGCCTCATAGCCATTTCAAATCCACCTAGTCATTCAAAGTAGAAACCTGCAGGTAACTATGAATCCCCAAACACTACCTTCTTCACTTCGTATATCTAATGAAGCACCAAGCTGTGACTTTTTTACCTCCTGAATACTACTCTCCCCTTCTCTCCAGCCCTGCTCTTCAGGTCCTCAAGATCTTTCCTAGAGGTTTGCTACTCAGAGTGTGGGTTGTGGATCAACGCCATTGGCATCACCTGGGAACTTAGACTTTGTTAGAACAAAGACTGTCAGGCCCCACTGCAGGCCTACAGAATCAGAATCTGCATTTTAACATGATCCGTGGTGATTTGTACTTAATAAGTTTTGAGAAGCAATTGCCAGAACCTCTTAACTACTCTTTCTGTCTCAGTTTTGTTTCCCCAAACCATCCCCCAATTTAACCACTAGAGTGTTTCACTTAAAGTGTAAGTATTTCCATGTGTCATTACCGTTCTTTAAAACCCTTCATTGTTCCTTCATCTTCTAAATATAAAATCTAAGCTCCATAGCTCTCCGTCATCTTGTTTCTGCCTACCTTCTCCAGGCTTATCCCCTGCTATTTCCTGGCATGATCTATGTGGGTCAGTATCTGCAAACCATATATGGTTTCCAGAAACCATTACCCTGTTTTTTTGTCTCTGTGCCCTTGTTCATGCTGCCACTTTGTCTGGAATATTCCCATAACACGATTCTCCTGGCTAACTCCCACTCATTCACTTACTTCAAGGTTAATATTCTGTGCTTCCTTAACCTGCATGTCTAATTATATCTCCATGTGTCTGTCTCCCATTTGAATGTAAGGTCTTTGAGGCAAGGGACTTCGTCTAATTCATCTGTATTTCCAGTGCTGCAGATAGAAACTGGCACAGAAACAGGCCCACTTCAATGGAGATTAGCTTAATATATGAATCAGAGAACTATTAATTTTTTTCTTTATTGAGTTCTTATCCTGTTCTTTTACTCTTCCAGTTTCCTACTTAGTGTGATTCAACATATCCCAGAAAGTTACATAGAGATATGTGTTTTTATCTAGGATTGTGAAGAATGTTGATTTAGGCAAGTGTAGAAATAGAAGTGGTAGGGCTTCTGAAAGTAGGAGTATATATTCAGAGAAATGACAACTTCCACTTGTTAAGGTATTTTCCTGTTACTAGGTTGAGGGCATCTGAAGGAAGCAGCTTCTAATTTTGTAGCATTAGGTACATTTGAACTGAGTTAACTTTGAGAAGTGTGTGCACTCCTGTCACTTCTAAATGGGGAGGGCCGTTTTGGTACTCTGAAGTTTTACATTATTAGAATGAGGAAAAAAGGATTTTGGTGAAATCTCATCTGATGATGAAGGAGAGGGGATGATCATCAGCATAATTTAATCCAGTCATTGGAATTGCTTTACATTAGCCTCTGAAGCTAGAGCTCAAGGAAAAGATTTTCAACTCTGCCTTGGGTTTCATTTGAGAGCAGTTTCATTTTGAGAGCAGTAAACATTTGAACATTTAAAAATACCTGGATAATTTAAATTAGCTAATGAGAATTTCAAAGAACAATAACAGCAGAAGCCCTCATTACAAGTGAACAAGTGGTAATGATTTAACATATGCCATCTTAACTGTTTCACTCATCACCCATTTTCTTCTGTCTACCTTCCTCTCCATCTGCTATTGTTTATATATGTTTCTTCCATATCTAATGTTTCTCTTTTTCTTCATCATTCTCACTGCTTCCTTCATGTCCCTCATCCAGCTCAGATCTTATTAGCACAGGAATGGCTACCATAACGATATGGAACTAAAGTATGTATGTATTTTTTATTTATTGTATTTGTTTTGTTTATCTTACTAATTTTTGGCCCCGTTATTGCACTTAGATGTCTCACTTTCACCTGTAACTCAACATACCTAAAACAGAATTAATAATCTTCTCTACAATCAACTTGAATTTCCTGAGTTTTCCATCTCTGCTAGTAGCTAGAATGTTTATTAGTCACCCGCATTTGAATCTTTGAGACTATCTTTAACTACTTGACTATCTATATTCTATCCATCAGCAACTATTATCAAATCTTAGAACTATTTCTCCTTTCTGTAGTCCTTCATTACATTTCTACTACCATCACCTCACACCATAGTGCTGTAACAACCTTCTGGAAAGCTTTATTTGTACCTCATTGTTATTCTCTCACTCCCTATTAGCAGGATTTCAACCCTGGATCATTTCCACCCTCTATATTTTCTACTTCTGCATTCAAGCCTACTGAATGATGCTATGGAAAATTATAAAGTATAGGGATTAGGTAAGCTTTCAGAGTCTTGGTACCTAACCTCTTTGGGCCTTTAGTCCTACTTAATCTGTTTCCTTTTTCTTTACTTTCCCCTTAGCAACCGTTTTAAACCTATATCATTCTTCAAGACTCTACACTCCTCCTCACACTTCTCAGACAACCTCCTTTGTTATTTTATCAAGAAAAATTTGACCATCAGATGTGGATTACTACCAAGTATCTTGGTTTAACCAAATACTCCTGTAACCCTGAATTCTCATTTAATTACTACATTCTCCCCTTCCCTCCCTAGCCAAGATATTTTTAAAATGTAGTCCACTCTTACTGTCTTCACTTATTATTCGCTCAACTCACTGCCATTGGTTGGCACTCATTCCCTCAAACTTCACACCACTAGTCTACCACTTCACTGTAACTACTACTCACAATGCCAAAGTGACTTCTAAATTTGTAAATCCAATAGACATCTTTATTTAGCTCCTTTGACATTACTCTCTCCTGTTCATTCTTATAATTTTCTGTCCTTTGCTTTGGTGGACTTTTCATAGGCTCATCCTTCTCTACCATCTTTCTTCAAAGAATGGCATTCTCCAGGGTTTTATCAGTATGTTGCTATTCCTTTGCCCACCCATATATTATCTTCAGGAGATTTCATCCACTCTGATTATTTTGACTACCCACCCCCTTCCATGTTCTGATATCTCCAAAATCTCTCTAACCTATCTTCTGCCTTTCATACTCCTGTATATAACTGCCTGTTGGACACCTTTACGTGAAATTTGGTAGATATCTTAGACTCTGTGTTCAAACTTAGACTATTCGCCACTGCCTACTCTCCTACCCATTAAAACAACACATACATCTGAAGTCCCAATTTCAGTTAATGGGATCGCCACCCACCCACTTACCACATTAGATTTCTGGGAATTATTTTAGACTTCTCTAGATTCTCTCCTCTCCGCTATCCCTGACATTCAACCCGTTACTAACTTTTGCCAGTTTTAAAGTTGAATGTTATACCAATCTCCCTGCTTCTCTCTACCCCTACTGAGACCCATCTAGTCTGTGTCCTCATTATGTCTTGCCTGATCTCCTTACTTCTAGGCTTACTCTTCTTAAATTAATCTTTTGTATTGCAGTCACAGAAAAGACTCATCTAAAACACACAATTAACCAACCATGTCACTTATTACTTAAACCACTTCGAGGTTTCCCAAAACACAGAATACAAAGTCTAGGATCCTTAGCATAACATATAAGTCTCTCTTTGATCTGACCCATTTTGCCTTTTCCTGTCTCTTCCCCTTATGTTTTACTCTACAACAATCCCAAATTTTAAGAAGTTTCTTTAAGCACTTTTTTCATGATTTTTTGTACCTAAAATGCTCTTCTCAACTGTTTTCAAGTTAACTATTTATCATCTCTCCAATAGCCTTTTTCAGACCCCCATATTATGCTGAGTGCCTCTGCTTCTTTGTGCTTGCATACCTCTTAAACATACCTCTTTTACTTTTACCAAGTGAGACTGAAATTTTTTGTTCATGTGTCTTTCTCACACTAGATTTGTGAGCAACTTGACTGTTTTATTCATTTTGTATTCATCTGGCATCTAACCTGATGCTTGGTGCCACATAGGTATTCAGTGTTTATTAAACAGATTATTTGGATTCAACACATTGTGCGCATTTCTGTCTCTGCCATACCTGATATTATTTTCATCCCTTGGAATGCCCTTACCTGCTTTCTTACAAATTCAGATCCTTTCTGTCCTCAAAGATCCATCACAACTTCCCTTACTGCTCTAGTTCTTGGTGTTCTCCCCTTTCTCTGATTTCTCATAGCCTTTACTATTCATTGAAAATTGCATCAATTGTAGCCCCTCAAGGGAATTAGTATCCTTGAGACAAAGGATAACATTTTATTCTGTAGTATCCTTCCTAGTGCTTTATATGGTAATGAGGACATAATTTTTTCTCAATTCATATTTGCAAATTGAGAGGCAGTGTTGTATAGAGGGATAAACATAGATTTGGAGATACACTTATAGTCACTTGCCAAATTGGACCACAGATTCCTCTGATATAAAATGAAAATAATGTGACTCCACAGGATAATAATTAACTGAAGTAGTATATATAGTACCCATCAAAGAACAGGTTCATAACAAATGTTAGGTTTGTAAAAATATTTTGTCCTGTCATAATTTAAAAATAGGTAAATTGGACATTTTCTACTTTTCTTTATAGCATAAATCCCATAGTCACATGCAGTTTTTTTCCAACTTTTATTTTAAGTTTATGGGTACATGTGCACATGTGCAGGTTTGTTATATAGGTAAATGTATGCCATGGTGATTTTGCTGCAGAGATCATCCCATCACCTAGGGATTAAGCCCAGTATCCATTAGCTATTCTTCCTGACAGCTGCAGTTTTGATTATGTGCAGTTGTCAATTGGTTTTTCCCCATTTAAGGTGTTAGACCAGTGGTCCTCAACCTTGACTAATTAGAATCATACAAGGAGCTTTTAGAAATCCCATTGCTCAGGCCATCCCTTCAATCAATTAAATTACCATCTCTGGGACTTATAATTTGTGTTTTGTTTTCTCTTTTTTAACTCCCTTCGTGATTTTTATATGGAGCCAAGATTGAGAGTAGTGTTAGACATGCACCTTCCCAATTCATGCTTTGAAAACAAGGACCTTAGTTCAGAGACTTGCAAGATAGGGCTATAATGAGGGGAAGAGTAGGCCCCGCAAGTATTAGGTTATTGAAGATTCTGAAAGGTACAAGATGCAAAGGAGCCTGAGTTTCTGGATGAACTCAGGAACAAGGAATCCTAGAATACCTGATAACAGAACAGCCAAGAACAGAACAGGACCACAGAGTAGTCTCTGGAATTAAAGAGTGGAGAGTATAAGAAACATAATGGAGGCAGGCCCAGGAGGATTCAATCACGAACTCTGACCTTAGGGCCAATGAATAGGCTTCATATCTTCACAGAAAGGATTTACACAACTTTTATATATCATTTTCCGAGATGTCTGAATCCTAGAAAAAGATAAAGACCATCAATATGTGGGGAAAAAAAAGGGGGCGGGGAGGGCTAAGGTAATGGTAATCAGACCATACAGTTCTAGAACTGCCTCTGGGACTTTCCTACATGATGGACAGTTCTTCTAAACCTCTATGTTACCTCTATTAGAATATTGTTTCTGATGTAATTTGTGGAGAAATAAAGCAGGAACTGAGGCGAACATATATACAGTATACTTTATAAGCACTAAATAAATATGTAAAAACTTAAATATAACCTGAGTTTTTAGTCATAATGAAGATTATTACCTCAATAATCTAGGGTAGAGGTATCTTTTGGCTTCCATAGGCCACTTTGGAAGAATTGTCTTGGGCCACACATAAAATACACTAACAACAGCTGATGAGCAAAAAAAAAAAAAAAAAAAAAAAAAACATAAAAATCTCATATGTTTTAAGAAAGTTTGTGAATTTGTATTGGGTTGCATTCAAAGCCACCCTGGGCCACATGTGGCCCATGGGCTGCAGGTTGGAGAAGCTTTATCTAGGGCAGGTGCTCAATGGTGGCTGGACAGTTAATTCATATGGAAAGCTTTCAAAAAGTAAGGATAAAAATCACCTGGGGTGTTAGTTAAAAATATAGATTTTGAGGCTCTCCCCTGGAGAACATGACTCAATATTCTCCACCTAGAGATTCTGATTTAATTGGTCTGATATGCAGCTGTAACATCAATAATTTTACATTTTTCCATGTGATTCTAATGTATAACCAGCATTGAGAACCGTTAATCCAGAGGAAACCAGGACTCCTGCTTACCTTGCACCACTTCGGTACCCTCAAAATGTATTGGCAAAGTTAATCTAAGCCTTAGTTACAGCAGCTATAAAAGATAGTAAGAATTTCCTAAGAGTTTCTTGTAAATATGTACTCTCCTGGTTTTAGTCCTTTAGCTTTGCAGGAAGTCCAAAATCCTCAAGTTGATCAGCCTCAGTCAGGGACTCACTAACCACAAACAAACTTGAAAGAGGCTGATAAATAACTGAGAAACTGGAAAAATATCACTTTAATATGTTTTTCACAAGGCCTGTGATAATCATTTGCCATATTTGTGATAATAGAAATTTCTTGTCCCTCACCCAGAAACAGTAAGTCATGTTCTCCAGGGGAGAGCCTGGGAATCTATATTTTTAACTAACACCCCAGGTGATTTTTATCAGAGAAGTCTTGGAAACATTGTACTTTAAGTTATTGTATTGTTATTCTGGTGTTGATTTATGGTATGAGGAAATACATATTTCCATTTTCTAGTTTTTGTTGATATATATAATCCAGGGTATCCTTTTTTTGGTATCAAAGAATATGAAAAATGAAATTATAATCAGAAAGTGACTTAGTATGCATGAAATTAGAGCACAGGGAAGGACAGTTTTGAGGGTTCATTTCATTTAGCTTTTGACATAACCTGCTGAGTTTTCCTAGGCCTGCAATAGAGTATATGTCAGTAGTGTGCAGTCTCATATTCTGCAAAGTCAGCATCTTTCTTTCCCCTTGTTAAGCAGTCTCCTGTTTCTATGAACAGTCTTTGCTCAGACATGGCCAATACACTTGATAGTAATTAATTTAAGTTCTTTTAAATGATTAGGTCGCTTTTTGGTTTACAAGAAGATGACCTTGATTGTCCTTAAAATCTTTGCAGGTACCAATTTATTTCCTTCTCCCTAGGGTCAGAATGATTTTATACTTGGCTTATGAAACGTATTAATTTGCTTCTTCTGATCAAAGATGAAGTGGAAGGATGATGAGATTAGAAAAATAAAAATTAATTTATTCCTTGATTCTAATTCTACAAAGCAGAATAGTGTGCTAGCTACTATATAATTCCTAATTATAATAGTTCCTGACTCTTTTGAAGTGGTAACTAGTAGTTTTGTTTTAGAATTTTGCTTTCAGCTTTTATCCTGAGAGTGGGGCTCACTGAACCTCTCTCCTTTCTAAAATCTGTGGAAATTACTTTTGGTAACTAATGCACTGCAGTGATTTCAGGTAAGAGAGTAAAAATTTGCCTTTATTTGTTTTTAACGTTTTGGGACATTTCACCTTTTGGTTGGGTGGGAACAGAATTAGGGGCAAACAAAAAGAAGTTGGTTAAGATATTTAGAGGCAAAGGTTGGTTGGCCATGCTAAATTTCAGGTGCCTGTTGCACCTCCATGTAGCAACAATAAGTAGACAGCAGATTTTTAGCGAGTAAGTCAAGCTAGAGAAGCAGTGTGGTGTAGTATAAAGAATTCTGGCCATTCAATTAAGAGGCGTGGACTCTGAGAGGCTAACACTACTGCTAACTTGCTCTGTGACTTTGACCAAATCATTTGACCTCTCTGGGCCCCATCTTTATTGGAAAATGTAAAGTAAATGATCTTTAATAAATTCTTTTCCAGTTCTAACATTATGTGATTCTAAATATATTTATACTGACCTTCTTAACTTGAACTCTCTGTTTTTTCAGCATTTAGTATGAGAACTTATGTTTGCCATATTTGTAGTATCGCTTTTACATCTTTGGATATGTTCCGTTCCCACATGCAAGGAAGTGAACATCAGATTAAGTAAGTATTTTTGCCAAAATTTTCCTATGGTGCCAAACACTAGACCTTCTAGTTAAGCACTCTTTGATGTATTTTTACAAACTTCTTAGGCATCCATATCCTTGTGAATTAAACCTGGGTATGGTTGGCAGTATTTGTAACTTATTGCATACTAGTGTCCCTCAGGGAGTTCTGTAGTAATGATAGTGTACTGACAAAGCTGGCTAACTGGCACCCTTCCTGACTAGAGAGCAGTGTTCTTTGGAGAGATGCTAAAGAATCACTCTGATACTAACCCCCTAAATTCAGAGAATTTCTGGAAGGTTTGCTCAGTTCCAGGGATTCAGTGATCCAGTGATCCAGTCACCATTTTTCCAGTGGGATATGGTGGTTAAGAATAGAGGCCTTGCCGTTAGATAGACCTAGATTAGAATACCAGATCCATTTTTCTACCAAGTGTGTAACTTTGGACAGTTCTTATATAAGATTGCTACAATGAAATATAATATGTGTAAGGTGCCTGCCCTGGCACATACTAACAATTCAATAAATATTTAGTCCGTTTTATTTTGTTATATCAAGGAGAGGAGAACTGAGTGGACAGTTGGAGACTGGGTAGTTTAGTTAGCAAGTCAAAAGGTGTTTGACTATTCATCTTTGTCTTGATGCTTTTAAAGTCAAGACATAGAGCCAGGCCTGGTGGCTCATGCCTGTAATCCCAGCACCGTGGGAGGCAGAGCCCAGGAGTTTGAGACAAGTCTGAGCGACATAGTGAGATCTTATATCTACCCCCAAAAAATAAAAATTAGCTAGGTTTAGTGGCATGCACCCATGGTCACAGCTACTTGGGGAGCTGAGGTGGGAAGATCGCTTGAGCCCAGGATGTTGAGGATGCAGTGAACCATGATCATACCACTGCACTCCAGCCTGAGCAACAGAGTGAAACCCTGTCTCAAGAAAATAAATAAAATAAAATGAATAAAATAAAATCAAGACATTTTCTTTCTGTTAACATTGTTTTATTCTGGTAGAAAATATTTATATTATTTGAATTTGAATACTTAGAAGCTAAATTGTCTGACTTGCCCAATTAACCCACATTTACATTCCTTTTTTTAGAGATGGGTTCTTGCTGTCTTGCCCAGGCTGGAGTGCAGTGGCTATTTGCCTCATCATAGTGCAGTACAGCCTCGAACTCCTGGGCTCAAGGAATCCTCCTGCTTCAGCTTCAGTAGCTGGGAATACAGGTGCATGCACCTCACCTGGCTAGATTTATAATTTAGACTTTAAAAAAAACCTCAAGATTACAGAATAAATACGTACCTGTCACATTTGTAAGATATATATAAGGAACTCACTAATGAAAACTTTAAAAACAATATGACAGTCAAATCAGAGCATCTGTGAGGACATTAAATATCATTAGTTCCTATGCATACATTCCAACATGCCTTAACATTTTTAGTGCTACAACAACATCGGATAAGTCTGCTCCTTTATATCCATCTTCCCTTTCATCCCGGGCCTGAGGAAGTTTGCTCTTTTTTTTTTTTAATTTATTTTTTATTTTTTTATTTTTTTCATAAAAATTGTGAGGTGCCTGAGAGATATACCACTGTCCATACTGCTTTTTGGGGGGCATAAAAACGTCATGATTTATGGCTTTTATAATGAAGTAGGTTCTCACTGTTCATGCTGCTTTTTTTGGCATAAAAATTGATGATTTATAGCTTTTATAATGAAGTAGGTTTTTAAAATTTGAGCATTTGTTTTTTCTTTTTTCAGACTAATACTTTTAAGAGCAAAGAAAATATTCAGTATAAAATAATCTAATAACAAGAATTTTCTACTGTCTTCTTTACAGAGAATCCATTGTTATCAATCTAGTGAAGAATTCAAGGAAGACACATGACTCTTATCAAAATGAATGTGCAGATTATATCAACGTGCAGAAAGCCAGAGGACTAGAGCCCAAGACTTGTTTCAGAAAGATGGAACAGAGTTCTTTGGAAACACTCAGACACAGAGAAGTGGTTGATTTCAGACCCAGACATAGAATGTTTGAGCAAAGGCTCCCATTTGAGACTTTCCAAACACACCCCATACCATACAATATTTCACAGGCAGTGGAAACGCAGTTGCCTCATTCAAAGAAGACATATGACTCTTTCCAAGATGAACTTGAAGATTACATCAAAGTACAGAAAGCCAGAGGACTGGATCCAAAGACTTGTTTCAGAAATATGAGAGAGAACTCTGTGGATACTCATGGACACAGAGAGGTTGATTCTGGACCCAGACCAAGAATGTGTGAGCAAAGATTTTCACGTGAGGCTTCTCAGACCTACCAACGACCATACCATATTTCGCCAGTGGAAAGCCAGTTACCTCAGTGGTTACCAGTTCATTCAAAGAGGACATATGATTCTTTCCAAGATGAACTTGAAGATTACATAAAAGTGCAGAAAGCCAGAGGACTAGAGCCAAAAACTTGTTTCAGAAAGATAGGTGATAGCTCTGTAGAAACACAGAACAGAGAAATGGTTGATGTCAGACCTAGACATAGAATGTTGGAGGAAAAGATCCCATTTGAGACTTTCCAGGCCTATTCAGGACCATACAGTATTTCACAAGCAGTGGAAAACCAGTTACCTCATTGTTTATCAGCTTATGACAGCAAACAGAGACTAGATTCTATTAGCTACTGTCAACTCACCAGAGACTATTTCCCAGAAAAACCAGTACCCTTGAGCCTTAATCAGCAAGAAAATAACTCTGGCTCATACAGTGTGGAATCTGAAGTTTACAAGCACCTCTCCCCAGAAAACAATACTACTGACCATCAAGCGGGTCATAAACGGAAACATCAGAAGAGAAGACGACACCTGGAAGAAGGCAAAGAAAGGCCAGAGAAAGAACAGTCCAAGCATAAAAGGAAAAAGACTTATGAAGATACAGATTTAGACAAAGACAAGAGCATCCGACAAAGGAAAAGAGAGGGAGATAGAGTCAGGGTCAGTTCAGGAAAGCTTAAGCATCGAAAAAAGAAAAAAAGCCACAATGTACCTTCTGAGAAAGAAGAACGTAAGCACAGGAAACAGAAAAAGAAATCTGTTGAAGAAAGGACAGAAGAGGAAATGCTTTGGGATGAGTCTATTCTTGGATTTTGAATGTTTAGTTTTGTTTACCCAAGGTTGAATTGAAAAAACAGTATGAATTTAGAAAAAGACCGCAACATCTGATAAATAAGAGGGAGATATAGTCAGTGTCAGTTCAGGATACTTAGTTTTTTTGTATAAAATTAAAATTGAATTAAAAGAAGAAGAAAAGAAATCCTAAACTTAATATCTGAAAAAGAACATAAGAACTCAAGGAGAACAGAAGAGAAAAGCAAAACTGTTAAAGAAAAGAGAAGAGTCTGTGTTTTGGATTGAGCCTACGCTTGTGTATTGAACTTTTAGTTTTGTTTACCCAAGGATTAATTGAGAAAATCAGCTAAGAAAATGGACTTAGACAAACGCAAGAGGATCAGATGAAGAAAAGGATAGGTAGATACAGTCAGTGTCACTTCAGAAAAGCTATTTTTAAAAAAGCTTGTAATTTAGTTGAAAGAAGAAACAACAACAAAAAAGCCTAAACGTAGCCTCTGAACACTAACATGAGAACACAAGAAGTTAAGACAAAAAGAAACCTACTCAAGAAAAGACACAAGAGATAGTGATTTGGGATGAGTCTACTCTAGGATTTTTAACTTTTTAGTTTTTTCCTTCAAAGTTGAAGAAAAAAGTTAAAGAATTTCCTTTCATAAAATTCATGTTATTGGAATTTTTCTAGGTAGATGGCTACTTTAATCTCTAAAAAAGCCAAGTGAAGTAAAAGTATTCAATATGCCTTTTCCTCAAGTTACTTTCCTTCATTTTCTTAAAAAAGAAAAAAATATATTAAATGTTTCTCACATATCTCACATATAATGTAGTTTTCCTAAATGAAGTTGTGTCTACTTCTGCTCATCAAATTGCTGTGATAATGAATTATTTGCTCATGGGAGATAATTTATTTTAAAGGACAGAATTGCCAAGCATTACAAAATCAATTCTTTGCTTGGTTTTGCTTTAGTGTTGGTGGTATTGTATTGTTGTTTTTCTGTGTTTATGTGACTCCACTTTCTTAAAGGAATATGTATGAAGTAACTTAAACTGATTGTTTTTTTCTTTGTTCAATCTAATTTGCAGTGTATTTTTTGCATTTTCTAGTTCTGAACATGGAAAATGAAAAAGTCTATAATAAACTTAGATGATATATAGTTTTAAAAAAGCTCTCAAAAAGTGCTGATATAAAAAGTCAGTCTATATTCTGGAAATGTTTATATTAAAGTGTTTTAATTTCTACAGATTGTTTTATGCAAATGATCATTTCCGATCCAGAGACGATTATTTTGGAAGTTGGAGGGGCAATACTTAAACAGTTTGCACTTAATACCTCTGGGGAGATCACACGGTGAAGTTGTAATAATTTTATTTTTTCTACATCTTGCCTCGTAGAAGCTGATACTCAGTCTCAAACTCAGTTTTAGGTTAGGAAAATGTTACGAATTAAATACTTGAAACCGAAGAAGGAAGAATTTGTAAGTGGTAAAGGGCCAGAGGATGTTACCTTTGAATTGTTTGATTTTGTCAGTTTTTTTTGTTGTTGTTGTTGTTGTTTTTACATTGGTGCTCTCTTTATTTATGAGCAGTCCCTCTTGTAAGTATTTGGGATAGTAGAAAGTGTAATGGCCTGTGAATCCAAATTCCAGGATTCTGGTCTCAGTTGTATCATCAAGTTGCTGTGTGAACTTGTGAGAATACCATTAGAATCCAACTTGAGTCACCAGTAATATGAAAAAATAGGCTTTAGTATGCCCTTCATGTGTTAATTTTATCAAAAAATAAATTTATGCTCCACACAGTGGCTCATGCCTGTAATCCCAGCACTTTGGGAGGCTGAGACAGAAGGGTCACTTGAGCCCAGGAGTTCAAGAACAGCCTAGGCAGCATAGTGAGATCCTGTGTCTATTTTTTAAAAATAACAAATTTAGTTGGTGACATATCTGCATTTAGACAAGGGATTTAATCATTGTTTTTGTTCTTTGCAATTTAAATAAAATAGTAAGTGTTAGCTGAAGCATAGTATCATTGACTGGGTTTATACCTAGTTGAGTAAATAGTCCTAAATTGAGTTAGATGGTTCCCAAATCCTCTTCCATGAGACTGTTGTTGTAAGATTATTTTATGGTACAATATCATCCCCCCTTTTAAATACATTTGGTGTATTTGTGAAAGAAAAAGGGAAAGAAGAACCAGGGTAGATCGCATAGACTGAATTACCAAGCACAAACTGGCCAGTTACCTTTTTTGAGCATACCACGAAATGCAGCATTTTTTCACAAAGTGCAAGGTGAGATCAATTGAATGGCCAGCATCTGTTAAATTGACAAATTCTTTCACAGAAGCTTATTTTGTGTTTAAAGTTGGGGAGGACTCAAAACTATATATCATAAGAATATTCACTAAGATACCAAATTACTCTGATCTTTTTAAAATAAGTAGATGCAATGATTTATAAAAATTACCCATTTTTAAACTATAGTGGATAAATCATGCAAACTTACAAAATTAAAACCATTTAAATTGGGTGATGAGTAGACAGAGAGAAAAGGATGTAGTATTGATTACAGTCTAGGGACATGCACCAGTGACTTGCTCTAGAAAAATGGCTTTCAAAAATTTTAAGACAACTTTATGCCAAATATAAATTTTACATTGGCCTCACCATAAAACAAATTTTACATTAACCTAAAAACATAATTTTTTGGTTGAGAGTGGGACAAGGGTCTGGAGCCCAACATTGGCACTTTTGTTATACTTCCAATTTCTGCCTCTGAGCACTTAGAGGTAAGAATATATATAAGTCAAGATGTTTATGTGTAGGATCCCAAATGATCTCCACTTCTGAAATTAAGTGTTTAATTCACTAAGATGAAATTTAATGATATTAATAATAAATCCTACATTTAAGTATTTCAATACAAAAACCTATTTGAGGAGACATAATTTAAGATATATGTGAAAACAGTGTTGAGGATTTTATTATGTGTTTGGTTTCAAAGACTAATATGCTCACCCAGACATAAAATACACATATGGCCTAAGTCAAATATGTAAGAGAATATTTGAAACAATTTAAAAATATCTAACTTCAGAGATAAATCCTGAAGTTAATAGAAGATAGAGAGAGGCAAGTATTGGCCAAATTTGGAAAACAGTTTTCAAAAATTGGAGCTGTAGAAAAAATAGAATTGACATTCTTGTGTGCATGCATTGAACAAGTAAGAGCTGACTGTCAGCATTGTTCCAGGAAGGAACCTGAAAAAAGAATGAACACAGATTCTGTTTCAAAAAGTTCACAATCCAACAGAGGAAATGGACCAATAAATAGGCAATTACAAAATAAATTTGATAAAGGCTTCCATCAAAATGATGAAGGATGCCATGGGCAGCAAAGGTAATAAGATTAATGCGATGGGAAGAGGGCATTCAGAAAAGGCTTCCCAAACGACATCTAAGCACACTGTTTTCTCTCAGTTCAAAGACTGATTTATTTGATATATCTACATGGCTATCTAATAGGTGCTGCAAGCTTAATATAGACAAATAGAATGCCTTCTTCTGCCATTACCAATTATTCATCTAGTTTCCCTTATTTCTGTAAGATCTTCATATAATTGCCTAAGCCAAAAACCATTTTTCAGCATCTCTTCTCTCCTACATTAGACCATAAGTGATTCCCCTTGATTATATCACCAGAATATCTCTCAACGTTCAGTTCATCTTCACTGTCATCATCCTAATCTGAAATATCATTATTTCTTGACCAAACTGGGAAGATAGGTTTGAGAGCAGTTGAAACATTGGAATAAGTGATCACAGGTTCTGAATAACAGACAAATAAAGAAAACTGCACAGAATCATCAAGAGATCAAAGAGAGCGATGGTGAACTAGTCCCTTAAGGATTTCACAACTGTCCGGCATATGTTTTCTTCCAGAAGAAAAAAATCCGCATACAGAAAGAAAACTGATTATTTCAGAAATCAAATTGAACAGGGAAGAAATATTGTGGGGAAGGGAAAAGTAAAGTTCAGATAGTAGCAAATGAAGGAAGAATCCAGAGAAATCAAATCCCAAAAAGTATGATGACAGCAAAATAAACTTCTAAAGGTGAGCCTAATACCTTGAGAGACAAGTCCCATAGGATGTGAACACACCAGAAACATGCAAACACAAAGCAGATAAAAACTCTGGCCTAGTATTTCTAAATGAGCTGAAAGAAAACATTTAAAGCTTTGAAACAGTATAATTCAGGAAAAGAACCAAGAAATAAACAACAGAAGGTTATGAAACAGAAACAGGACTAAGGAAATAATCATGAAAACAAGAAAAAAAATGATAAATGAAGGTTAACTTGGAAAGAATACATGATAGAAACTGTGGCAATGAGACAAATGAAAATGAAAATGAAGATAAATAATTTTTTAAATTATACTAAAGATTGATAAAACTAAGAGATAAAAGATAGCCAATAGAGATACAATTAAATTCATTGAAATGGAGGCTGTATTATGCTGCCCAGAATGACTCTCCACCCCTTGCCATATCTTCTCCGCTCAGGGGCACTCACTTCTTCAAATTCAGGAGAATTGGCCTTATCTAAAGGCAACTGACTCTCCTAAGGCTGTGCAGCACACATCCAATGATGGGAAGATGTAGATAGACAAAAGCCAGACCTCCTGCTTCAATTTTGGGCAAATTTGAAAGGCCATCTCAGTTCCCAAACTCCCCATAGGATCAGCTGAGGCCTTCATTGTGACTGTATTAGTTCAATTCTTTCTCTGCTATTCTTTCCTCCCTCATCAATTCACAAGGGTTCTTTTGAGCATGCCCCTATAAATTGTCTACAATCAAATTTTTATCTCATAGTCAATTTCCCCTAGAACTTTACCCAAAAGATATGATAACAGAAGTGATCCTAGAGAATAGACCTCCAAAATGGGATTTTCAAAGAAGGCAGTGAGTATTCTGTCATTGGTAACAGATAAAATACTCATAGTAGGTAGTCTCTGGCATGCTATGAAAAAGTTTAACAACATTTTCAACTTGAAGGTTGTTAAAACTTTCAAATGATACTAGTAGAAATGAATGTAAATGCAAATGTAATATCTTAAGTAATTGAGAAGATTAGGGGAAATAGCAATTATATGGAATTTGCTGACTTTTTAGATGCCATTGATACGTTGTAGAAAGAATATGAAAGCCTGAGAAAATGAATGAACAATTGAGGGCAAAATATGAAAGTCAGAAGGTATCCTTGGTAACATATAAAGAGACTTTGATCTCTTCATTTTATCCCACTTCCTCCTGAACGCTCTGAGCTCTAGGATTATCAAATAAAATACAGAATGCTCAGTTAAATGTGCATGTCAGATAAAGAGCTAATTGTAATAAATGTGTTACATGTAATACTTTAGTCAAACTTACACTTTAAAAATTCATTACCTAAAATCTAAATTTAACTGAGTGTCTTTGTATTTATTTTTCTTTTTGCTAAACTGGAAACCCAACCCTTTTCTCCCAATTAAGGACTAGCATCCCCTTCTTGCATGAAGATAATATTTTGCTATCTACCTTACAAGACAACTTTCCTCCCCTACCTTCTGCCCCCATCTCTCCTGCTGGCCACGAAACCAGTAACTGATCAAATCACAACTTAATCTGACCTGAGAAGTACTATTATAATAAGGGAAAAGGGAAGGACTATGTCCATTCTAAGGGAAGAAAAAAGGTAGGAAGAGGCTTGGTGTGATTGGGCTCAAAGATTATATAATTTGTGGCCAAACTGTAAGAGCAATAGGGGTTTCCAGGAGGCTCCATTTGTGTGTGTGTGTGTGTGTGTGTGTGTGTGTGTGTGTGTGTGTGTGTGTGTTCAGGGGTGTTGGAAACAGGGAGCAAAAATGGACTTCCCATAGAGGAAGCAGCCCATCTGAGAATCTGAGAGTGTATAACAGAATAAGCAAAGGGAGAGTAGGGTCCGACCTGGAGGACTTTGACAAAAAGGGTTATAGTCTTAGCCTGTTTGAAAACAGGAGTTGCTATGGTTTGAATTTTTTTTTTTCCCTTCCAAAACTCATGTTGAAACTTAATCCCCAATGCAATAGAGCTGGGAGGTGGGGCCTAATAGGAGGTGCTTAGGTTATAAGGGCTCAGGAATTGATTATGTTCACAATAAAAAGGGCTTATGTGAGTGGGTTTGCTCTGTTCTGCTCTTCTGCCAGGAGAGGAATATTGTTCATGCCCTCTGGAGGATGCACCATTCAAGGCACCCTCTTGAAAGCAGAGATTGAACCCTTACCAAACACCAAATCTTCCCGTTCCTTAATCTTGGGCTTCCCAGATTCCAGACTGTGAGAAATCAATTTCTACTCTTTATAAATTACCGAGTGTAAGGTATTCTGCTATAGCAGCACCAAACAGACTAAGAGAGAAGTCATTAAGGATTTATGAGCAGAAAAAAATGAGAGAAAGTTGTATTGAATTGTCTCCGGTAGTCTTAAATGACTGTAATGTGCTCGTTCAAAAAGTGTGACATACCACTCCCCCTACCAAAATAAAATAGTGGGAAGCTAGAAGGGTGGGCAGAAAATCTGTATTAGAATCCAAGTGTGACACTAGGGACTAGGAGGATATCACAGAGAACTAGAAGTAACAGACAGAAGGGGAGAGACTACGAAGTTCTCTTGACCAGACTCTGAAATGCTTGGCTTGGTCATAGATGCCTGGGAAAATTCAAACTGCGAGGCAGGATCATGGGAAAGCAAAGCCATGTGTCATTTCCATGGTGTCCAAAATTAAGAAAGGCAAACTAAGAACATGATGTCATTAAAGAATAGTCTTCAGATGAAAAGAAACCTAATAATTTCATTACAAATCCAAGTTTCCTGAATCTTTTAATTGAGTCCAAAGAGGATTTAAAAAAAAAAAAAAAACCTGTAAGTATGTAATAATTGCCCCGTAGAACCTGGAGACAATAAAGTTTCACTCTGAGCTTCAAAGTAAGATAGCCACTTGAAAAACAAATGTTTGGGAGTAGGAATGACATCATATTCTGGAATGGTCAAAAACAATTCTCCACAGATCTGATATTCTGTAAATAAAATCATTAGCACAGACTCACTAAAGGTTTTGTCCATTTATATTTACATTTCTGTTTATTATGAATATATTGATATAAATCTTAGGTATATTATTGCAATATTTAGTAGGTACATTTTACAACACCCCTTTATTTATTTATTTAGTTAGTTAGTTAGTCCATCCCCTCAAGCATTTATCCTTTGAGTTATAAACAATCAAATTGTACTCTAATTTATTTGCAAATGTACAATTAAGTTATTATTTACTATGATCACCCTGTTGTGCTATTGAATGCTAAGTCTTATTCATCTTTTCTAACTACTTCTTTTTTTTTTACTCATTAACAATTCCTGCTCCTCCTCAGCCTCCCATTACCCTTCCCAGCCTCTGGTAACTATCCTTCTACTCTCTATGTTCATGAGTTCAATTGCTTTTATTTTTAGATCCCACAAATAAGTGAGAGCATGTGATGTTTGGCTTATTTCACTTAACAAAACATCTCCAGTTCCATCCTTGTTGTTTTAAATGACAGGATCTCATTTTTTATGGCTGAATAGTATTCCACTATGTATATGTACCACATTTTATTTATCCATTCATCTGTTGATAGACAATTAGGTTGCTTCCAAATCTTAGCTATTGTAATCAGTGCTGCAACAAACAGGAATATCTCTTCGATAAACTAAATTCCTTTCTTTGGGGTACATACCCAGCAGTGAGATTGCTAGGTCATATGGGAACTCAATTTTCAATTTTTTGAGGAACTTCTAATTTGTTCCCCATAGTGGCTGTACTAATTTAGATTCCCACAAACATTGTACAGGCTTTTCTTTTCTCCACATCTTCACTAGCATTTGTTATTGTATGTCTTTTGGATATAAGCCATTTTAACTGAGTTAAGGTGTTACCTCATTGTAGTTTGATTTGAAGCATCTGATGATCAATGATGTTCAGCACCCTTTCATATGCATATTTGCAATTTATATGTCTTTTGGAAAATGTCTATTCAAATCTTGTGCCCATTTTTGACTGGATTATTAAATTTTTTCCTATACAGTTGTTTGAGCTCCTTGTATCTTCTGGTGATTAATCTCTTGTCAGATGAGTAGTTTGAAAATATTTTCTCCCATTCTGTGGATTGTTTCTTCACTTTGCTGAATGTTTCCTTTGCTATGTAGAAGCTTTTTAGCTTGATAATATATCATTTGTCCATTTATTCTCTGGTTGCCTATGTTTGTGGGACATTGCTCAAGCAATTTTTGCCAAGACCAATGTAGTGCAGATTTTCCCCAATTTTTTCTTGTAGTAGTATCAGAGTTTGAGGTCTTACATTTACATCTTTAATCCATTTGGATTTGATTTTTGTATATGGCAACATAAGGATATGGGTTTCTTCTGCATATGGATATCTAGTTTTCTTAGCACCATTTATTGAAGAGACTGTCTTATCCTCAGAGTTACGTCCTCATCACCTTTGTCAAAAATGAGTTCACCATAGGTGTGTGAATTTGTTTATGGGTTCTCTATTCTGTTCCATTGGTTCTTGTATCTGGTTTTATGCTAGTACTATGCTGTTTTGGTTACTATCGCCCTGTAGGATAATTTGAAGTTAGGTAACATGATTCTTTTAGTTGTATTCTTTTTGTTTAGGATAGCTCCAGGTACTCTATGTACTTTGTGGATCCACATGAATTTTAGGATTTTTTATTTTTGTGAAGAATGTTATTGGTATTTGGATGGGGATTGCTTTCAATGTGTAGATTGCTTTGGGTAGTATAGACATTTTTACAATATTGATTCCTCCAATCCATGAACATGGAAATTTTCTTTAATTTTTTGATGTGCTCTTCAATGTCTTCCATCAGCATTTTATAGTTTTCACTATAGACATGTTTTCCTTCTTTGGTTAAATTAACTTCCAAGTATTTAATTTTATGTGTGGCTATCATAAATGAAATTACTTTTTAAGTTTCTTTTTCAGATTGTTCACTGTTGGCATATAGAAATGCTACTGATTTTTGTATGTTAATTTTGTATCTTGCAACTTTACCAAATTTGTTAATCAGTTCTAATAGTCTTGTGGAATCTTTCAGTTTTTCCAAATATAAAACCATATCATCTGGAAACAAAGATAATTTGACTTCTTTCTAAAACCTATGCAATACCATTCAAGAAAAAGGCATGGGCAAAGACTTTGTGACAAAACTTCAAAAGCAATTGTAATAAAAGCCAAAAATGACAAACTGAGTCTAATTAAACTAAAGAGCTTCTGCACAGCAAAAGAAACTGGAGTGAACAGGCCACCTACAGAATGGGAGAAAATTTTTGCAATTTACCTACCTGACAAAGGTCTAATATCCATAATTTACAAGGAACTTAAACAAATTTACAAGAAAAAAAACATCAAAAAGTGGGCAAAGGATATGAACAGACACTTCACAAAAGAAGTGTCAGCAAACTGATACAAGAACAGAAAATCAAACACCACATGTTCTCACTCATAGGTAGGTGTTGAACAATGAGAACACATGGACACAGAGAGGGAAGCATCACACCACTGGGGTCTGTTGGGGAGAAATAGGAGAGGGACAGCAGGAGGTGGGGAGTTGGGGAGGGCTAATATGAGGAGAAATGCCAGATATAGGTGACGGGGAGGAAGGCAGTAAACCACACTGCCACATGTGTACCTATGCAACAATCTTACATGTTCTTCACATGTACCCCAAATCTAAAATGCAATTAAAAAAGAAACTACAAAGAAAAAAAAAGAGGATATTTATGTGACCAACAAACGTATGACAAAAGGCTCAACATCACTGACCATCAGATAAATGCAAATCAAAACCACAATGAGATACCATCTCACACCAGTCAGAATGACAATTATTAAAAAGTCAGGAAACAATAGATGATGGTAAGGCTGTGGAGAAATAGGAATTCTTTTACACTATTAGTGGGAGTGTAAACTGGTTCAACCATTGTGGAAGACAGTATGGCGATTCCTCAAGGACCTAGAACCAGAAATACCATTTGGCCCCAAAATCCTATTACTGGGTATATACCCAAAGGAATATAAATTATTCTATTATAAAGACACATGCACGTGTATGTTTATTGCAGCACTGTTTACAATAGCAAAGACAGGGAACCAACCCAAATGTTCATCAATGATAGATTGCATAAAGAAAATGGGGTACATATACACCATGGAATTCTATGCAGTCATAAAAAGGAATAAGATTATGTCCTTTGCAGGGACATGAATGAAGCTGGAAACCATCATCCTCAGCAAACTAATACAGGAACAGAAAACCAAACACTGCATGTTCTCAGTCATAAGTGGGAGCTGAACATGGAGAACTCATGGACTCTCTCCATGAACTCATGGAGAAGAGAATAACGCACTCCAGGGTCTTTTGGGGGATGGGAGGTGAGGGGAGGGTAGTTAGAAGATGGGTCAATAGGAGCAGCAAACCACCATGGCACACGTATACCTATGTAACAAACCTGCAATTTCTGTACATGTATCCCATTTTGTATTTAGAAGAAATAAAGAAAATCATAATATATAAATAAATAAATAAGTGATATAATCCCCCCCAACACACACACAAAAACAAAGATAATTTGACTTCTTCCTATCCACTTTGGATGCCCTTTATATATTTATATTGTCTGATTGCTCTAGCCAGGGCTTCCAGTACTATGTTGACTAACAGCATTGACACTGGGAAACCCTGCAGTGTTCTACATCTTAGAGAAAAAGTCTTTCATATGATACTGGTGGTGGGTCTTTCATATATGGCTTTTATTATGTTGAGGTATGTTCCCTCTATACCCAGTATTTTCAAGGCTTTTATCATAAAGGGATGTTGAATTTTATCAAATGGCTTTTCAGCATCAATTAAAATGATGATGTGATTTCTATCCTTTATTCTATTAATATGATTTATCACATTGATTGATTTGCATATGTTAAATCTTTGCATCCCAGGGATAAATCCCACTTGATCGTTATGAATGATCTAAAGTGTTGTTGAATTGAGTTTTCTAGTATTTTGTTGAGGAGTTTTGCATCAATATTCATCAGAGATATTGGCCTATAGTTTTATCTTGTTGTGTCTTTGTCTGAGTTTGGTATCAGGGTAATATGGCCTCATAGAATGAGTTTGGAAGTATTTCCTTCTTTATTTTTCAGAATAGCTTGCATAGGATTGGTATTCATTCTTCCTTAAATGTTTGGTAGAAGTCAACAGTAAAGCCATCAGGTCTCAGGCTTTTCTTTACTGGAAAATGTCTTATTACGGCTTTGATCTCATCATTTGTTATCATTGTTTTGTTCAGGCTTTTTATTTCTTCCTGACTCAAACTTGGTAGGTTGTGTCTAGATATTTGTCAATTTCTTCTTTTTTTTAAATTGTACTTTAAGTTCTGGGGTACATGTGCAGATCATGCAGCATTGTTGCATGGGTACATACATAGCAATGTGGTTTGCTGCTTCCACCCCCCATCACCTATATCTGACATTTCTCCCCATATTATCCCTCCCCAACCTCCACTGTCCCTCCTCTAGTCCCCCGCCAACAGACTCCAGTGTGTGATGCTCCCCTCCCTGTATCCATGTGTTCTCATTGTTCAACACCTGCCTATGAAGTTTGTCAATTTCTTCTAGATTTTCCAATTTATTAGCATATAGTTGCCAATAGCAGCCAGTAATGATCCTTCGAAGTTCTCCAGTGTCAGTTGTAGTGTCTCCTTTTTCATTTCTGATTTTATATATTTGGATCTTCCCTCTCTTTTTGTTACCCTTGCTAAAGGTGTATCAATTTGGTTTAACTTTCAAAACACCCACTTTTGTCTCATTTATTTTTGTATTTTTAATTTCAATTGTATTTATTCTTGCTCTAATATTTACTATTTCTTTTGTTTCACTGATTTGAGGTTTTCTTGGCTCTTTCTTTTCTAGTTCCTTAGGACATTTCGCTAGATTGTTTATTTGAAGTTTTTCCCTTTTATTTTTTTGAAGTTTTCCTCTTTTTATGATGAAGCTATAAACTTCCCTCTGAGTACTGCTTTTGCTGTATTCCATAAGCTTTGGCATGTTATGTTTGCATTATCATTTGTTTTCAGAAAATTTTCAATATCCTTAATTTCTTCATTGAATCGCTGATTATTCAGGAGTATATTGTTTAATTTCCATGTATTTGTATAATTTCCAAAATTCCACTTGTTATTGATTTCTAGTTTTATTCCATGTGATCAGAGAAGATTCTTGATATTATTTTATTTTTTTCAAAGTTTTAAGAGTTTTTTTGTGACCTAACATATCATCTATCCCTAAGAATGATCCATGTGCTGAGGATTCTGCAGCCATTTGATTAAAAGTTCAGTAAATATCTCTTAAGTCCATTTCATCTATAATGCATTTTAAGTCTGCTCTTTCTTTGTTGACTATCTGTCTTAAAGATCTTTCCAATGCTGAAAGTGGAATATTGAACTCTCTGGCTATTATCATATTGAAACTTATCTTTTTCTTTACCTCTAATATTTACTTTATATATCTGGGTGCTTTAGTGTTGGGTGCATATATATTTAAAATTGTTATGTCTTCTTACTGAATTGACCCCTTTATCATTATATAGTGACCTTCTTTGTCTCTCCTTGTACTTTTTGTCTTAAAACTTATTTTGTCTGATATAAGTACAGCAAGTTTATATCCCCCTTTACTACCGCAACGCGTGCCCAGAAAGCAACACCTTCTGGCTGGAGGCCAACAAACTCAGGCCATTACAGCAACTCACGACATAATACCCTGCTCTTAGGAAAAAGAAAACAACACCTAATTCTACTTCCTGCAACATCCTGGCTTACCAGAGGTTCTGAATCTGTTCACATGACAACTTTACTGTTAGCATAACCAACTGTATTAGTCAGGGTTCTTTAAGAGAGACAGAACTAATGGGATATTATATATATAAAGTATTAACTTAAACAATCACAAGGTTCCACAATAGCCTGTCTGAAAGCTGAAGAGCAAGGAGAGCCAGTCTAAGTCCCAAAACAGAAGAACCTGGAGTCTGATGCTCAAGAGTAGAAAGCATCCAGCACAGGAAAAAAGATATAGGCTGGGAGGCTAGGACCATCTCTCTTTTCACCTTTTTCTACTGGCTTTATACTTGCTGGAATCTGATTAGATTGTGCCTACCAATCTGCCCAGCCCACTGACTCAAATGTAATTTCTTTTGGCAATGCCCTCACAGGCACATCCAGGATTAACACTTTTTATCTTTGAATCCAATCAAGTTGACACTCAGTATTAACCATCACAAGTCCACTCCTTGTCAACTTGAACCCATACCCATCACTTGGGTTCATACACAATGTTCAAATAAAGACAGTAATGAGGTCATAATCATGCCTATTGTAATATAACTATCCTTTGTACAAATGGAAATGCACCAATCTTCAACCCAAATACTATTACATAAAGTTAACAATACTTAAATGCTGAATGAAGATACTAGTACATGTGTATACATACACAAATATATTTTTAGGAAAAAAGAAGGAAATACTCATGGCAGTTAGTCATTTCTGCAGCTGGTCATGTGGTCATAGCTGGCATTGGTAACTACCTTCTACTACCCATTCTGTATTCCCTTTGCCTTCAGCAAGCATCTCAGCAGGTCGTGTTGTTGTTGTTGTTGTTGTTGTTGTTGTTTCTTTTTTTGTTTTTTTTTTCACCTGGTGGAGTGACCCAAGCCTTCATTCCTGAAGGGTCTGGACCATCTGTAGACCTGCCTGGATCAGGCTGTTGTAGTTTCCCATTGATCTTAATCATAGGGCATGATAATACTAAGAGACAACCTAATGGATCCCCTGTATTCCATGCATACTCTTCCTGACCTCCATTATGAAGTAGTAGACTGATTTCATCTTGGTAGTCCTAGTCAATCACCCAGCCAACACTGTTACACCCTTCTTAGCCTGTTAAATTGAAAGTTGAAGAAGCCCAAAGTGTCCAAGTGGCAATCTTAACTTTCAGTTTAATGGATTCGTTGTGTCTCCTGGTGGCAGTGTTCCTCCATCTGGAACCAAGACCTTTTAGTTCTTTGCTAGTGGATCACTAGTGGTGATAGTGAGTGGTGCCACTTCCACTTCGACCACTTGATTCCTGGACATACGAATCTTGGCTATGGGAGAAACAGTACCATATATTGGATGCTGACTCAGAGCATGTACCATCTTCTGGAGAACTTTTCCCCAGCCCTGCAAATTATTGTCACCTAGTTGGCATTGTAATTGTGAATTCAAAGGGCCATTCCTCTGTTCTGTCAATCCAGCTGCTTCAAGATGATGGGGAGCATGGTAAGACCAGTGAATTCCATGAGCATGAGCCTGCTGCTGCCCTTCTTTAGCCATAAAGTGAGTGCCTTTGTCAGAGGTAATGCTATGTGGAATATCATGATAGTGGATAAGGCATTCTTTGAGTCCACAGATGGTAGTCTTGGCAGAAGCATTGTGTGCAGGATAGGCAAACCCATATCCAGAGTAAGTGTCTACTCCAGTGAGGACAAACCTCTCCCCTTTCCATGATGGAAGAGGTCCAATATAATCAACCTACCACCCAGGTAGCTGGCTGATAACTCAAGTTATCAGCTGATAAGTCAAGTTAGCATTCCTTGTAGATATTATTCAGATCTGTGTACTGGAGTTATGAGAAGTTAAGCAACTTTCCCTGGAGAAACAAACATGTAAATTAATGTCCAGGAACTCAAAACCTATAATTACACAGAATACCATTATTTTTCTGCTCTGTTATCTGGGAAGACAATCAATGAGCCTACGTGTGTTGCTTCTCTCTTTAACAATAAGCATTAGTGCTTTCTTCTCTCTCTCTCTCTCTCTCTCTCTCTCTCTCTCTCTCTCTCTCTCTCCTCTCTCTTTCCACACAATGTTTCAGTTAATGATGGACCACATATATGACAGTGCTTCTCTCAGATTTTAATGGAGCTGCCCTATACAGATGACTTTTTCATCTTTTATATCATATTTTATTGTACTTTTTCTAAGTTTAGATACACAAATACTTACCGATTTGTTACCATTGCTTAAAGTATTCAGCACAGTAACATGTTGTACAGGTTTGTAGCCTAGGAGGAATAGGCTATAGCATATAGACTTGGTGCATAGTAGGCTATACCATCTAGTTTTGTGTAAGTACAGTGTATAATGTTCATACTGTTACAGGATATTCAGGGTGTTGTTTTCTGGACAGAAACCTCTGCGGTTGGTGGCACCCTTGCCTGAGTGTTTCCTTGGACCTGCTGGCCTCATTCCACCCACTTGGTGTGGCAGGCCGTGCTCACTCATACTACTGGCCTGGATCCCATACCTGACAAGAGAGACTGCACAGAGCAGTAAGGGGTATGTGAGCAAGCTCGGGGTCTGGCCACCGTGCACTCCACTCTGTGCTAGAGTGGGCAACTCCAGGTGCCAGCATGGGTGCTGGCTCTCCATGAGGCTGCAGCTGCACCAGTCACACTGCAAGCAGCTTCCACAACTGGCACCAGGGAACACAGTGGCATCCAGAAGCTTGGAGACACCAGGAACCACAGTGCTCTGAAGAGGGAGTCACAGCCCTGGCTGGGGGAGCTCCCAGGTCTGGGTTCCCTGAAGTGCCGCAGCTCTTCTTTCCTTCTTTTTACACACATGATGAGCAAGGGACATAATATGGTTTGGCTGTGTCCCCACTCAAATCTCATTTTCAATTCCCATGTGTTGTGGGAGGGATCTGATGGGAGGTAATTGAATCATGGGGGCAGGTCTTTCCTCTGCTGTTCTTGAGATAATGAATAAGTTTCAAGAGATCTGATGGTTTTAAAAATGAGAGTTTTGAGGGGGAGGGACCAAGCTGGTCAAATAGGAACAGCTCAGCTCTGGAGCTCCCAGCGAGACTAACACAGAAGGCTGGTGATTTCTGCATTTCCAACTGAGGTACCCAGTTCATCTCATTGGCACTGGTTAGGCAGTGGGTCCAACCCATAGAGGGCGAACAGAAGCAGAGTGGGGTGTCACTTCACCCAGGAAGTCCTAGGAGCCAGGGACCTCATCCCCCAGCCAAGGGAAGCCATGAGGGACTATGCTACCTGACTGGGTTACCACGCTTTTCCCACAGTTTTTGGAAGCTACAGATCAGTAGATTTCCTTGTGTGCCTACACCACAAGGGCCCTTGGTTTCAAGAACAAAACTGGGATGCTGTCTGGGTAGACACTGAGCTAGCTGCAGGAGTATTTTTTCATACCCAAGTGGCAGCTGGAACCCAAGTGAAACAGAACCATTCACTCCCCTGGAAAGGGGGCTGAAGCCAGGGAACCAAGTGGTCTCACTCAGTGACTCCCTCTCCCACGGAGCCCACCAAGCTAAGAAACACTGGCTAGAAGTTCTTGCTGCCAGTACAACAGTCTAAAATCAACCCAGGATGACCGAGCTTTGTAGAGGGAGGGGCATCCACCATTACTGAGGCTAGAGTAGGCAGTTTTCCCCTGACAGTGCTATGGAGGATAGGAGGGCTGGGCTGGGCATAGCAAAGTGGCTGTGACCAGACTGCTTCTCTAGATTCCTCTTCACTGGGCAGGGCATCTCTGAAGGAAAGGTAACAGCCCCAGTCAGGGGCTTATAGGCAAAACCCCCACCTCCCTGGGACAGAGCACCTGGGGGAAGGGGCAGCTGCTGGTGCAGCTTTTGTGAATTTAATTATTCCTGCCTGCCAGCTATGAAGAGGGCAGGAGATCCTGACAAGAGAGATTCTCCCAGCACAGCGCAGCATCTATGCTAAGGGACAGACTACCTCAAGTGGGTCCCTGATCCCCGTGCTTCCTGACTGGGAGAAATCTCCCAACAGGTGTCAACAGACACCTCATACAGGAGAGCTCCAGCTGGCATCAGGCCAGTGCCCCTCTGGGATGAACTTTCCAGAGAAAGGAGCAGGCAGTACAATCTTTGCTGTTCTGCAGTCTCCACTGGTGATACCAAGGTCAACTGGGTCTGGAGTGGACCTCCAGCGAACTGCAGCAGACCTGCAGAAGAAGGGCCTGACTATTAGAAGAAAAACTAACAAACAGAAAGCAAAACCTCAAAATCAACATAAAGGACCCACACACACAAAAACACCATCCAAAGGTCATCAACCTCAAAGATCAGAGGTAGATAAATCCATGAAAATGAGGAAAACCCAGCACAAAAATGCCGAAAATTCCCAAAACCAGAATCCCTCTTCTCATCCAAATGATCACAACTCCTCTGGAAGTGCACAAAACTGAACAGAGAAAGAGATTGACCAATTGACAGATGTAGGCTTCAGAAGGTGGGTAATAAAAAATTCCTCTGAGCTAAAGAAGTATGTTCTAACCCAATGAAAAGAAGCTAAGAACCTTGAGAAAAGGTTACAGGAACTGCTAACTAGAATAACCGGTTTAAAGAGGAACATAAATGACTGGTGGAGCTGAAAAACACAGCACGAGAACTTCATGAAGCACACAAAGTATCAATAGCCAAATTGATCAAGCAGAAGAAGGATATCAGAGACTGAAGATCAACTTACTGAAATAACCCATGAAGACAAGATTAGAGAAAAAAAGAATGAAAAGGAATGAAGAAAGCCTCCAAGAAATATGCGACTCTGTGAAAAGACCAAACCTACAATTGATTGGAGTCCCTGAAAGTGACGGGGAGAATGGAACCAAGTTGGAAAACACACTTTAGGATATTATCTGGGAGTACTTCCCCAACCTAACAATAAGGGCCAACAGGCCAACATTCAAACTCAGGGAAAATAGAGAACACCACTAAAATACTCCTTGAGAAGAGCAACCTCAAGACATGTAATCATCAGATTCACCAAGGTCGAAATGAAGAACAAATGTTAAGGGTAGCCAGAGAGAAAAGTCAAGTTACCTACCAAGGGAAGCTCATCAGACTGACAGTGGATCTCTCTGCAGAAACCCTATAAGCCAGAAGAGACAGGAGACCAATATGCAACATTCTTAAAGAAAAGGATTTTCAACCCAGAATTTCATATCCACTCAAACTAAGCTTTATAAACAAAGGAGAAATAAAATCCTTTACAACAAGAAAATGCTGAGGGATTTTGTCACCACCAGGCCTGCCTTTCAAGAGCTCCTGAAGGAAGCACTAAATATGGAACAAAAAAACTGGTACCAGCCACTGCAAAAATGGACCAAATGCTAAAGACCAATAACACAATGAAGAAACTGCATCAACTAATGAGCAAAACAACCAACCAGTAACAAAATGGCAGGATCAAATTCAAACATAACAATATTAACGTTAAATGTAAAAGGCCTAAATGCCCCAATCAAAAGACATGGACTGGCAAATTGGATAAAGAATCAAGAACCATCAGTGTGCTATATGCAGGAGACCCATCTCACATGCAAAGACACACATAGACTCAAAATAAAGGGATGGAAGAATATTTACCAAGTAAATTGAAAGAAAAAAAAAAAAAAGCAGGGGTTGCAATCCTAGTCTCTGACAAAAAAGACTTTAAACCAACAAAGATAAAAAAAAAAAAATGACAAAGAAGGGCATTACATAACAGTAAAGGGATCAACGCAACAAGAAGACATTTATGCGGTCAACAGATATGAAAAAAAGCTCACCATCACTGGTCATTAGAGAAATGCAAATCAAAATTACAATGTGATACCATCTCACACCAGTTAGAATGGTGATTATTAAAAATTCAGGAAACAACAGATGCTGGTGAGTCTGTGTAGAAATATGAATGCTTTTGCACTGTTGGTGGGAGTGTAAATTGTGTGATGACAGTGTGGTGATTCCTCAAGGATCCAGAACCAGAAATACCATTTGACCCAGCAATCCCATTATGGGGTATATACCAAAAAGATTATAAATCATTCTACTATAAAGACACATGCACATGTGTGTTTATTGCAGCACTACCTACAATAGCAAAGGCTTGGAACCAACCCAAATGCCTATCAAGGATAGACTGAATAAAGTAAATTGGCACATATATACTGTGGAATACTATGCAGACATAAAAAAGAATGAGTTCATGTCATTTGCAGGGTCATGGATGAAGCTAACTAACAGAGGAACAGAAAACCAAACACTGCATGTTCTCACTCATAAATGGATGTTGAACAATGAGAACACATGGACACAAGGAAGGTAACCACCATACACCTGGGCCTGTTGGGGGGTTGGAGGCAAGGGGAGGGAGAGCATTAGGACAAATACTTAATGCATGTGGGGCTTAGAACCCAGATGATGAGTTGAAAGGTGCAGCAAACCACCATGGAACATGTATACCTGTGTACCTATGTAACAAACCTGCATGTTCTGCACATGTATCCTAGAACTTAAAGTAAAATTTTTAAAAAACAAGAGTTTCCCTGAACAAGCTCTCTCTTTGCTTGCTTCCGTCCATGTAAGATGTGACTTGCTCCTCCCTGCCTTCTATTTCTACCATGATTGTGAGGCCTCCTCAGCCATATGGAACTGTAAGTCCATTAGACCCCTTTGTCTTCCCAGTCTTGGGTATGTCTTTATCGGCAGGATGAAAATGAATTAATACAGTAAATTGGTACCACTAGAGTGGGGCATTGCTGAAAAGATATCTAAATAACGGAAGCAACTTTAGAACTAAGTAACAGTCAGAGGTTGAAACTGTTTGGAGAGCTCAGAAGAAGATAGAAAAAAATGTGGGAAAATTTGGAACTTCCTAAGGACTTGTTGAATGGCTTTGACAAAAATGCTGATAATGATATGAACAATAAAGTCCAGGCTGAGGTGGTCTCAGATGGAGATGAGGAACTTGATGGGAACTAGAATAAAGGTGACTCTTGTCAGATTTTAATGAAGAAACTGGCAGCATTTTGCCCATGCCCTAGAAATTTGTGTAACTCTGAACTTGAAAGAGATGATTTAGGGTATCTGACAGAAGAAATTTCTAAGCAGCAAATCATTCAAGAGGGGACTTTGGTTCTGTTAAAAGTATTCAGTTTTAAAAGGGAAACAGAGCATAAAAGTTCAGAAAATTTGCAGCCTGATAATACAGTAGAAAAGAAAATCCCATTTTCTGAGGAGAAATTCAAGACAGCTACAGAAATTTGCATAAGTAACAAGGAGCTGAATGTTCATCCTCAAGACTAGAAGGAAAATGTCTCCAGAGCACGTCAGAGGTCTTCATGGCAGCCTCTCCCATCACAGGCCTGGAGGCCTAGGAGCAAAAAATGGTTTCATGGAGTGGGCCCAGGGCTCTCCTGCTCTGTGCAACCTAGAGACTTGGTACCTTACATTCCAGGCACTCCAGTCATTGCTAAAAGGGGCCAAGTTACAGCTCAGACCACTGCTTCAGAGAGTGGAATCCCCAAGCCTTGGCACCTTCCATGTGGTGTTCAGCCTGTGGGTGCACAGAATTCAAGAATTCAGGTTTCAGAACCTCTGCCTAGATTTCAGAAGGATGTATGAAAACACCTGGATGCCCAGGCAGAAGTTTGCTGCAGGATCAAGGCCTTAATGGAGAACCTCTGCTAGGGCAGTGTGGAAGGGAAATGTGGGGGTGGAGCACTCACACAGAGTCCCTACTGGGGCGCCACCTAGTGGAGCTGTGAGAAAAGGGCCACTGTCCTCCAGACTCCAGAATGGAAGATCCACCAACAGCTTGCACCATGCACCTGGAAAATCTAGACACTCAATGCCAGCCCTGGAAAGCTCCTAGAAGAGGGTCTATACCCGTCAAAGCCACAGGGGTAAGCTGCACAAGGCCATAGGAGCCCATTTCTTGCATCAGCCTGACCTGGATGTGAGACATGGAGTCAAAGAAGATCATTTTGGAGCTTTAAGATTTTACTCCCCTAGTGGATTTTTGGACTTGCCTGGAGCCTGGAGCCCCTTTGTTTTGGCCAATTTCTCCCATTTGGAATGCTGTATTTACCCAATGCCTGTATCCACACTGTATCTAGGAAGTAACTAACTTGCTTTTGATTTTACAAACTCATAAGCAGAAGGGGTTTGCCTTGTCTTAGATGAGACTTTGGACTGTGGACTTTTGAGTTAATGCTGAAATGAGTTAAGACTTTGGGAAACTGTTGGGAAAGCATTATTGGTTTTATAACATGTAGACATAAGATTTCAGAGGGGTCAGGGGAGGAATGCTATGGTTTGGCTGTGTCCCGACTCAGATCTCATCTTCAATTCCCACATGTTGTTGGAGGGACCCAGTAGGTGGTAATTGAATCATGGGGGCAGGTCTATCCTATGTTGTTCTCATGATACTGAATAAGTCTCACAAGATTTGATGGTTTTACAAAATGGGAGTTCCCCTACACAAGCTCTCTGTTTGTCTACCACCACCCATGTAAGACATGACTTGCTCCTCCTTACCTTCTGCCATGATTGTGAGTCCTCCCCAGCCATGTGGAACTGTAAAACCTATTTTTCTTCCCAGTCTCAGGCATGTCTTTATCAGCAGCATGAAAATGGACTAATACAGAGCATGTCTGAGCCCTGTTTGTGTTACAGCTCTTTTAGCCTCAATTGGTGGGTCCTCACTTCTTGTCTTGAGCCCAGGAAGAATGAGGTATACAGATAAGTAGAGGGTGAGCAAAGGAAAGGAACTGTCCCCTGTGGATTTCCTCTGTCTAGAACAGTTCAGAGGAAATCCACAGAAAACATCTCGTTTCTACAGCCAGGGTGTTCCAATGAGTGTTCATCTCCTAGCATAGAGGGTAGCTCCTCTCTGCTAGGCAAGTCATCTCAACAAATGTTCAACTATCAATGGAGTGTACCACCTGTCTGCAGCTGGTTGTTCCATTGTGCATCTCTAAGCATACAGGAGGCCCTAGAGTGGGTGGTTCATCTCTGCAGGCAGGTCATCACATCATCTCTGCAGCTGTCAGCAGAGAGGAGGCCTTTGAATGTGTTGCTCCCCTCTGCAGCTGGTCATCCTGATGACTGCTCAGGTCTGGCTGAGCCCAAGGCTTTTTGGGGACTCAGAGGAGAGGACTTGTGAGCCGATTGGTCCATGGGCAGCCATGGCAGGCCCAGAGAAGACACCACAAGTTCCCACTCTGGTCTATGGGGCTGGCAGCTCAACCCTCAGCCTTCAGGCCCTCTCTGGCCTGAGGGTGGGGTCTCACCAGGGACCTATCCAATTCTGCCCAGGAACCTATCTACCTCCTGCTGCCATTCATAGCACCTAGGCTGTAGGTGCCAAAGGGAGCCTGCAGGCCAGCCTCAGCTGCCCTCAGTCTCTGTTCAGCTTCCTGTCAGTGCCCAAAGAACAGAAAGGGTTGGGGTGGCAAGGGGCTTTCATGTCAGCATTTAACTGAGCATGTGCACACCCAGCCAGGCTGCAACAGTGCCTGGGCTTGGCCCTAACTTTTCTCTGATATTGGAGTGGGTGCCTACAGCAGGGAGAAGCCAGGCAGTGTGAGCAGGCACTTCCGAACCTGCAATGTTAGGAGGGCCTTCCTGGGCTCCCAAAAGTGCAGAGATGCCTAGGTCCACAGGTCCGTTGGTGGTGGGTGGGGCTGTTGCCTGCTCCCTGGAGTGGGAGGCCCAGGTCTGCAGCTATGGTTTGGGTGGCTACAGCTGTGCCCTAAAGGGCAGGACTCCCACCTGCTCCCACGCCCAAGAGCACAGGGATGTTTAGGTCCACAGCCATGGCTTGAGTGGTTGCGGGGGCACACAGGGAGTTCCACCCAACTTTGAAGGGGCTGGATTCCCACTTTTCCCTACTCCCACTGGCTCCATGGAGGGTGCAGCCTTGGCCTCTTCCTGCTGCAGCCAGCATGATGGCAGTGGCCACTCCAGACAACCTGCTGCTGTCATCAATACAACAACAAAAATCATGTAACCATGCCTTTCTCAGAAGTATCACCATCATTAAGTGACACATGATTATATATAAACAACATCTGTATTGCAAAATTTAAGAGTACAAAGTATATAAAAATCAGGAAGAAAATAGTTGCAACCTGTATTGCAAACATGTGGTTAATATCCTTGATACCTTAAACAACAGAGAAATGGACAAAAGGTTACAATACAGAATGTACATGAAAGTAACATAAATACCCAGTGAACATTTGAAAATATGCCCAACTATGTAAGTGATGAAATGTGAAATAAGCTCTCATGCTACATGAAACAGACAAACATCAACACAGATGTAGAGGACAATCACAAGTTTGTAAAAGAGTATACTTTTACATTCAGGTAAATATCTGTGCATTTTATTAAGACGTACAAAAATCAACAAAATAGACATTAAATTATTAATGATGAATATCTTCCAGTTGGAGTGGGAGTGCAGACTGGACAGTTAATATGCTGATATATTAATTTTGCAAAATGAATAAACCTCAAAAGTGCTACTTTCAATGCTAGTTATGAAACCTTCTTTTTGACAAATAATAATTACCCTTATCTTGAAATAGCCATTTACTTCTTTATTTTAAAATATATAATTCACATTAAGAGTTACTCTATTTAAGTGGCTTTCACTTTGTTCTGAGAGAGCTGATGGACAAAATTAGGGTCAGAGCAAAGAGGTCACAATGTGCACAGATGTAATGCTCCTAGGGTAGTGACCAGGACTTCACAAATAAATATTGGCTGTCAGTATTGTCACCTTCCTGAAAGCAGAAGAGAACATTCAGCTCATCAGTGATTAAGTCCAGCATGGATGCCATACCTTCCCTTCCCAGGAGATCACCCATAAAGTGTCTGTTCATATTAGGACACCAGAGGCAGGACTCTGCATTGAACACAACACATTTGCACTATAATTTAAAGATATAATTAATATACCTGACATATAAGGAAATCTAACTAGCTAACGGAATTGTGTACATGACTACCAACAGGTAATTTAAAGAAAAAAATGAATAGCAAGGGCAACCAACATATGTAAAGTTGCTTAATCACACCAAAAATTAAAGAAACCTAATCAAAAGCATTGAGATACATAAATATATAAGCAAGATACAGAACATAATATACAACATGCTCTGATTTTTGAAGAATATATCGTTTCTTAAGGATATACATATTTCATATATATACATATATAATTTTTGGAGATGGAGTTTCACTCTTCTTGCCCAAGCTGGAATGCAATGGCACAATCTCTGCTCATTGCAACCTCTGTCTCCCAGGTTCAAGTGGTTCTCCTGCCTCAGCCTCCCAAGTAGCTGGGATTACAGGCACACACCACCACACCCGACTAATTTTCTATTTTTCATAGAGATGGGATTTCTCCACGTTGGCCAGGCTGGTCTTGAACTCCTGACCTCAGGTGATCCACCCACCTCGGCCTCCCAAAGTGCTGGGATTACAGGCGTGAGCCACCGTGCCTGGCCACATGTGTCATATTTTAAAATATAAACAAGCCCACGGAAACTAATCTGGAGAATAATTACAAATCGATTGAATTATTATCTTGAGAAAGAACATAGTAATAGGGAAAACACAAGATAATTACTCTTAAAATTGTATATTTTTCCAATGTTTTCAAGAGCTGGGGGAACATATACAGCACACTGATTTTTAATTAGCAGAATAACCAAGATACAATTATGACGGCATAAAATAAACCTAGCTGTGGTTTAATTTACAAAACTAATGCTTAAAAATATGTATTTCTGGACATTAAAAGATGTTAAATATCCTATAACATAAAAAGAAGTTTACATACCACATTATATTTATAACGACACACATACATTCACTCAACTGTGTTTAATTTGAGAGAGGGGTCAAAGGAAACATCCTGTTAATTAATGCCTACGAGTTCTGTCTCCATCTCTACTTAATGCTTTATCTGTTGTATAACTTTCAGAAAGTTTATTCTGATGGGCTTCCACAGCCCTCCTTTTCCTCCTTCCCTCTTTCCTACGTCTCTTGCTACAGTGATATGCAAGCTGCAGTTCTGGATTGGGTCAGCAGATGGCACTGACTGACCTTCAATTTCAATTTTGTCTTTCAATGAAAAAAATAAGTCATTTCACAAAATGAATAAATTGTACCTTGAATGGATATTATGACAAGTATGGAGATAAAATCGAGATTTGTTCCTTAACTCAGCAATTAACACTTTTCATTTACTACTTTAAATTTTGTAGAGAATATGGTTCTCAAACTTGAGCTTGCATCAGAATCACTTGGGAGGCTTGTGACAAACTGGGGAGTACATATACCCCATAAATTTGTACAAACAACAAAGGAAGGAAATATTGCTAGGACAAACTCCAAGAGTTTCTGATTCAGTAGGTCTAGAATGGAGCCTAAGAATTAGCACTTTCTAGCAAGTTCCCAGGTGATACTGACACTGCTGTTCTGGGAACCAAACATTGAGAACCACCAATGCAGATCATAAAGATGAACACAAACAAAACAAAAAAGCCCCTTACCCTTTATAGAATACCTGGAGAATCACACTGTGCTGAGAATGCTGGTAAAGATGCTTTGAGATCAACGAATGGGGTTATAGTGTGCAGTGGACCACAGACTAAAGCAGTGGATGCCATAATGTCATTCTCTCTAAAGCATGAAGAGACTAGTCACTAATCAATATAACAATATAGATCTTGTCTGTGGACAATGTGGTGATTTCATCACATCTTCCACCCCGAGGAGCCCTGTGGGTAAAGAATCAGACTCCAGGCTCCCTGAGACTCACGGATCTAAAGTAACTACCCAGATCTCACCTGACCAAGCCCTGTTCCTTCCACTGTATCTCCAGACCTGATGCTCTTAATTAGTTAAAAATAAAGCATTATTATAAAGGTAATCCACACTCATTTTGGACCATGTGGAAAATACTTTCAAATGCAGACAAGAAAATATATCCAGCACTCATGCCCCTTCGTAGTAAACACAATTAACATTTTGGTGTATTTTGTTATAGTATTTTTACTCTGCTTCATTATATGCCCACAAAAATAGATACCAACATTTCTGGATAAGAGACTTCTGTTTCTGGGGAAGTGATAGGATTGCTATCAGGACACAGTTCCTTTGACTGCAGCCTTCTCTACAGCAGATCTGTTATTAGGACTGGTTCCTGTGCACTGTCTCTTCATTCCAAGACTCAAAGGAAATCTCTTTATCTTGCACCTCTTACAGTCTTTCTTCCCTTGCAACACAAAAGACAAAATACTAAGGATGGGAAAGCACATATGATGGTAGAAAATGGCATGAGGATTTTCCTGTTCACTTCCAAAGCCCCTTAGGTAACTCATCCTAAAATACTGGACAGTCACCATGGTTGTTAATACATCAAGAAAGTCTGCACACATTTCCCTCCATACACTTAGGGTCCCAACTCTTCTCTCTTAGAGTTAGTTTTTATCACAGACATCTCTTCTGCAGAGAAGGCAGGGTGTGGCTAAGATAGTAACCACTAAAGCTTCCCATGGATTTCTCATTTCCCTGAAACAACTCTGAGAAGACAGCATCATTATTTTCACTTTACTGATGATTAGCTCCAGGCTTGCCAAGGGTAAACCACACATCCAGGTAAGAGGCAACAATGAAATTCAGCCACTGGACCTGCCCAGAGTATACCCAGCAGCTTCTATAGCAGATGTGGGCTTCCAGGGGTAAGAAATGGTAGTTGTAAACTTTCCTGGTATTGCCACAGAGATTTGTCATGCCCGTATGGGAACATACTAGACAAATCCCCTTAGTGATGATGTTTGTGGAGAGGAAATCCTGTCCTAGGCTAGGAGGTATGTTCATTGGCAGCTCCTGACGTGGTGAATAATTCAGATGAAATTACAGGTTTTAGACATTGGGAAAGTGACATGGAGGAAGGAAATTCTTGTTTATCAAAGCTTGAGTTATGTATAAGGAATTTCATATTGTATCTCTTCTAAATAATATAATAAATTCAAGGTAGATAATACTTTTCTCTTATAAGAAATGAGAAAATCCAAGATTCTAGAGGCTAAGCAAGTTGCCTTAGTGCCAAGCCTGTAAAACACAGGCCAGGGACTCTAAAACCCAAAACTTTCTCACTAGGATGTCTTCCTGGACTTTGAATGGTTTCTATCTAAAATCTTCTCTTAAAGTGGCAATCTCTACACTCCTGTGATTCTTCAAAACTTTCACAATGAACTGTATTGATTTCTTCATCATTAAAATCATGATATTTTAACATGTAAAGCTGCATTAAAAATTGGAGGGGAAATTTTCCACATATACCTCAGAAACCACTTTATATGCCAGGAACTCTCTTTAACCAGAAGAGAAACATGAAAATGTATAATCTCATAGAGAATCAGAGGAATGCAATTAAACTAATGAGAAGATATCCAACAGTAATGAACACACAAATATAAGTCTAGGTACCTTTATTCTCAGCTAAGAAAGATAAATTCCATGATAAAATTTGCAGTCATCCCATTTTCATGAAGAATATGTGTATGTATATGCTGTCTGTTCAGGCTAATCTAACAAAATGCCACGGACTGAGTGACTTAAATGACAGACATTTATCTCTGATAGTTCTGGAGGCTGAGAAGTTCAAGATCAAGTGTCAGCAGATTCAGTGTCTGGTGAGGGCTCTCTTCATGGCTTGTAGACAGGCACTTTTTTGCTGTTTGCTCACATGACCCTTGGTGCATACTTGTGAAGAGAGAAAGAGATCTCTCTCTCTCTCTCTTCTTCTGCTTATAAGGGCATCAATCCCATTATGAGGATTCCACTCTTGTGATCTAATTTAAACTTAATTATCTCCCAAAGGTCCCACCTCCAAATACTATCATGTAGAAAGCTAGGGCTTCAATGTATAAATTTGAGAAGATGGAAACATTCATCTCATAACACATGTTCATACATATTACACATCTTTATGTATATTGTATATATTTATATTTCCATGTAAATATATTATCATGAACATTTTCCTTCTATGGAGAAAAAAATTATCTGTTGAATATGCTCCACACCATTAACAAAGGATACATCAGCAAAGTGAAGGAGGTAGATACAGGATCATTTCTTTTCCCACATAAACATATCTTTTGCTCAATTTCTTTTCATTGAGAACATATATTAGTTTTATAATTTAGAAAAGTAATTGTTATAAATTTGTGAAAAAATAAGATTAAAACTTGTTATGATCTAATCTCAGTAATTTATTTTGTGAAAGTCTACTGGCCTAGAAAGCAATTTGCACTTAATAATGTAAATAATGCAATATTAAAAAAACAAAGAGATTGTGCCATTTGCCACAATATGGATGGATCTGGAGGTCATTATACTAAATGAAATGAGCCAGACACAGAAAGACAAATATTGCACAGTCCCACTTATGTGTCAAATATTTTTAAAAGGTCAAATATATAGAGAGAGATGAGAAAATAGAGATTACAAGGGTTAGGGTGGGAGGAGGAAACGGGGAGATGTAGGTCAAAGATACAAAGCAGCAAACATGTAGGACAAACAAGTCAAAATATCTAATGTGCAATATGGAGCTATAGTAAATAACAGTTTGTTGCATTTGGAATTTTTACTAAAAGAGTAAATTACTGCTGTTCTTGCCACAAGGAGGAAAATAGGAAACTCTGTGAGGTGACAGATGTTAATCTGTTCCACTCTAGTAACCATTGTACTATATATATGTATCTTATAACGTCATGTTGTACACCTTACAATTTATAATAAAATTAGTTTTTCAAAAGGAATTCATAGTTAATGGTGAGTTTTTTTAAAGAGCAAATTACACATTATATTTACAATGTGATTGGTCCCGCTTATTGTTGATAATACACCTGTGTGTAGAAATACATGTTATAAATCAAATGTGCTTAAAAGTGACTCCCACCAAGATGGCCAAATAGGAACAGCTCTGGAGAGCAGTTCCCAGTGAGAGATATGCAGAAGGTGAGTTATTTCCGCATTTCCAACTGAGGTACCATATTCATTTCAATGGGACTGGTTGGACAGTGGGTGTAGCCCAAAGGGGGCAAACTGAGGGGGGCAAACCAAGCAATGCAACCGACTAGAGGAATGGGGACTTTACCCTTCAGCACTCTGGTTCAGATACTGTGCTTCTCCAATGACCTTTGCAACCCACAGTCCAGCAGAACTCCGCCAGGCTGAAAAGCTCCATAAGTTACCAACACAGATCTGAGCGACAGCTCTGGCCAGCCAGGTGCCACGAGTTATTGGCACAGATCTGGGAGGAAGTTTTGACTAGCACCAAGAATGCCTGTGGGATGGATCTACCCACACCCAGAAAGAGGGAGAGCTGAAAGTAGGGAGACAGGTGATATGGCTTGGCAGGTCCCACCCCCACAAAGATAAGCAAACTGAAGCCCTCTCAATTGTGAGTTTCGCAGCCATCACATCAGTTTGAACTCAACCTGGGACAACTGAGCTCAGTGGGGGGAAGGATATCCGCCATTGCTAAGGCGGGTCTAATTTCACCTGAGTAAACAAAAGCCAGGGGAAGCCTATACAACAGCTGGGCTGAGTCTGAGGCAGCCCAGTGGTGCCTCTGGAGGCAGACAAGGGACAGACTGCCTCTTCAAGTGGCTCCCGGACCCCCATATAACCAAAAAAATGCCTCATACAGGAGAGCTCTGGGTGACACCTCGTGGGTACCCTTCTAGGATGAAGCTACCAGAGGAAAGATCAGACAGCAATCCCCACTGCTCCACAGCCCCCATGCATGATTCCCAGGCAATCAAGGCCTGGAGTGGACCTCCAGCAGCCCTTTAGCAGAGGAGCCTGACTGTTAGAAGGAAAAGTAAAAAAACAAAAAGAAATAGCTTCAACATCAACAGAAAGGAAGTTCACTCAGAGATCTCATACAAAATCACCAACTTCAAAGATCAAAGGTAGATATATCCATGGAGATGGGAAGAAGCCAGCAGAAAAAGGATGAAATTATCAAAGACCAGAACACCACTCCTCCTCCAATGGATCACAACTCCTCATCAGCAAGGGAGCAAAACTGGATGGAGAATAAGTTTGATGAATTGACAGAAGCAGGCTTCAGAAGGTGAGTAATAACAAACTTCTCTGAGCTAAAGGAACATGTTCTAATCCAATGCAAAGAAACTAAAAACTTTGAAAAAAGGTTAGATGAAATGCTAACTAGAATAAACAGCTTAGAGAAGAACATAAATGACTTGATGGAGCTCAAAAACACAGCAGGAGAACTTCACAAAGCATATACAAGTTTCAATAGCTGAATCAATCAAGCAGAAGAAAGGATATCAGAGACTGGACATCAACTTAATTAAATAAAATGAGAAGGCAAGATTAGAGAAAAAAGAGTGAAAAGAAATAAACAAAGCCTCCAAGAAATATGGGATTATGTGAAAAGACCCAATTTACACTTGATTGGTGTACCTGAATGTAACGAGGAGAATGAAACTAAGCTGGAAAACACTCTTCAGGTTATTATCCAGGAGAACGTCCCCAACCTAGCAAGGCAGGCCAACTTTCAAATCCAGGAAATACAGAGAACACCACAAAGATACATCTCAAGAAGAGCAATCCGAAGGCACATAATTGTCAGACTCACCAGAGTTGAAATAAAGGAAAAACTGCTAAGGGCAGCCAGAGAGAAAGGTCGGGTCACACTCAAGAGGAAGCCTATCAGACTCACAGAGGATCTCTTCACAGAAACCCTACAAGCTGGAAGAGAGTGGGGGCCAATATTCAACATCCGTAAAGAAAAGAACTTTCAACCTAGAATTTCATATCCAGCCAAACTAAGTTTCATAAGCAAAGGAGAAATAAAATCCCTTACAAACAAGGAAATGCTGAGAGATTTCCTTGCCACCAGACCTGCCATACAAGAGCTCTAAACATGAAAGCACTAAACATGAAAAGGAACAACCAGTACCAGCCACTGCAAAAACATACGAAATGTAAAGACCAGAGACTCAATGAAGAAATTGTATCAACTAACGGGCAAAACAACCAGCCAGTAACAAAATGGCAGGATAAAATTCACACATGACAATATAAACGTCAAATGTAAATGGCCTAAATGCCCCAGTCAAAAGACACAGACTGGCAAATTGGATTAAGAGTCAAGACCCATCAGTGTGCTGTATTCAGGAGACCGATCGAACATGCAGACACACATAGACTCAAAATAAAGGGATGGAAGAAGATTTACCAAGCAAATGGAGAGCAAAAAAAAAGCAAAAGTTGCAATCCTAGTCTCTGATAAAACGGACATTAAACCAACAAAGATAAAAAGAGACAAAGAAGGGTATTACATAATGGTAAAGGGATCAATACAACAAGAAGAGCTAACTATCCTAAATATATATGCACCCAATGCAGGAGCACCCAGGTACATAAAGCAAGTTCTTCATGACCTACAAAGACACTTAGACTCCTGCACAATAATAGTGGGAGACTTTAACATTCACTGTCAATATTAGACAGATCAATGAGACAGAAAATCAAGAAGGATATCCAGGACTTGAACACAGATCTGGACCAAGCAGACCTAATAGACATCAACAGAAATCTCCACTCAAAATCCACAGAATACACTTTCTTCTCAGCACCACATCGCACTTACTCTAAAATTGGCCACATAATTGGAAGTAAATCACTCCTCAGCAAATGCTAAAGAATGGAAATCATAGTAAACAGTCTCTCAGACCACAGTGCAATCAAATTAGAACTCAGGATTAAGAAACTCACTCAAAACCACACAACTACATGGAAACTGAACATCTTGCTCTTGAATGATGACTGGATAAACAATGAAATGAAGGCAGAAATAAAGATGTTCTTGAAACCAATGAGAACGAAGACACAATGTACCAGAATCTCTGGGACACATTTAAAGGAGTGTCTAGAGAGAAATTTATAGCAATAAATGCCCGCATGAGAAGTGAGGCTAAAGGTCTAAAATCGAAACCCTATCATCAAAATTGAAAGAGCTAGAGGACCAAGATCAAAATCTCAAAAGCTAGCAGAAGGCAAGAAATAACTAAGATCAGAGGAGAACTAAAGGAGATAGAGACACAAAGCATCCTTCAAAAAATCAATAAATCCATGAGCTGGTTTTTTGAAAAGATCAACAAAATAGACCGCTAGCCAGACTAATAAAAAAGAAAAGAGAGAAGAATCAAATAGATGCAATAAAAAACGATAAACGGGATATCACCACTGACTCCACGGAAATACAAACTACCATCAGAGATTACTACAAACAACTCTATGCACATAAACCAGTAAATCTGGAAGAAATGGATAAATTCCTGGACACTTGCACCCTCTCAAGACTAAACCAGGAAGAAGCTGAAACCCTGAATAGACAAATAACAAAGTCTGAAGTTGAAGCAGCAATTAATAGCCTACTAATCAAAAAAAAGTCCAGGTCCAGACAGGTTCACAGCCAAATTCTACCAGAGGTTAAAAGAGGAGCTGGTACCATTCCTTCTGAAACTATTCCAAACAATACAAAAAGAGGGAATCCTCCCTAACTCATTTTATGAGACCAACAACATCCTGATACCAAAACCAGGCAAAGACACAACTAAAAAAGAAAACTTCAGGCCAATATCCATGATGAACATTAATGCAAAAATCTTCAGTCAAATACTGGCAAACCAAATGCAACAGCTCATCAAAAAACTTATCCATCATGATCAAGTAGGCTTCATCCTGGGGATGCAAGGCTGGTTCAACATGTGCAAATCTATAAATGTAATCCATCACATAAACAGAACCAAAGACAAAAATCACATGATCATCTCAATAGTTGCAGAGAAGGCCTTCAACAAAATTCAACAACCCTTTATGCTAAAATCTCTCAATAAACTAGGTATCAATGGAATATATCTCAAAATAATAAAAGCTATTTATGACAAACCCACAGCCAATATCATACTAAACAAGCAAAAACTGGAAGCATTCCCTTTGAAAACTGGCACTAGATAAGGATGCCTTCTCTCACCCCTCCTACTTAATATAGTATTGGAAGTTCTACTCAGAGCAATCAGGTAAGAAAAAGAAATAAAGGATATTCAATTAGGAAAAGAGGAAGTCGAATTGTCTCTATTTGCAGATGACATGACTGTATATTTAGAAGACCCCATCATCTCAGCCCAAAATCTCCTTAAGCCAATAATCAACTTCAGCAAAGTCTCAGGATACAAAAATCAGTGTGCAAAAAAACACAAGCATTCCTATACACCAATTACAGACTTAAAGAGAGCCAAACCAAGTATGAATTGCCATTCACAATTGCTACAAATAGAATAAAATACCGAGGAATACAACTAACAAGGGATGTAAAGGACCTCTGCAAGGAGAACTACAAACCACTGCTCAAGGAAATAAGAGAGGACACAAACAGATGGAGAAACATGCTCATGGTTAGGAATAATCAATATTGTGAAAATAGCCATACTGCCCAAAGTAATTTATAGATTCAACGCTATCCCCATCAAGCTACCATTGACCTTCTTCACTGAACTGGAAAAAAAAACACATTAAACTTCATATGGAACCAAAAGAGAGCCCAAATAGCCAAGACAATCCTAAGCAAAAAGTACAAAGCTGGAGGCATCACACTACCAGACTTCAAACTATACTACAAGGCTATAATAATCAAAACAGCATGGTACTGGTACCAATACAAAGATAAAAACTAATGGAACGGAACAGAGGCCTCAGAAGCAATGCTACACATCTACAACCATCTGATCTTTGACAAACCTGACAAAAACAAGCAATCGGGAACGATTCCCTGTTTAATAAATGGTGTTTGGAAAACTGGCTAGCCATGTGCAAAAAGCTGAAACTGGACCCTTTCCTTACACCTTACACTAAAATTAACTCCAGATGGATTAAAGAGTTAAACATAAGACCTAACATCATAAAAACCCTGGAAGAAAACCTAGGCAATGCCATTCAGGGCATAGGTGTAGGCAAGGACTTCATGACTAAAACACCAAAAGCATTGACAACAAAAGCCAAAATAGACAAATGGGATCTAATTAAACTCCAGGGCTTCCATACAACAAAAGAAACAATCATAAGAGTGAACTGGCAACCAACAGAATTGGAAAAAAACTTTTGCAATCTATCCATCTGACAAAGGTCTAATATCCAGAATCCACAAAGAACTAAAGCAGATTTCCAGGAAAAAACAAACCCATTCAAAAGTGGGTGAAGGATATGAACAGACATTTTTCAAAAGAAGGCATTTATGAGGCCAACAAACATGAAAAAATGCTCATCCTCACTGCTCATTAGAGAAATGCAAATCAAAACCACACTGAGATACCATCTCACGCCAGTTAGAATGGCGATCATTTAAAACTCTGGGGACAACAGATGCTGGAGATGATGTGGAGAAATAGGAACACTTTTACACTGTTTGTGGGAGTGTAAATTCGTTCAACCATTGTGGAAGAAACAGTGTGGTGATTCCTCAAGGACCTAGAAATAGAAATACTATGTGACCTAGCAATCCCATAACTGGGTATAAATCCAAAGGATTATAAATTGTTCTATTATAAAGACACATGGACATATGTTCATTGAGGCACTGTTTACAATAACAAAGACCTGGAATCAACCCAAATGTCCATCAGTGATAGACTGGAGAAGGAAAATGTGGTACATATACACCATGGAATACTATGCAGCCATAAAAAAGGATGAGTTCGTGTCCTTTGTAGGGACATGGTTGAATCTGGAAACCATCATTCTCAGCAAACTGACACATGAACAGAAAATCAAACACCGCATGTTCTCACTCATAGGCAGGTGTTGAACAATGAGAACACATGGGCACATAGAGGGAAACATCAATCACTACTGTCTGTTGGAGGGTGGGGGGCAAGGGGAGGGACCTTGGGGGATGGGGAGGTTGAGGAGGAATAACACTGGGAGAAATGCCTGATGTATGTGACAGGGGAGATGGAGACAGCAAACCACCGTGGCATGTGGGTGCCTATGCAACAATCCTGCAGGATCTGCACATGTACCCCAGAACTTAAAATACAATTTTTAAAAATGTGCTTAAAAGGATGTAACCTAAAATATAAAATATCAGCACACGCACACACATGCGCTGATACACAGTTTCTCAGAGACACTCACACTGTTGGCTTTCTCTTTATTTGAGACAGGGGCAGAACTTCCTGCCAGGAGCTCCAAAAGCCAGGCAGCAATAAATCAAGCAGGAAGGGCTGCCTGTGCCATTCAAGCCTCCAGCAAGCCCTGTTTGGTGGGTCAGATCAGAGGCCCCTCCCTCTCCAAATCCTTACAGAGCCTCCTCCCAGACCTTCAGAGATGTAGTTCTGGCTTTGACCAGCAGGTGGCAATTATCTCAATATTCCACCTCTGCTGAGATGGAAAAGTAACAATTTTTGCACAGGGAGAAAGACACTATGAAATAAATGGTACTAAATATATTTGAAAAATTCATGTGGAGAGAAAAACAGTTGAATATGTATTTCTGTTTTATTTTTTGATAATGAATTCCAAAGCTGGGTATCTCACAATTATTCTTTCATTCAGTACATATGGTGGGGAATGGGGATGGGGAGGGGGAAACACTGCCAACTCCAGTCCATTTGTCTATCTCACTCTTTTCTCTGAGTCCCAGACTCTCATTTTCAACTGCCTGCCGGACATATTCATTTGGAGAAAGATGACTACAATTTGTTTCTGCATATGTGGAGTTGAGTGTGTGTTTCTCCAATGTTAAACTGAAGAGTAAAGAATTGGTAGGATAACTCATTAAATAATAAAAAGAAATGGCACAAATATCTTTTTCTCTTTGAAACTCCAAAGAAAAGCATATGCTACAAAAAATAACATCAAAGATCATAAGTTACATAAATACATGTATGCAGCATGTTTGTGTGTATATTTTCAAATAATCCTTAATATAGTTATGCCATTCATTTTACATCAAAATTTCCCCATTGATGGAATGAAGAACTCTGGAACTGACATTTGTAATATTGCCTAAAGGAGTGGTATGCTCCAGATGTTTTATTTTTATGGTTTTTAACTTTTATTTTCAGTTCAGGGGTACAGGTTTAGGTTTCTTACATAGGAAAATTGTGTGTCACTGTGGTTTGGTGTACAGATTATTTCATAAACCAGGTAATAAGCACAGTATCCTGTATTAGTCCATTTTCACACTATTATAAAGAATTTCCCTGATACTGGGTAATTTATAAAGGAAGGAGGTTTAATTGCCTCACAGTTACATGTGATGATTGGAGCCTCAAGCAAAGTACAATCATGGTGGAAGGTGAAGGAGAAGCAAGCACCTTCTTCACAAAGTGGCAGGGAAAGACAGTGTGAAGGAGAAACTTCCGAACACTTATAAAACCATCAGATCTCATGAAAACTCACTATCATGAGAAAAGCATTGAGGAAACCACCTCCATGATCCGATCCCCTCCCTTCCCCCCCACCGTGTTCCTCCCTCAACACCTGGGGATTACAATTCAAGATGAGATTTGGATGTGGACACAAAGCCAAACCATATCATAACCGATAAGTAGCTTTTTGATGCTCAACCTCTCCACATCCTCCACCCTCAAGTAGGCCCTAGTGTCTGTTGTTTCTCTCTTTATATCCATATGTACTAGATATATAGCTCCCACTTATAAGTGAGAACGTGTGATATCTGGTTTTCTGTACCTGCGTTAGTCTGCTTAGGATAATGACCTCTAGCTCCACCCATGTTGCTGAAAAGGACATGATCTCGTTCTTCTTTATGATTGTGTAGTATTCCATGGTGTATATGTACCACATTTTCTTTATCCAATCTACCATTGATGGGCATTTAAGTTGATTCCATGTCTTTGCTACTATGAATAGTGCTTTGCTAATGTGTATGTGGCTTTATGGTAAAATGATTTATATTCCTTTGGGTATATACCCTATAATGGAATTGCTGAGTCAAATGCTAATTCTGTTTTAAGTTCTCTGAGAACTCTACAAGATTTTTAGAGTTGCTGAATTAATTTCCATTATCACTAGCAGTGTATGAGTTCATTTTTCCTTGCAGCCTTGCCAGCACCTTTTATTTTTCAACTTTTTAATAATAGCCATTCTGAAGAGTGTGAGATGGTATTTCATTGTGGTTTTGATTTGCATTTCTCTAATGATTCATGATGTTGAGCTTTTGGAAAAGTGCTTGTTCATTTTACTATATGTCCTTTACCCATTTTTGAATGAGGTTATTTGGTTTTTGCTTGTTGGTTTAAGTTCTTTATAGATTCTGGATATTAGTTCTTTATGAGATGCACAGTTTGCAAATATTTTCTCCCATTCTGTTAGTTCTCTGTTTACTCTGTTGATAATTTATTTTGCGTGCAGAAGCTCTTTCATCAGGTCCCATTTTTCAATTTTTGTTTTTGTTGAAATTGCTTTTGGCGTCTTCATCATGAAATATTTTCCTGGATCTATGTCCACAATGGTATTTCCTAGGTGATATTCCACGGTCTTTATAGTTTTACATTTAGATTTTACATTTAAGTCTTCATTCCATTTTGAGTTGAATTTTCTCTATGGTGTAAGAAAGGGGTCCAGTTTCAGTCTTCTGTGTATGACTAGCCAGTTATCTCAGCACCATTTATTCAATAGGGAATTCTTTCCCCATTGCTTGTTTTTGTCAATTTTGTTGAAGATCAGATGGTTGTAGGTGTGTGACATTATTTCTTGGCTCCTGATTCTGTTCCCTTGGTCTATGAGTCTATTTTTGGACAAGTACCATGTTGTTTTGGTTACTGTAGCTGCATAGTATAGTTTGAAGTCAGGTCATATGACGTCTTCAGTTTTGGTCTTTTTGCTTAGGATTGCTTGGCTATTCAGGCTCTTTTATGGTTCCATATGAATTTTAAACTAGTTTTTTTTTTCTAATTCTGTGATGGATGTCATTGGTAGCTTGTTAGGAATAATAATGAATGTGTAAATTGCTTTGGTCAGTATGGACATTTTAACAATATTGATTCTCCCTATCCATGATCATGGAAACTTTTTCCATTTGTTTGTATCATCTCTGAATTCTTTGAGCAGTGTTTTGTAATTCTCATTGTAGAGATCTTTCATCTCCCTGGTTAGCTGTATTCCTAGGTATTGTATTCTTTTCTTGGCTATTCTGAATGTGATTGTGTCCTTGATTTGGCTCTCAGCTTGGATGTTATTAGTATACAGAAATGTTACTAATTTTTGTGCACTGATTTTGTATCCTGAAACTTTGCTTAAGTTGTATATCAGATCAAGGACCTTTTGGGAAGAGACTATGGGCTTTTAAAGGCATACAATCATATCACCAGACACTGTCTATAGTTTATCTTGTTTTACTTTTAAAAATCTTGTTAGGCAGAATTTTTGCTACTTCACAATAGTCTATTTCTTTTTTAATTACCATTTATTTGTTTGTATGGCACTATATGCATGTGCCTATATGAAAGTAAAGATCAATTTATTGGCTATCTATAAAAACACAGAGCTAATGAAAAGGCTGAGAACAAAGCAGAAAGGTCATGAATAAGACTCATCACACCTTAACAGTCACCAGTGCAGGGAAAAACTTAGTACCACAGGGACAATCAAGCTACCACTGCTCCTTGTCTCCCCATCCCACAACCAACTATGTGCCCAAAACCTTATGACAGAAAATGGCTGGGCATAAGGCAAGGCCAACCTGAGAGATTGTGGGCATTCTCAAAAGGAGAGCCAGAAAATGCAGGTGTAGATGGAGCCATGAGGATGATCAGACCGGTTATAGAGATACATTACACATCCGAGTGCAAGGCGCACTTGGCATTGCTTCGGCAGCACTGTGCTAAAAAGGAACCAAATCAGAATTCTGTTTATTGTTTAATATCCAAGGTCATCTTTCCTTTCCATATAGACATTCACATCTTCACTTTAAAATAACACACCATTCTCATGTCTTCTGCAAAATCATTTCTTTTCCCAGAGCATGAAAATGGGTCGTCTCAAAAGCATAATAAGGATTTCTTTGTAGTCAGCTATATTTACTTTGATAATTTAATAGAGAGTATTTAGACTGGGACAGGGGTCTGTTTTGGTCAAACACTTTTTGAATAATTATCAAGGCAACTTAATTTTGTCCTCAATTTGTATGGTTTCACTTTATATTACTCATAAATAAATATATTGTCAGTCAGTCTTATGTTCATGATTGCATTCAAATAAAAATGTTTAATTTCAAGAAAAATCATACAGTGGAAAATTATGTTGTGTGTGTGTGTGTGTGTGTGTGTGTGTGTGTGTGCTTTCTGCCTACTTTTGACACTGAGATTTTTGCATAGGTGATTTTTTTAGAGTAAAATAACAAATATATTTCTCTCAGCAAACACTGTCCATGTATTAGCAGATAAAACTTTTTAAATAAGGTTACAAGGAGTCCTCAGTCTTTCACATTAATAGGACTTTAAAAATAGTATTCGAGGATCAGCAAAGACTAGTTCTTTCTATATTCTAGACATCCGGTTGACATTTCCGCCTCCAGCATGTGAATTTGCAACTGAGATTTGCATGAATAAAAGGTTTTTTATTCCTAGTGTTTTTTTCAGCAACATATTTTATGCCCTTGATTTCCTGATCTATGAAATGCAGATCATTGCTCTTTGCCAAAATGGGTACTGTGGCCATCCAAACAAGAGTCCCTATAAACCAAAAATCCCTGTAAAACACAAGGCAGTGATATTAGCATGGCAGGCTGAAAATGAGAGCTGTTATAATTTTAGAAAGGCTCTTGGGGACTGATCATAGTGTCCTCATTTTTCTTATGAATATTATATTCATCCTTGATAGTTCTGCCTTTTGAGTAAACATTTTCATTAACCTCCATAATAACCCTGGCAATAAAATAAAATAAAAAAACTCTTCTCAACTCCTTATGTCTGGACAAAGCAAGTAATATAAGCTTCTTTGTGTGTCTGCTCCTAATTGTATTGCCTTTCTTTTTCTAATTCTTTAAGTGGACTTTTTGTTTATATAAAGTTAATTGTAAAACATTAATCATTTCTGTCTTTAATCTTTTGAATTTAGCTTACCTGGTTTTAGATGTCATATTCCTTCAATTAATATTAATTTACAACGGAGTGTAAAAATTGATGATTTGGGGAACACAATTTTATCCACGTAACATTTCATTTTTAAACAGTTGCCAATGTCTAAAAATTGGAATATTTCATATATAAATAAAGCTCCTTGGCTTATCTTGAAAAATGAGAAGGTTTTGCCACACAGAGCCTACATTGCTGCATGCCCTTAAGGAAACAACTGGCTGGAGCTGAGTAGCAGCTTCCTTATCCCCAGTCACCATGGGTCCTGTCACTTCCTATCCCCACATATACACAGAATGTTAGTTTTTATTGTACTATTATTGCTGTTGCTTTATTACAGTAAAGAGAAGAGTGAAATATTTTTTGTTAAAGGAGTAGATTTTAAATATTCTAACTACAAATAAATGATAATTAGGTTAAGTGGTGGATATGTTGATTCACTTGATTTAATCATTCCACAATCTGTGTGTGTTTGTGTGTATGTATATATATGTATCTCAAAACATCACATTGTACCTCATAAATAATACAATTATTACTTCTCTTTAAAAATAAAATTTTATGTATTTATTGTTTTAGAGACAGTGTCTCACTATGTTGCTCAGGGTAGTCTCAAATTCCTGAGCTCAAGGAATTCTCACACTTCAGCATCCTGAAGTAAAATGGGACTATAGGCACATCCCATCATGCCCGGCTAAAAAACAAAAATTGTGAAACGTGGGTTAAAAAAAAAAAAAACTAAGAATACTGTTCATTTCAGTAAAACTGGAGAGAGAGTAATAACTTGTGGTAGCAAAAGTTATTGTTATTTTTATATACCCCTGCTTATATTATCTACATTATCAACTTGACCCCACAGGCCTTTGAGTTTGGGTTTCCTGAAGTTAAAAGTTTTCTACATCATACCACTGTTGTGCCACATAGCCTTTCTGAGATGAATATGATAAATATGCACATTTTCCTATTTCTAAACAAATAAAGGAAATGCATATTTGAAGAAACTTTCAAACACCACATTAGAAAAATGTTTGATAGGATATAATAAACTTTCGTTTGCCATATTTAGTACTGTCATATTTTCTTATGTGACCTCCAGCGGGCAGGTTACAATGTAGTATTCAAGGATAATACATCTTAGATAAATTCAGTTCTGTGCCAAGTTGTCTGTGGCCATGATATTTTCAACTGACCCAATGAGTGATGTGGGGACAGCATTTCAATTGAACCGGCTCACATTAGACATAGGTATTTGTCTGAACAGTATTTGTCTGTTTTCAGAATGGTATGCTTTATGCCTTTATAAGAGCTGTATCACAAATAGTCAACATAACTCTAAGTGCCTAAAAGCCTAGAGAATGTATTTAATGGATTTGGATTTCCAGTAGCAGAAGCAATTCCTGCTGCCTTCTGCATTTGTAATATTTATTTGTAACCACAGAAAGCCATTAACTGGTAAATACACTCCCTCAAAGGTTCAAGTATTTTATTCGTCCACATTCCCTGATGGTCCTTGCTCCTATGCAGCCATTTGGTAAAACCATAAATAGGTTTGTTTATTTTTGTCTATTTGCTTCCATCGATTTTGCACAGATATTATTAGCTTTGTTTAAAAATGAACATATGGCCTGTAATTCCACTCTTAGGTATATGCATGAGAGAATTGAAAACAGATGTTCAAGCAAAAACTTTTACATGAATGTTTACTGCAACATTATTAATAGTAGCCAAAAGATGGAAACAATCCAATGCCCATCAATTGATAAACGTACACGTGAAATGTGGTACATCTATATAATAGAATATTATTCAGCCATAAAAAGTACTGGCCCATGCTACAATATGGATAAACCTTAAAAACATTATGCTAACTGAAATAAGTCAGATGCAAAAGGTCACATACTGTATGATTCCATTTGTATGACATGTCCAGAATAAGCATAGACATAGAGACAAATATATATATATATATATATATATATTTTAACTTGTTTTGGCAAAAAAATACATTAATTTTATAATTAGGGAAAGTAAACAAAATAATAAAAACACAGGATAAACCTGTTTGTGAAGCAAACCAAAAAAATCACGTGTTAGAAATGTGTTCTATTACTTGGAAAATATGCTGTTGTATGAAACAGGCATGTTGCAAAGAGATACTATAAGATTAAATTTTCCTTTGAAAATATATCTCTATATATTTATTATATGTTTATACCTCATATATACATATGTATGTATACACACACAAGCAAAGTTATTTCAGCTGAGAATGTGGCTGAAGGGATGCCGGCTTTTATGGCTTTTTGCCTGGTTAAGTGTGCAGTGGCTAAAACTTGGATAATTCTGTAGTCTTACTAGTTTAGGAATCAATAGCCACATTTTGGGACAACCATAGCAGCTGAAAAATAAGTAAATAATACACTGAAAGGTGAAAGTCACAAAGAGAGTGCCACAAATTCTGTATAAAACTGTGGCTCAAACATCTGGGCTGACCCCTAAACTATACATAGTGGGGAAAACAGTAAGTTTCAGTTCTTTAGACTTAGCTAAAATATTTCGTCTGATGCTAACTGCAAGAGACAGAGATTGGATTAGTTTGTTGCTCCAATCAACAAACAAGTTCATACTCTATACAGTAGTGGTCCCCAACCTTTTTGGCACTAGGGGACAAAGACTGGTTTCGTGGAAGACAATTTTTCCACCAATGGGGTGTGGGGTAGATTTCAGGATAAAACTCTTTTACCTCAGACCATCAGGCATTAGATTTTCATAAGGACCATGCAATCTAGATCCCTCACCTGTTCAGTTCACAATAGGGTTCACACTACTATGAGAATCCAATGCCTCCACTGATCTGACAGGAGGCAGAGCTCAGGTGGTAATGCTTGCTGGCCCATGGCTCACCTCCTGAGGTGTGGCCTGATTCCTAACAGACCAGGGTTCAGTACTGGTCCATGACCTGGGGGTTGGGGACACCTGCAAAAAGTCATAGAAGCCGGCATCCAGAAACATTTCCTCTTCCAAATTCTACTTCCCTCTGATCTCTGCTTGCTTTCAATATTTCTCAAGTGCTTTAAAGTAATGAACAAAAAATTAGACCACTTGCAGAGGAACGAAATTTGGAATCTACAAGGTATCATTCACAAAGATAGTGTTACATAAACAAAGACAGTGTTACATAAACAAAACTAAGAAAGTACAATGTCAGTATATCTGCAATACAAGACATGATAAAGGAAGTTTTTTAGGCTGCAGAGAAATGATACCAGATGTAAAATGAAATCTATAAAGAGGAATGAAAAGCATAAGAAAATGGCCAATATGTGGGTAAATATAAACCACTATATTTTATTTAACTTTTAATTTCTTTTAAATACAAGTTGCTTTAAAGCAAAAATTATAACATATTATGAATTAATGTATGTGGGTATAATACATATGATAGCTATAGTATAAAAGAGAGCAGTGGTAAGAGCAAATGCATAACACTAATGTTCTTTTATTTTATGTGAAGTTGTGCAATATGAACTATGAGAAGACAGAAAGATTAGTGGTTTATATTGTAATCCTTAAAGCAATCACTTTAAAATGCAATAAAGTATAGCCATAAAGTAAATAGAAAAAGCAGAATGGAATTCTAAAACATACTTATTTAACTTAAAAGAAGGCAAACACATATGCATAAGATTGTAACTGGATCCCTTCCTTTCACTGTATACAAAAATCAATTCAAGATTGATTAAAGACTTAAATGTAAAACCTAAAACCATTAAAACTCTAGGAGGAAATCTAGGAAATACCATTATGAACACTGGCCCTGACAAAGATTTTATGACAGACTCCAAAAGCAATAGCAGCAAAAACAAAAATTGACAAGTGGGATCTAATTAAACTAAAACAGCTTCTGCACAGCAAAAGAAACAATCAGCAGTGTAAACAGACAACCTACAGAAAGGGAGAAAATATTTGTAAACTATGCATCTGACAAAGGTCTAATATCCACAATCTATAAGAAACTTAAACAAATCAATAAGCAAGAACAAACAGCCCGATTAAAAAAATAGGCAAAGGACATGAACAGACACTTTTCAAAAAAAGGCACACATGCAGCCAACAAGCATATGAAAAAATGCTCAACATCACCAATCATTAGAGAAATGCAAATCAAAATCACAACGAAATAACATCTCACACCAGTCAGAATGGGTATCATCAAAAAGTCAAAAAATAACAGATGCTGGCAAGGTTGTGGAGAAAAGTTAACAATCATACACTGCTAGTGAGAACTTAAATTAGTGCAGCCACTGTGGAAAACAGTTTGGCAATTTCTCAAAGAACTAAAACAGAACTACTATTTGACCCAGAAATCCCATTACTGGGTACATACCCAAAGGAAGGTAAATCATTCTCCCATAAAGACACATGCAACTGTATGTTCATTGCAGCACTATTCACAATGGAAAAGACATGGAGTCAACCTAGATGCCCAACAGTGATGAATTGAATAAAGAAAATGTGGTACATATACATCATGGAATACTATGCAGTCATAAAAAGAATGAGATTATGTCTTTTGCAGAGGCATGGATGGAGCTGGAGGCCATTATCCTTAGCAAACTAGCACAGGGACAGAAAACCAAATACCTCATGTTCTCCCTTATATGTGGTAGTTAAACACTGAGTACACGTGAACATAAGGATTGCAACAATAGACACTGGGGACTACTAGCAGGGAAGGTATTTTGGGGGGCCGGGGAGGGATGAAAAACTATTACATACTGTGCTCACTATCTGGGAGATGGGATCAATTGTACCCCAAACCTCAGCATCACGTAATATATCCATGTAAGAATCCTGCACATGTAACCCCTGAACCTAAAATAAAAGTTGAAATTGTAAAATAAAATAAAATGTAGGTTTTTATTTTCATTATTCAGGTGTGGTAATGCCAGCAGATCCGGGGATAATTACCACTGACTAGATAGATTATTATACTTCTCAAATGCAGGAGGCACACCAGGCCAAGCGGCTGATGTTTATTAAGAAAGTAAAAGATGGTCAAGAAAAGCCTAATATACAATAACCACTGCTTTCAAGGGACTTAGAGTTTAGGTCAAAAAACGGTGATATGGGAGGCCCTTTACCATTCTCAGAGTAAGAGATCCTCAGAGATGCTAATGGTGAAATTGATCTTTCCTTTATTTAGAAAAATGGGTTCAAATTAGATATACACATTGCTTTGCTTTCCTCTCACTTTTTTTGTGCCAACAGACAGCAAGATTCCTTAGTTCACACTTTTTAGTCACTGCAAATACCTACAATCTTGAAATACATCTACTACCCTAGAGCAACTTACATTAAATGATGCCTTGCAGTTTAAAATGAAATTTCACAGGTTTTTAAACAAAACAATCCTACAGTGTATGCAAAGCATGAACTATTATTCCTATTTTGGGATACATAAACTAATTAAGAGAGATCTGCACAATGGGTTTAAAAGTCAGGTGATTATATGCTCACAGACAGTAGGTTGTTGACTTTGAGCAAAAATTCCCCAGAAACATAATTCTTATTCTGTCCAGTTGTCCCAACTGGAAATCAGAGGGGGTGATTGCAAAGGAGTAGAGGATTTACATGGAAAGAAAGATGAGCATCCTAGGTTGTGCTGAGGATCACTCCTCTTGGGGAAAAAGAAAAGTCCTAAGTTCAGAAGTCATGGGGTTGCTGGGATGACATTAAGAAGCAATCAGCCCCTCACTCAACTTCCCATTTTTAAATGGGTGCCAACCCATATGTTCATCGCAGCAGTATTCATGATAGCAAAGACATGGAATCAACCTAGGTGCTCATCAAGGTGGATTGGATTTAAAAAAAAAGTCATACATATACACCATGGACTACTATGCTACCATAGAAAAAGAATGAAATTATGTTCTTCGCAGCAACATGGATGCAGCTGGAGGCAATTATGCCATGCAAAATAATGCAGAATCAAAAAACCAAATACTGCATCTTCTCACTTGTAAGTGGGAGCTAAACATTGAATACACATGGACACAAAGACAGGAACAATGGACACTGAGGCCTACTTGAGGGGATAACAAATACGAAGGATAAGGATTGACAATCTACCTATCAGGTAGTATGGTTAAGGATTAGTGGACTTCCAACTGAGGCTTAATTATGACTTTATGATTATCTTTATTTGGAGATTATGTATGATTTCAAGAAATGTGTATGGGTTCAAGTTTATAAGGGGTGGACTTGTGATGGTTAACATTGTCAACTTGATTGGATCAAAGGATACAAAATATTGTTTCTGGGTATATCTGGATATTTCTGGGTTGCCAGAAGAGATAACATTCAAGTCAGTAGACTGGGAGAGGAAGACCCACCCTTAGGAAGATCCACCTACAGTCTGGGTGGTCATCATCCAATCAACTTCCAATGAGGCTAGAAAAAGCAGACAGAAGGTGGAAGCAGCTGACTTGCTGAGTCTTTCAGCCTTCATCTTTCTTCAGTGCTGGGTACTTCTTGCTCCCAAACATCAGACTCCAAATTCTTCAGCTTTTGGACTCTTGGACTTATACCAGTAGTTTGCCAGGAGCTCTCAGACTTTCAGCCACAAATTAAAGTCTGCACTGTTGGCTTTGCTACTTTTGAGGTTTTGGGACTCAGACTGAGCCACTACTAACTTCCTTGCTCCTCAACTTGCAGATGGCCTATCATGGGACTTTACCTTGTGATCATGTGGGTCAACTGTCCTTAATAAACTCCCTTTCATATATACGTATATCCTGTTAGTTTTGCCTCTCTAGAGAACCCTAACACACTATCTGGGTGTTGAAATAATTTGTACAACAAACCCCAGCGACATGTAATTTATCCATGTAACAAACTGGCATATGTACCCTCTGAACCTAAAAGTTGGAAAAGGCAAAAAATAAAGCAAAGAAAAGATAGAGGAATTTAAGGGAATGCATTAAAATAGAAAAATATTAGAATTAAATCAAATTTTATTAACAGTTACTTTAAATGCTAATAAACACCGCTAAGTAAAAGGCAAAGATTATGAGAATATATGCAAAAACAAGATCTAAATTTATGTTGTCTACAGGAAATGCAGTTTAACTGTAAGGGCAAAATAGGCTGAAAGTAAAAGGAAAGAAAAAGATGTACCACACAAATAGTAAGCATAAGAGAAAGCTGTAGTGGTGATATTAATATCAGATTTTGTACTTGGTGGCTACAGGACATTTTATGCCTCTGCCTCAGGATATAACCATGAACAAAATGAACAAAGTTCTTGCACTTTCAAAGTTAATGTTTTAATGGGGTTGGTAAAAGATAATAAACAAGTAAGCAAAATATGGAGTATATGATATGGTCTAGCTAATTTAGACAGGCACGATATGATTGACAGTTAAGAGAAGGGATTTAGGAGCCATGATGGTGGATTTTGGTCACAGCTCTGGCCACTTAAAAACTGTGTGACCTTAGGGATAATAATAATAGTACCTCCCTATTAAACTTGATCTGAGAAATAAATGTGTTAGTACATGCAAAGCACTGAAAACAGTGCATGGCTAAGAAAGAGAACTACCAATGTTTATGCTGTCTTTTTTATTGTGGAAAAATTAACGCAGGGAAGAGAGATGGGGAGTGCATAAGGGATGTGAACTTTTAAAAGTAGTATAATCATTGAAGTTCTCACTAATGGAAATGACACTTGAGCAACGACCTATTTCTATATAAAGGATTATTGTGTGTTAGAGACCAGCACAGGGGCAGTGACTCACTGAAAGTCCTATGATCAGTGATGATCCTGGTATCTGAGGCCTAGGTTGATACCTAGGTTGATACCATTCTCTAGTGGATTCATGACTGTCATTTCTTTCTCAGACTTAATGGAAAAGTGCTTCTTTAACATTCAACTAAAAGGTGAAATGACAAAGACAGAAAAACAAATAAAATAAAAAGGTTTCAATGATGAATTCTGTTCCTCCAAGTTTTGTTTTAGTTTTGCTTTGTTTGGGATTGTTTTGGAGGGGGAACAGGATCTTGCTCTGTCACCCAGGCTGGAGTACAGTGGTGCAATCATGGCTCACTGCAGCCTCAACCTCCCTTGATCAAGCGATCTTCCCACCTCAGCGTCCCAAGTAGCTGTGACTAGTCAGGTGCACACCACCACACCAGGCTAATTTTTGTATTTTTTTGTAGAGACAGGGTTTCACTACTTTACCCAGGGTAATCTCGAACTGCTGGGCTCAGGCAATCCTCCTGCCTCAGCCTCCCAAAGTGCTGGGATTACAGGTGTTAGTCACAGCATCTGACCCTTCAGAAGTTTTTAATATTTCATTCTTACTATGAAATGCTTTTTCTCACATTAACTTCTTTCTTCTTCTTACTACTCTCAAAAACATCTTTATTTTCCAAACTTGATTCTAAAATCCACCATTTCACACACTCTCCTGACAATAACCCCAAATCCCATACACTATCAGTAGGGTCGAAAACTTTCTTTTTAACAATGATCATAAAGTTATAAATACACTTTAACTGGTTCTAAATTCTTTACAGCAATTTATATTATTAATTTAATTGTAAAAGGTAAGGGAAAGATAAAGAAGACTTTGCCTATCCAAAAACATAAAAATAACTTTAAAGAAATATGAATTGTGGGACAATTTCAGCATATTTTACAGGCAGGTATTTAATATTCTTAATATATAAATAAGTCTGAATACCTAAAAGACTTTTATTCAAAGGTCTGAAGTGAAATAATTCAAGTAATAATTCTGTATCACAAACACATAAAGACTAAGGAAGAACAAAATTATAATAAATGTAAAAAACATATTAAACAATAGAATTTAGTAACTATACTATACATATAGTGATTAAAATTTTCTAAAACAATATATAATGTCATCTGAAACTACCTATGTACTACTATGAACATGGAAATATATCTGGAGAATAGAAACTGCATTACTAAGGATGGGCATCTTGTTACATAACAGGACAAAAGATTAAAAAATTTTCTCCAATGAATGCTTATTTTCCCACTGCATTTATTTTTGAAACAAATACATAATTTTGAAGTCAGCAAAAATTAAAATGAGATAAAATTTTATAATATTGTATATTTCCCATTAGAAATTTGATCACAAAAATAATTCTGTCAAAATATTTCTGTTCTGGACATGAAAATATATATATATCAAATATACATACATATATGCACACATCATTTTTAAAAAGAAGTTACAAAACATTTTGTAATATACATCTGTATGCAGGCATTTATGTATGTGTGTGTATATATACATAACCATCATCTCTCTCTCTCTCTCACACACACACACACACACACACACACACAAACACACATACACAGAGAGCTTTCTTTTTATCATGGAGGAGGCTGAAGAAAACTTCCTGGCACATGATTTAATATAATTCAATTTCTGTAGGCTCTGTCTGGGCCACTTTATTTGCTGAGTAAATTCTAGAAAGGTCCTTCGGATGGGGCCTCTCCTTCCCAGGGTTTCTGCTAAATGATGTACAAGTAACCATTTTGGAACTCATCACTAGATGGTATTAATCTCTAATTTCTGGTTCTCCAATGAAAAATATCATTTGGGAAAATGAAACAATCATCTATTTAAAGCCATTTTGCATTGCAAATAGTGCAAGAATGTGTAAATCAAAATAAAGATCAAATCCCTTTACTCAGAAGTTTTCTTTTCTATGGTTCCACAAACATAAATATTTCTTCTTCTTACCACTCTCACAAGCATCTTTACTTTCCAAACTTGATTCTAAAATCCACCATTTCACACAATCCTGAGAAGATCTCCAAATCCCATACAGTATATAGTACTCGTGGTGGTAACACTGCTGTGAGAGCTGGGGTCAGAGCAAAGAGAGGAGAATGTGTTCAGCCAATTTCTATAATTGTTTCATTAAGTTTCACGCAGTTTTCTGGACATGCCTAACTGCTGAGTAGTGGATTTCCACAATGGATTTCTCCAGGGATGAACCAGGTTTTACAGCATTTCCCATCTGTTATATCTGACTACAATCTCGGATTATCTCCTCTTTTTACTCTTTCCCTGGATAATGTCTCCTTGCCCTTCAGATCTCAGTTTAAACATCATTTCCTATGGGAAGCTTCCCCAGCAAATCCTAATCCTATAATCCTGGTGAGTTTTTTTGTTTGTTTTTGTTTTTTGTTTTTTGTTTTTTTAGATGGAGTTTTGCTCTTGTTGCCCAGGCTGGAGTGCAATGGCATGATATCAGCTCGTTGCAACCTCTGCCTCCCAGGTTCAAGTGATTCTTTTGCCTCAGCCTCCCAAATAGCTGGGATTACAGGCACACGCCACCACACCTGGCTAATTTTTGTATTTTTAGTAGAAACAGGGTTTCACTATGTTGGTCAGGCTGGTCTCGAACTCCTGATCTCGGGTGATCCACCTGCCTTGACCTCCCAAAGTGCTGGGATTACACGTGTGAGCTACCCCACCCAGCCTCTAATGGTTTTATTAACTTTACCCACCTAGTAACTCCACCAACTTCACCATTTTCAGATACACTTTCTCATCTGGAAAGGATCCAATGAGTGTGCACTCAAAATTTCTCATGGCTGTGGCTTCACACAAAGGACCTATGAACAACTTAGGTCAGATAAGCCCAGAGAGTAAAGACTACAATTAATAATTAACTATTCAATGCCCAGACACTGAAGAACATCTTGATTATGATATCTACTTTTGTGAGTTTGTTTCTGAATGTAACAGGAATTCACCCTCAATCTAAACAATGGAGAAAACCCATTCATAAATGTAAGGGAAAATACAAATAACAAGCTCACTGTAACCTCCGCCTCCTGGGTTCAGGTGATTCTCCTGCTTCAGACTCCTGAGTAGCTGGGATTACAGGTACCTGCCGCCATGTCCAACTAATTTTGGTATTTTTGGTAGAGACAGGGTTTCACCATGTTGGCCAGGCTGGTCACGAACTCCTCACCTCAGGTGATCCACATGCCTCAGCCTCCCAAAGTCCTGGGATTACAGGCATGAGCCACTGTGCCTGACCAGTTAGTGATATTTTAATCAGTTTCTATTATCTGCTAGCCCCTTCCTTCTATTCTTATTAAATTTTCACAATAATAATAATGTCACTAGACTAGTGTTATGAGAATGTTAATAGATTATTTTGCTGCAACAACTAGCTTATATGATAATAGCATTGCTTCCCTTCTATTTCTATTTAGGAGATGAAGAATCTTTTAAGAAGGCGAAAAGATGCTTTACCTAAGTTTGTATTGTAAAATATTTGTGATACAGTATTTGTAAAATTGAGGTGAAAAATAATTTCTAAAAGTCCATTGTTTTGATCTAGTTCCTTTAATAAAGGAACTATAGCTGAAAAAAATAAGTGATAAGATAAATTCCCTGAAGTGGAAATTATGAGACAGAATACATTTTTGTCTAGCTTTGTTTTGATGGAAGGAGGATCTAGAAATGGACTAAATTTATTTTTTTGAAAAGGCAATTCAAAAGGCTGACAAAGACTCAGAGCAACTTAATTGTCATACATTGCACTGGCAGGAATTCAAATGGTAAAATGACCTTGGAAAACAATTTGGCAGTCTTTGTAAATTTAACATAAAGATTATACTTAACCCACAATCTCACTACAAGGTATTTTACCCAAGAGACTTGAAAACATCATACGTTTGCACCAAAATGTGTACATGAATGTTCATAGTAGCGTTATTCATAATAGACGAAAGTAGAAAAACCCAAATGTCTATCAATTGATGACTGGATAAACAATATATGGTACTGTAATACATACAATGAAATATTAATATTATTAAGCCTTAAGAAGAAATTAAGTGACTGATATATGATATAATACAGATGAACCTAAAAATATTATGCTAAGTGAAAGAAATCAGACAAAACAAAGGAATATTTACTGTATAATTCTACTTTTATAACACTGTGGAAAACATAAAACTATAGAGATAAAAATCATCAGAGGTTTCCAGAGACTGGTGAGAGGGAGAAGGGGATTGATTACAAGAGCACAACTGAGCTTTACCAGTGATAGAAATGTTTATGGCTCTGTGATGGTCATGGTTGCCAACTATATTCATTTTTCAAAGTTATAGAATGGAATACCTAAAAACAGTCAGACTGACAGTAAGTAAAGTAGATCCCAGTAACCCAAGTTAGGCAGAAGGGGAGCGGGGCAGAAATGGATCACATTTAAGACTAGTCCTGAGTTGAAGAGATTGGTGAAACATTGAGAGAAGAATAGTTGTCAGAAACAACAGGAAACATTTAAGAATAGCTAAGACAGCAACGGTTCCCATTTGGTTATTTCCCTTCCCCTCTGTGCAAACTTTCTGGTTTTAAAATAAAATAAGTATATTGTCAAAAAAAATTATAATGACTAAAATAATCATAACTTATTGCATAATTTACAGAAGAGTAGAATTAAACCAGAGATTTGAGAGGAGAAGAAAAGCCTGAAAGAATTCAAAAACTGCCAGGAAAACAGAAAAAAAGTAAGGCATATAAAAGGTAGAAAAATATAAAGCACAAAATAAAGTGATACAAATAAATCTAAATGTATAGGAAATCATATCAAGTATAAACTAACTCAGCCAGTTTTTTAAAAGACAACATCTGATTGATTTTTTAAGTCCAGTTATATGCAATTTACCAGAGATACAGCTAAAATGAAATGACACAGGAAGGGGAAAATAATTCTAGATACTCTTGAGTTAACAAGGTTTATAGCTAAAATATGACAGCATAGAAATATTTAAAATAAAGGAACAGAAAAAGACATCAGCAAAATATTGAGCAAAAAAAAAGCATAGCTGTATTATTATCAGTAAAAAAATTCTTTAAGGAAAAAAGCATTATTAAGGATAATGATGGTCAGCACAGAATGATGAAAGGTATAATTCTCAAGTAAAGTATCACAGTTATATGCTTTTATGCCTCCTATTAACATAGCTTCAAAACTGCAGAGCAAAAATCAACGAATTATGAAGAGAAATTGACATATCTACCATTTGTGAGAGTTCTTAACATTCCCCTCTCAGTAATTGATAGATCAAGCAGGGAAAAAAATAAGTAAAGATACAAAAAACTTGAAAAACAAAATTAACAAGTTTGATCTAATGGACATATGATTCTGCACCAACAATTTAAAAACTCAGTAGAAATGAGGCTGAACAAGATGGCAGAATACAAGGCTCCACTGACCATTCCCAGAGCAAGGAATGAAGTTAAAATCTACACAAAAAAAATACCTTCACAAGAACCAAAAATCAGATGAGCACTCACAGTATATAGTTTTAAATTCGTATCACTGAAAGAGGCACTGAAGAGATAGACAAAACTGTCCTGAATCACCAACTCCACCCTTCCCCAACCCTGGTCAGTGGTGGTGCGGTGCAAAAAGCATCTCTGAGTGCTGGGGGAAGGAAAACACAATTATGTGCAATTGATTATGAGGCATTCAACTCAGTGCTGTCATAGTGGAGCAGAAAGGAAAACCAGAACAAACTTAGCTGACAAAGAGAGCATTTAAATCAACATTAGCTAGAGTGGGAATCACCCATCACAGAAGTCGGAACTGGAGTGCCCACGAACCTCACCATCAAGGGCTGTAGCTCTGTGTCTCCAAGTGACTTGAAAGGCAGTCTAAGTCATAATGACTGCAACTCTTAGACAACTCCTAGTGCTGAACTAGGCCCAGTGACAGTGGACTGGGGAGGCAGGTAACTAACTGAGACACCAGCTGGGGCAGCCAAGGGAGTGCTGGCATCACCCCTCCCCTAACCCCAGGCTTAACAGCTCATGGCTTCAAAAGAGACTCCTTCCTTCTGCTTGAGGAGAGGAGAGGGAAGAGTGAAGAGGGCTCTGTCTTCACCTAAGGTACCATCTCAGTCACAGCAGGATAGGGCACCTCTCAGAGTTATGAAGCCCCCATTCTAAGCCCTAGGTCCTGGTTGATGTTTCTAGACATACACTGGGCCAGAAGAGAACCCACCGCCTTGAAGGAAAGGACCCAGTCTTCACAGCATTCATCACCTGCTAACTGAAGAGCCCCTGGGGCCTGAATAACCAGCAGTGATACCCGGGTACTAAATTGAGGCCCTTGGGTGAGCCTCTGAGACTAGCTGGCTTCAGGTGAGACTCAACACATTATCAGCTGTAGTGCGTATGGGGCAAATCTCTTTTGGCTTGAGAAAAGCAGGGGAAAAAGTCAAGGAAACTTTGTCTTGTACCTTAGGTATCAGCGTGGCCACAGGGGAGTAAAGCATCCAATTCTAGGAATTGACTCTGGGAAGGTGTTTTTGGACCCTTTCTGGGAGATAGGGGAGCCCACTGCCCTGAAGGATGAGTCTTAGGCCAGGCAGCATTCACCCCAAGCAGACTTAAGAGCTTTGGGGTCTTAAGAGAATATCACTGGTAGTCTGGAAGCACTCCTCATGACCAGAAGAGGCAGCGGCTATGGGGTGAGGCTTCTCTGCCTTTGGAAAAGGAAGGGAAGAGTGAGAAGAACTGCACCTTGTGGTTTGAGTGCCATCTCAGGCACAATAAAATAGAACATCGGGTAGACTTCTAAGGTTTTTCACCCTAGTCCCTGACTCCCAGATGGTACCTGCGGACCCATCCAGGGCCTGGGGGACTTTGCTACTCTGAATAGAAGAACCTAGGCTTGGCTGGCATTGTCACCTGCTAATTGTGGAGCCCCACAGCCTTGAATGAACATGGGTAGTAGTCAGGGAGGGGTTACAGCAGGCACTATGCTGGTTTCAAGCCTTATCCAGCACAGTCATAGCAATGGTGGCCACAGGGGTGTTTGTGTCACTCCACTCCCAGCTTTAGGCAGCTTAAAATAAAGAGGGGGGAGAGAGAGAGAGAGAGAGAGAGAGAGAGAGAGAGAGAGAGAGAGATTCCATAGGTTTGGGAAAAATAAGGGACGAAAACACGACTGTCTGCCTGGTAATCCAGAGAATTCTCCTGGATCTTGTCCAAGACCATCATGGTGATACCTTGAAGAGTCTGGAAGAACCACAGTTACTAGGCTTGGGGTGCCCCCTAAAGCAGATACAGCTTGGACAGCAACACCCAAGTGTTTTCAAGTATCTGGAAAGACTTCCCAGGAAGGACAGCTACAAATAGCCTAGACAGTGAAGATTACAATGAATGCCTAACTTTTCAATGCCCAGACACTGAAGAACATCTATGAGCATCAGTACCATCCAGGAAAACATGACCTCAGCAAGTAAACTAAATGTGGCCCAGGAACCAATCCTGGAGAAACACAGATATGTGACCTTTCAGAGAATTTGCAATAGCTATGTTGAAGAAACTCAAAGAAATTCAAGATAGCACAGAGAATCAATCAAAATTCTATCAGATAAATTTAACAAAGAGATTGAAATAATTAAAAGGAATCAAGCAAAAATTCTGAAGCTGAAAAATGCAATTGACATACTGAAGAATGCATCAGAATCCTTTAATAGCAAACTGGATCAAGCAGAATTAAGAACTAGCAAACTCGAAAACAACCTATTAAAAATTATAAAGTCAGAGGAGACAAAAGAGAAAAGAATAAAAAACAATGAAGCACACCTACATGATCTAGAAAATATCCTTAAGAGGGCAAATCTCAGAGTTACTGGCCTTAAAAAAAAAGTCAGACAAAGAGGTAGAGGTAGAAAATTTATTCAGAAGGAATAACAACAGACCACTTCCCAAATTTAGATAAAAATGTCAACATTCAGCCACAAGAAGTTTGTAGAACACCAAGCAGATTTAACCTAAAGAACACTAACCCAATGCATTTAATAATCAAGTTCCCAGAGGTCAAGGATAAACAAAGGGTTATAAAAGTAGCAAGAGAAAAGAAACAAATAACATACAATGGAGCTCCAATACACCTTGTAACAGATTTTTCAGTGGAAATCTTACAGAACAAGAGAGTGGCATGACATATTTATAGTGCTGAAAGAGAAAAAAAAACTTTTACCCTAGAATAGAATATCTGACAAAAATATCCTTTAAATATGAAAGAGAAATAAAGACGTTTCCAGACAAACTAAAGCTGAGGGATTTCATTAGCACCAGACTTGTCCTATGAAAAATGCTAAAGGAAGTACTTCAATCAGAAAGAAAAGGACATTAATGAGTAATAATCACCTGAAGGTGTAAAACTCACTGGTAATAGTAAGTACACACAAAAAAGCACAGAATATTGTAATACCATAACTGTGATATATAAACTACTTTTATCCTAAGTAGAAAAAGTAAATGATGAACCAATCAAAAAATAATAACTACAACAACTTTTCAAGACATACTCAGTAAAATAAGATATAAATAAATACAACAAAAAGATTAAAAGCAAAGGAAAGAGTAAGTTAAAGTGTGGAATTTGGCCGGGCGCGGTGGCTCAAGCCTGTAATCCCAGCACTTTGGGAGGCTGAGGCAGGTGGATCACCAGGTCAAGTGATCGAGACCATCCTGGTCAACATGGTGAAACCCCGTCTCTACTAAAAATACAAAAAACTAGCTGGGCATGGTGGCACGTGCCTGTAATCCCAGCTACTCAGGAGGCTGAGGCAGGAGAATTGCCTGAGCCCAGGAGGCGGAGGTTGCGGTGAGCCGAGATCGCGCCATTGCACTCCAGCCTGGGTAACAAGGGCGAAACTCCGTCTCAAAAAAAAAAAAAGTGTGGAATTTTTATTAGTTTTCTTTTGGTTTGTTTGTTTATGCAAATAGTGTTAAGTTGCTTTCAGGTTAAAATAATGGGTTATAAGAAAGTATTTGCAAGCCTCGTGGGAACCTCAAATCAAAAAACACACAATGGATACACAAAAAATAAAAAGCAAGAAACAAAATCACTTCACCAGAGAAAATTACCTTCACTAGAGGAAGACATGAAGGAAAGAAAGTAGGAAGAGAAGACCATAAAAATCCAGAAAACCAGTAACAAAATGGCAGGAGTAAGTTCTTACTTACCAATAACATTGAAGGTAAATGGCCTAAACTCTCCAATCAAAAGACATAGATTGGCTGAAAGGATGAAAATAAAAGATCCATTGATCTGTTGCATGCACGAAACATACTTCAATTATAAAGACACACCTAGACTGAAAATAAGGAGATGGAAAAATAAATTATATGCCAAAAGAAAGAAAAAAAACACAGGAGTTGCTATACTTATATCAGACAAAATAGATTTCCAGAAAAAAGCTGTAAGAATAGAAAAAGAAGGTCACTATATATTGATAAAATGTTCAATTCAGCAAGATGAAATAACAGTTTTAAATGTATATGCACCCAACACTGGAGCACACAGATATGTAAAGCAAATATTATTAGAGCTAAAGAGAAAGGCCCTGATACAATAATAGGTGGAGACTTCAACACCCCACTTTCAGCATTATACAGATCTTCCAGACAGAAAATCAACAAAGAAACATCAGACTTGATCTGCACTATAGACCAAATAGATGTAATAGATATTTACAGAACTTTTCATCCAGTGGCTGCAGAATACACATTCTTTTACTCAGCACATGGATCATTCTCAAAGATAGACCATATGTGGGTCACAAAACAAGTCTTAAAACATTCTAAGAACCTGAAATTGTATCAAGCATCTTCTCTGACTATGAATTTCTAGTGGAATAAAACTATAAATTCATAACAAGGAATTTGGAAAACTATACAAATACATGGAAATTAAACAATATTCTCCTGAATGACAGTAATTGGGACAGGGAAGAAATAAAGAATAAAATAGAGAAACTTCTTGAAACAGGTGATAATGGAAACACCATTATGTTGATACCATACCCTATGGGACACAGCAAAAGCAGTACTAAGAGGGAAATGTGTAGCTCTAAGTGCCTACATCAAAAAAGAGGAAAAACTTCAAATAAACAATCTAATGATACATCTTAAAGAACTAGAGAAGCAAGAGCAAACCAAACCCAAAATTAGTAGGAAAAAGGAAATAATAAAGATCAGAGCAAAAAATAAATGAATTTGAAATAAAGAAAACACAAATAAATGTGAAATAAAAAGTCAGATTTTTGAAAAGTTAAAACTGACAAACCTTTAGCCAGATGAACTCAGAAAAAAGGAGAGAAAATCTAAATAAATAAAATCAGAGATTAAAAAGGAGACATTACAACTGATACCACAGAAATTCAAAGGCATCTGGAGGCAGCAAACCACATTACCATATATGTACCTATGCAACAATCCTGCATGTTTTGCACATGTAACCCAGAACCTAAAGTGCAATAAAATAAAAAAATAAAAAATAAAAAATTTGTTCTCAGGTCGATTAAAAATTTAAATGTGAAAAATAAACTCGAAGTAAATATAAGAATTAAGTTTTTGACTTTAGGATAAGAAAACTTTCTAAATCAGGACACAAATAAATACAAACCATAAAGAAAATGCCTGATACTTAAACTACAACAAAATATAAAACTTTGAGCCAGGCATGTCGGCTTGTGCCTTTTGCCCAAGCTACTCTGGAGGCTAAGGCAGGAGGATCACTTGAGCCCAAGAGTTTGAGGCCAGCCTGGGAAACATAGTGAAACCCCACTTCATATATATGTATATATACACAAAAAGCTTTGTGTATCCAAACATTACATTTGAAAGGCATGGAAAGGCCTGGCGTGGTGGCTCATGCCTCTAATCCCAGCACTTTGGGAGGCCAAGGTGTGTAGATCACAAGGTCAGGAGTTTGAGACTAGCCTGGCCAATATGGTGAAACCCTGTCTCTACTAAAAAATACAAAAATTAGCTGAGCATGATGGCACGCACCTGTAGTCCCAGGTACTTGGGAGGCTGAGGCAGGAGAATCACTGGAACCTGAGAGGTGGAGGTTGCAGTGAGCCAAGATCACACTACTGCTCTCCAGACTGGGAGACAAAGCAAAACTCTGTCTCGAAAAATAATAATAATAATAAAAGTCACAGAAAGACAAACCTCAAACTGAAAAAACATATTTGCAACAAATGTAATGAACAAAGGATTAATTTCTGGAAATTACAAATAATCTATATTATATTAATTAATAAGAAGAAACACCACATAGTCTATGGAAGGTTCTAGAAGATTCAAATATCTTGACCATTTCCAACGTTGCGATGTTCTTTATATTGGTCTTGTCTGGAATGGAATCTAGAAGCCCCTTAGACTGCAGAGGAATGGACTATGAAGCCATGCGAAGCTTCTTTCTCTGAATGGTTGCTATGAGTGGTAGAAATGCCTTCATATGGATCAGAGGCAATATGATACACCACTTAACTTTCATAAGCATGAAATAGTTTTTGCATTTGGAGTCCTTGTAAAAGCAGTCTGAATCAGCCAAATGCTTTTACCTGTAGGCCTGCATAAGTAGGTATGTGGTATCTCACAAGGTCTTGACAAGCGAGAGATACATTTAGATTTTACTTTGCACTCTTATTTCATGCATTGTTAAAGGCACACACAGCAAACAATGTTATTATTCCATAATTAGCACAATATAAATATAGAAATAGGCTTACGTGTATCTCAAAGCATTCCTATTTTTTCCCCATAACATTCTTCTCCGTCCCCATTTCTAAGAAGTTGCATTTTATGAGATACCTCACTTTAGCACATTTAGCCACTCAATATCCACATTTTCAGAAGAGAAACATGGTGCTCCACAACCATGCACATCAGGAAATTTAGATTTTATTTAAAAACAAGTAATGACAATATTATATGAGAGTCAATTCTGTAGGGTGGTACTTAGCAGTCCAGAGAGATTAGGAACATACAGACAGGGAGACTTCTACATTTTACTTTACACATGTCTGTGCTGTTGGCATTTAATGGGACAAGTAATGTTTTTATTATTACAATAATAGTATAAAAAATGAAAATCAAAATCCTGAAATTTAAGTTTTAAGCCTTTTGAATTTGGCCTTGCTTTCATCTTCTTTACTTTTTTTTTTCAATTAAAATTTTAAAGCCCAACCAAAATCATTTATTTTCTACTTTTTAGTAAACTTTCCATGCCTTTTATAGGCATGCTCTTTATAAGGTGTTGCTTGAGTTATTTGCAACATCTGGACACTTTCCATTTATGTCGGTACGTATGTGTTCTGCATTAAGAGAACTCCATATGGCAATGTGGATTCTATTAAGATGAAAAATTAATGGGTAAGTCCCATTACATAGCAATGCTACTGCAGGGATCCTTCAAAGAGAACACCCTCCACCATCCCACTTGACCCAAACCAAGCCCAGATGGAAAGGACACACCGCAGCACAGATTGAATGTCAGGCAAGTGGAAATTTTAAATTACAAAATGTGAATGGCTTAAAGTGATCCTGATGTCAGAGTCCATCTTAATAAAGCTGAAGATAATGTGGCACATAGATATGCAGTGACTTGCCCAAGGTCACACAACCACTACAGAGGAAGGAAATACTAACACCTGGCTATCAGAAATGAATATAAATATTTATACTGTACAACACAATAGGACAACAGAAGAAGAGGGCATTATCTGATTGAGGTTGGAGTCTACTTCTTTCTGGTACCAGAAATTTACCACTGAGGTCCGAAATTATGCCAAGAATGTACATTCTGGTACCAGAAAGAAGTAGACTCCAACCTCAATTTTTTCATGTAATATATGCAAGCTACACAAACTATGACATTTCCCCAAGTCTCAGAGGTGTATTTTTTTTTCACTTTTAACACCTCAATTATTGCTGTCTTACCATTATAATAGCCAGAATTTTGCTTTTCTTAGTAGTCCCTAAAATAGTATGGCATCTTAGATTTGATGAATATCTGTCAGCACCCCAGTTTTCTCCTCTAGAGAATGGAGCTGAAAATGTTGTGAGGATTAAGGGAGGTACAACTAACTGTATATAGCAGCAATCCCAGGGCCTGGCACAGAGGAGTCTGCAGAGTCTGGTGGGAAGAGGGGAGAACAAGGGAGGAAAGTACCACGGAACCCAACCCCTGAGTCTTTCAGTGCATCTGTCCCCTAAAATCTGCACTCTCCTTCCCAATCCAGCCTAGAGTACATGACTAGTCACTTGAACTATTTCACTTTGGTGATCCTCAACACTTTTTTTACTTGGTCCCTGTGCTTCAACCACAGGGTAAACTCCAATCCTTGCAACATATTGCTCTATACAGATTGTCCTGCAGGACAAACTCCTGCAACAGAAATTGCAGTATCAAAGTGCCTAAACACCTTTTCAACTGATGAGATGCATTCAGGGAAAGATGAAGTCCCACCATTGTTCATGGGACTAGAAATTGGTATTGAACATTTTAAAACTTCATTTGGCAATGCTATATGCTTTGGTTAAATTTTTTTACTTTCAGGAATTTATCCTATGGAAAATCTTACAAAGATTCCAAAAATATATGCACAATCATCATGGTTGTACCATTGTTTCAAATAGGAAATTCTTGAAACATGTTTTGTTGTAAGACAAATTCCTCAAAACAGAATGGCTGGATCAAGGTTCCTCATGATATAAAATATTTAATTAAATGGAAAAAATAAGATTATTTGAAGAACATAAGAATTGCCAACAATTCTTTGGCCACCAGTCAGAAAAAAATCACCTCTTTTTTTATATTACTAGGATATATAATATTCTTAGAAATAGTTACCTGGAATGGGGGGGTTGTGCCTATTATGACACTGTGTTTGACAGCTAATATACATAATATTTCAAGATCAATATTATCACCAATTTAAAGATAAGGAAACTGAAGTTCAGAAGGGTGAAGAAACTTATAGGGGTAAGAGCTGGGATGGAGTATCCGGTATACTTGAATATAAAGCACAGCATATTTATCTATATTTTGATAACTCCATCAAATTACTTCAAGAACATTGCACTGAAAGAATTACTTTCCTTCTCTTTAGAACAAGAAAATGGGAAATCAGAATGGGTAAGTACCTTAGCTTTGGGTCACCCCCTAGCAATGAGCAAAGCCAGAGGAGAATACAAGGTATGTATAGTTCCAAAACTTTTTCTCTTTGCAACCTGTCTCACTGCCTTGTGTTCCCTAAAAGCTTTTATGGACTTTGTTTCTGTTTGTAAAGATAATTCATGTCCATTTAGGATATTATCAAAAGTACAGACATGTATAAAAAGATACAGGTAACTTCCAATCACACTGTCATTAATAAACAGTGTTCATAGTTTCTTGCATCTCATTGAAAATAGAAATATCCACATATATGCAAATATGTGTACAGCTGCATACCCATTTTACGGAACTGCAACCATACTGGATAAATATATGGTGTTGTATACTAATGTTTCACACCATATCATATGGCATGAGAATAAGATTTCCCATTCTTTTGTTAGTAAACAGTTTACCAATGACCCACCACCAATTCTTAGTGCCTATGAATTCTTAAGTAATAGGAAATACCACATTTATGAAATTCTCCATGTCTCTGTACCCTTGGTTCTGCTTGTTAGTTTTCTATTCTGTCCCATTAACATGTACGTCAGTTCTTCCTCCACCATTGAACTCTTTTAATACTGCAGCTTAATAGAACCTGTCATCTAAGGTGATACACTACATTCTTCCCAGCCCCAATCCCTTTATTATTCTTCTGATTGTGTTGAAAAGGCTAATAATAAAGAAACATGAAGATATCATTTATTGATTACTTAGTGCCAGACATTTTACTAAATGCTTTATATGCATGTTCTCACTTAATTTTCAGTACAGCCTAATGAGGCTGTTGCCATTATAACAACCATTTGAAATATTTTTTATTGGGTTTCAGAGAGGTTAAAAAATTTCCTAAAGTTCATGCAACCAGAAAATAGTAGCACCCAAAGCCCAAAAGCCCTAACCAGTTAGATTGCATGTGACTTGGTATTAGAGGTGAGGCCAGCACAGAGGAAGTGACTCATCCAAGATCCTATGGTCTTTATTATATTTGGTTCCCCTGTACTGTCTCCTTTTTCCAGGACTTTCTAGAAAACTATTTCTTCAGATGTTCAAGTAGAAGGTGAAGTAACAGGGACAGAAACTCACACAGAATAACAGGGAATAGTACAATATTGTCTTCACTTTCTCCAAATTCCTCTGATAACATCCTAAAACTGAGATGGCACCCAAATTCATACATTATGTAAATACCTATACATTTTGTTTCTTGTTGCTACATTTCCAAATGCTCTGACAGTTCTGCTCTTTCTTTTATGTTGAAGTCTCTTTTATGGTGGTGAGGAGTCACGGTGAGCAGAACAAACATTTGCTGAAGTTATATTATGCACCAAACATTTCATTAAGCTCTCTTATTTTCCCTACACAGTTCTGTGGGAAAAGTACCAATTTTTGACCATTTTGCAGTGGACAAATTCAGGCTCACAGAATATAAATCAATTTTTCAGGGTCATACATCTGGTAAGAGACAGGAATGTTGTTCCATCCTTCACCCTCCCTAGAAAACCCAGAGCAGCAACCCTTTTAGAACATGGGCTTCCAGAGCTTGAGAAGTGGTCGGATTCCACTCCCCTGCTATTGTGGACCCACAGATCCCCACTTCACAACCCCTTTGGGTGATGAAGAAGATAGAGGAAATGAAATCCTGCCCTTTGTGTGAAGAGACCTGGGTGTAGGGCCACATGAGTTGGCAGATCCCTGAAGTGGTGAGTGGACTCAGGCAGAAGCTCAGGCTTTAAAAGACTGAAGAGGTGATCCGCTGGATGAAAATGAACAAGAAAATCATTCTACATCGTAGTAACTTTATATTTCATCTCCTTTAATCTCAAAAACAAACACTCAAAGTAGAGATTACTATCTTTACTTTTACCTAGAGCTTAAACCAGTACACCCAGGTCATTAATATCCTAAATTATAGACCTGGAATTTTTCTAAAAACCCAAGCTTTTCTCACTGCATCTTGTGGCCTTATAGGTTTTGAATGCTCTTTACATCTAATCTCCCAGTAGACTGGCAATTACTACACTCTAGTGTGTTCTTCAAACATTTATAATTAACCACATTGTCTTTTAATAATAAAAATGAATGAAAATTTAAAACATTTACATTGCAAAAACTGATAAAAAGAAATTATACATGTATATTACAAACATTGAGTTAATGTTCATGAGCATATGACTTGATGTGGTTCCAATTTATGTCTGTTGTGTCACAGACCATCTTTCACTCTCAAAAGTGTCAGTTTGCAAACAAATAGAAAAACATCCCATGTTCACAGATAAAAAGAATCAATATCATTAAAATGGCCATAATACCTAAAACAATCTACAGATTTAACACAATTCCTACCAACATACCAATGTCATTTTTCACAGAACTTAAAAAAAAAAAAACTATTCTGAAACTCATATGGAACCAACAAAGTGCCCAAAAAGCCAAAGCAATCCTAAGCAAAAGGAACAAAGCTGGAGGCATCATATTACCTGACTTCAAACTATACTGCAAGGCTACAATAACCAAATCAGCATGGTACTGGTACAAAAACAGACACATAGATCAATGGAACTGAATAGAGAACCCAGAAATAAGACCACATACCCACAGTAATCTGATCTTTGACAAAGTTGCAATGGAGAGAGGGCTTCCTATTTAATAAATTGTGCTGAGATAGCTGGCTAGCTGTATGGAGAAGAAACTGGACCACCTACCTCTCACTATATATTAATACAAACATTAAATCAAAATAGATTAAAGATTTAAATGTAAGACCTCAAATAAAAGAATCCTAGGAAGACAACCTAGGAAATACCACTCTGGACCTCAGCCTTGGGAAAGTGTTTATGACTGAGTCCTCAAAACCAATTGCAACAAAAACAAAAATTGACAAATGGGACCTGATTAAACTAAAGAGCTTCTACACAGCAACAGAAGCTATCAACAGAGTAAACAGAAAACCTATAGAATGGGAGAAAATATTTGCAAACTATGAATCCAACAAGGCCTAATATCCAATATCGATAAAGAACTTAAATCACCAAGCAAAAGGCAAAGGACATGAATAGACATTTCTAAAAAGAAGATATGCACGTGGCCAACAAGCATATGAAAAAAATGCTCAACATTACTTACCATTAGAGAAATGCAAATCAAAAACACAATGAGACCAGTCAGAATGGCTATTATTAAAAAGTCAAAAAATAGCAGATGCTGGTGAGGTTGTGAAGAAAGGGGAATGCTTATACACTGCTGGTGGGAATGTAAGTTAGTCCAGCCACAGTGAAAAGCAGTTTGGAGGTTTCTCTACAAACTTAAAACAGAGCTGTCATTTAACGCAGCAATTCCATTACTTGGTATACATCCAAAGGAAAGTAAATCATTCTACCAAAAAGACACATGCACTCATATGTTGATCACAGCACTGTTCACAATAGCAAAGACATGGAACCAACCTAAGTGCCCATCAACAGTGTATTGGATAAAGAAAATGTGGTACATATACACCATGGATTACTACATAGTCATAAAAAAAGAATGAAATCATGTCCTTTGCAGCAACATGAATGAGGTGGAGGCCATTATCCTACGAATTAACACAGGAACAGAAAAGCAAATACCACATGTTCTCACTTATAAACAGGAACTAAACAGTGGGTACTCATGGACATAAAGACGGCAACAATAGACGCTGGAGACTACTAAAGGCAGAAGTTAAGGAGGGACACAAGGAGTGAAAAACTGTTGGGTACTATGCTCAGTACCTGGGTGACAGGATCCATCACATGCCAAACCTCAGCATCACACAGTATACTCAGATAACAAACTTACACATATACCCGCCAAATCTAAAATAAGAGTTGAAATTATTTTTTAACTGTCAGTTTGAACAATAAATTGTACAGTCGTCTTTCATATAAAGAATTCTTTTTGACTACTAGAAGATGGATAAAGAGTAACTTCTAATTTTCATAAAAAAGCAAAGTAAAAGGCGAAAGATTTATACGATTTGAAGAGAAACCAGAGTATGGGGTCCGTTGGGGGGAAATGGGGGAGGGGCGGGGGGGTGGGGAGGTGGGAAGAGATAGCATGGGGAGAAATGACAGATACAGGTGAGGGGACGGAAGGCAGCAAACCACACTGCCATGTGTGTACCTATGCAACAATCTTGCATGTTCATCACATGTACCCCAAAACCTAAAATGCAATAAAAAAAAAAGCAAAGTAAATCCCCAACAAACCTATGAAAAACAATCCAAACACGATAACAAATAAACACAAATAAAAATTTTAAGATTTCAAAAGCGGAAAAAGGAAAGGGACAGATCAACATGTTGTCTCATTGTTTTTGTTGAAGAATAGTATACAGTGGTGTACATCTATATTGTGCATATATGTATTTAGGGCTTTTGCATAGAAGTACTTACATATGCTAGTGCATTATATTGGGATAGAAACATTTGTAGAATATATTAGCACAACATTAAAAATGTTTGTCTTGGGAGGATAAATAAAGCACATTTCATTTTTCATTTACACATTTCTGCATGGTTTGATATCATTAAAAAACAAATATGTGTTAGTTTTGTAATTCAGAAAAGTAATCAAGATAAAATTTTTAAAGCACAGGAAAAATTCTGTTACGATCTGATTCACACAGTCGATGTTACAGAAACACTTCGAAAGGTATTCCCTATTAAGCATAAAAAACAGATTGCATACCATATATATAATATAATCGGTCCCATTTGTTGTTGCTAAATAATACTCTTATATGTACATGTATAAAGCAAATGTGTCTAAAATGTTATGATGCAAAATACAAAATATCTGCACAAACACACACACACACAACTGATACACACTCCCTCAGAGACACTCACACTGGCAGCTTTCTCTTCATCTGAGACAAGGGTGGAACTTCCTGCCAGAAGCTCAGAGAGCCAGGCAGCAATAGATTCTGCAGGAAGGGCTGCCTATGCCATTCAAGCCTCCAGCAAGCCCTGTTTGGTGGGTCAGGCCAGAGGCCCCTCCCTCCTCAAATCCTTACAGTGCCTCCTCCCAAATAGTCAGAGATGTAGTTCTGCATTTGACCAACAGGTGGCAATTATCTCAATATTCTACCTTTGCTGCAATAGAAAAGTATCAATTTCTGCAAGAAGAAACACTAGCAATCATTGTGACTTATTAATAACAGATTATGAAACAGTATGTATAATATGATCCAAAATATATTTGAAAATGTCTGTGTCTGAGAAAATATAGAAAGGGTACATTCGCTTTTATTTGCTGGTGATGACTCCCAAGTCTGCATCCCCCTTGTTCATGCATTCATTCATTCATTCATTCAATAATACTTATTCTGAGGAACAGACACTTCCCTCTGAGCTATGTTACTTTTCTCTACAAGGCTTCCTCAGGGATGAATTAGTGACATAGTGAAGTATCTGGCTAATCTGTATGTTGAGCTCCTCCCTCTGCTTTTTGTCTGTCTCCTCTTGTCAAGCTGTTTTCTGATTCATGGTTTTGCTAATCTCTGTGGTCACCTTTATTAAAAGAACTGTCATTGGATATAGCTGATCAGGACCCGCAAGACCTTACTGAAGATTCTGTTCAATGCAAATAAATTTGACCAATATTTATTGAGATCTAATTATGATCTAGGCATAATGAATGCTCATTAAAAAATAAGTTTTCCATTGAAAACTTTCTGCCAGAACAGAGTGATAGATTTCTGGGACAGTTTTGAGCTTACAAGAGAATTCCTGTGGCCCTTTATGATCAACGCCCTCTCTGAAAAGGGAAGGATTTTTATGCCTCAAGTCAGAGTTTTCCTAAGAGCACAGGAACTTCTAGGCAAGTGGAGGGAGATTTTTAAAATAATAATATTATGCATGCACTTCTTATGTACCATGTGCTTTCCTGTCTTCTTATTTTACTTTCTTTTTTTAAATTTTTTTTATTGCATTTTAGGTTTTGGGGTACATGTGAAGAACATGCAAGATTGTTGCATAGGTACACACATGGCAGTGTGATTTGCTGCCTTCCTCTCCCTCACCTATATCTGTCATTTCTCCCCATGCTATCTCTCCCCACCTCCCCACCCCCCATCCCTCCCCCAATTCCCCCCAACGGACCCCAGTGTGTAGTGCTCCCAGTGTCAGAGAATCCTGTTCCTTTATTTTCTTAAAAAGCAAGGTACTCATAGGAACAATGCGAGTACTTTGGTTTCTGGAGAGGCCACTTACATCAGGAGGTCTGTCTGCGTCTTATTAAAAGACCTAACTCAGTAATTCTGTAACAACTTAAGGTAAATACCTTCACATCTTTCTGACCTTACCAATCTAAATTTCACCTGTCCTGCCCCTCAACCACTCAGGATTGTGCAAGAGAAGAAACGAGCTATATATTGTAATCAAGTGTTTAAGACTGTAGGAAATCAATGTATGGTGAAATCACAAGGAACTTAGAGCTAATTACTGCAAATGGCACAGCCTCAAACTCATTAGCCCCAGGGTACCAATGCAAGTTTTATGAAAAAGATGTAAAGTGCTTTAAAGCTCCATGAATTAAAGTTTTTAGTTATTATTTTGCCACAAAATAAACCCACAGAAGCATCATATTCAACCAGAGTTCACTCAAGACCCAATAAAAACAAAGTATATCCGTTGCCTTAAGAGACACTATCAAGCTGCCCTCACAGTCTTGTCTATGATGTCCTTCTACTGTCAACCAAAAGCCACTTTCTATACTCAAATGACAATGGAATCATAAGATATACTTTATTTTATAAAAGACATGGGGTCTTGCTATGTTGCCCAGACTGGCCTCAAACTCTGGGCTCAAGTGATCCTCCCATCACAGCCTCTTGAGGAGCTGGGACAATAGGCACCCACCACTGCACCTGGCTATAGGATATGCTTCTATCCTTCCTCACCAACATCAGACTTTTAAACAAAGACCAGGGTTGCTTTTCAAAAGAGATGCCCATTCCTATAAATCCACATACCTATGCAAAGAGATTGTCATTGATCAAGACAGTAGCAACTGGCTTCACAACCAGTTTATGAACCCTCACAAGAACACCAAGGTTATTGTTGTATAGTTACAGCTAATAAACTCAGGTTTTGTTTGATTATCTCCTTAACTTTGTATCAGGCATAACCCCAAATAGTATTTCCTGTTTCTTGAACATTTCTTGATAAATATGCCCTGTATTATTACTCTATCTCCATATGTAACATTCTGTTATGTGGAATAGATGGCTTATCATCTTACTTTTAATGAATTCTTTTATTTTTAGAGGTTCCTTTCAAAAAGAGTTCCACCTCAAAGTGTTTAAGGGCATCTTTGCACATTTCTGTTCACTTAACAAGAGAGAAGAGACAAAAAAGAAAAAGGCAGATTTAAATTATAAATTACAGGGTGCAAAATATTTAGAGAGCTCTTAACAGTGACAATCAACTCTCTTTTTTTTTTTTTTAAACTGGTGACAGAATTGAGTCCAGAAATGTTCAATTACTTACTAAAGATCAGACAGGTAATGAATAAGAGAAGGACTAGTATCTTTCTAGAAATAAATGCATGCTTTTCCATTTTTTTCACACATCAACACAGTAAGAAAACATTACCTGATTTAGAAATATGGGATTTACAGTTGAGGTTTTGTGATATCCTGGAAGAAACATTGAGCTGGCAACCAAAAGGACACTTGTTCCTACCTCTTATCCATTTAGTGAATGTATGGCCTAAAACAAGGTACTTCATCTCTCTGTGCCTTAGTCTCCTAATCTGTGAAATGGAGGTGACAATTCCCCACACCAGAGTTACAAGTGATGAATAGATGTGGTAAAATATATAAAAAAGGAATTACAGTGCCAAGCACACTGCAGATGCTCAGAGTTCCTTGAGTTCTGTAGTGAGCAAAACCAAAATACCAAGCTGAAATCCTATTATAGACTAAGATGAGGCAAGTCTAAAAGAGGTACTTTCTCTCATGGAGGTACTCAGGATTGTACAGGTGCAGCATTAGCATTTGCATAACTCCAAGGGTAAATGTCTCCTTAAATTGTTAGCTCTATGTGCTTTATTTGCCTCTCTCTGCTTTTGGCCCTGGTTGAAAGGACTAATAATACCAATAATGGCTAAAATTTACTGAACACTCACTATGTGCTAGTCATCCTGCTAAGAATGCTTCATTTATTAGCTCTTCAATTCTTCCCTACCACCATGTAGAATAGGTAATATTATTATCCCTTGGTTAGATGTAAAAAAAGAAAGAAGGAAAGATAGAAAGAAAAAAAAGAAAGAAAGAAAAGAAAAGAAAAGAAAAAGAAAGAAAGAAAGGCAACAGAAGTTTAGAAGATTAAGTAACAATGGAAGCTTAGAAGATTAAGTAACATGTGCAAGATCACACGGTTATCGGGAAAACTGTAATGATGGACTGTGTGTCTCCAAAATCCATGTTATTAAACACTTACAGACAGCATCATTCTGTTACAGAAATGAGGTTGAAAGAACAGAAGTGACTTACCCAAGATAAGCTCAACAATGAGCCAGTTGTCGAATCCTGAATAACCTGAATCTCAATTCAAAAACTATCCTTCAAACAAATTCATTGTTGTGCTTTGTTCTTTTGTGGCATCTTGTCTTTCTAGACTCAATAGGAAACTTCTTTAGAATTAACCTAGAAAGTGAAACAAAGGGAAATAGTTTGATAATTTTTTTATTGTGTCACCTGTATCATGCATGTATGGTAACTAATGCAATGATAATTGCATTCGTTTGTATTGACAACTGTAGTACTGAAATATGCCCCTTGTGCTAAAACACAGATTGACTGGTACCTGAGATGGTGTAGGGTCCAGGCAGAAAAGTTGGTGTTGCAGTTTGGGAAGGTAAGATGGGGAGAATGAACATAACATTTCTATAATTTCTCCTATGTAGGGTAAACATTACACTTTACCTCCTTTGTTCTTAGTAACCACCATTCAAAGCACCTAGTATCATCTCCATTAAACAGATGAACAATATAAGACTCATAAGTAATTTGCCTCAAGTCTAAAGGCTTGAGAGTGGTGGAGAGTGGACTCAAAATCTGCACTGTCTCTAAGGTCCTAGTTCTCTCTCAGTTGATCTGCAGTCTCCTGGGCTTTGAATCTAATTGTTCAGAAGGCTGGAATTTCCCTAGAGATGGTCGAGACAGTGAAGAATGCATTCCAGTGGCATTTAAAAATATCTTCTGTATTGTCTTCTAAATCAGGAAATATAAATGGAGATTTATAAACACTTCTTAAAAGGCAGAAACCTCAGAATAATGCCCCAGCAATAAAATATGAAAAAAATTCAACCCCAGATAATAATTGTAGAAATGAAAATAAAACAAAGAGATAGAATATTAGGTTAAAAATGAAAACCATCATTCTCAGCAAACTGACACAAGAACAGAAAACCAAACACCACATGTTCTCACACATAAGTTGGGTATTGAACAGTGAGGACACATGGATGCAGAGAGGGGAATATCACACACTGGGGCTTGTCAGCGGTGGGGGACTAGGGGAGGGATAGCAGGGGTTGAGATGATTGGGGACGGATAGCATTAAAAGAAATATCTAACATAGATGATGGGGCATTGGATGCAGCAAACCACCACCATGGTACATGTATACCTATGCAACAAACCTGCACGATCTGCACATGTACCTAAAAATTTAAAGTATAATAAATAAATTTTTAAAAATTCAGAATATTATGAATATATGATGTCATTTCTGCAAAGGAATATAAAAGTATATGTGTATTTGTATAGTCTATTAATATATCTAAGTTAATATCTAATTGGCAAGAGAAAACATTTGAAAGAACACATAGCCTACTAGCACCAGTTGTATCATTGGAGTAAAGAGTGAGATTTTTAAAAAATTATTTATAAGAAAAAGACACCCTGAGTTATTTCTGTAAAATTTAGAATGGGCAGAGAGTATCTCATTCTTTTCTTTTTTTTCCAAATGTCTAAAGTATTTATTTTTATTGTACTTTAAGCTCTAGGATACATGTGCACATCCCACAGGGTTGTTACATAGGTACACACATGCCATGGTGGTTTGCAGTCTCTGTCCCCTCGTCGCCTACATCAGGCATTTCTCCCAGCGTTTTTCCTCCCCCGTCCCCCCCTGCTGTCCTTCCTCTAGCCCCAACACCCCAACCTACCCCAGAGTGTGATGTTCCCCTCCCTGGGCCCACATGTTCTCATTGTTCAACATCTGCCTATGAGTGAGAACATGCGGTGTTTGGTTTTCTGTTCTTGTGTCAGTTTGCTGAGAATGATGGTTTCCAGATTCATCTGTGTCCTTAAATTAATTAATTAAATAAATAAATAAATAATGGGCTAGGCAGACATTACTCAGGCAATAAGAAAAGGTCATCGTAGAGCTGAAAGCACGATGAGCAGGTTTTGTGAGACTGATGAGAGAAAATTATTTTCTGTATATATTATGGGAAGAAAAAAGTCTGTTAAAAAAAGGAGTTGTGAGATAAAAGAGGCTAAATTTTACCTTCTAGTAATGTACTACTATATTGTTTCACTTTCTTTAAATGAACACGTATCTATTTTACAGTGATAAAAAATAACTGTACTGACACCTTCAACACACAGAAAATAGCTGGTTTTAAACTGAATTATAAAACTAATCATGTATACACATGGACATGAAAAGGTCTTCAAAATGCATTTGTTTTGTTTTGTTTTGTTTTGTTTTGTTTTGTTTTGTTTTGTTTTGTTTTGTGATTGAGTCTCGCTCTGTGGCCCACGCTGGAGTGCACTGGTGCGATCTTGGCTCACTGCAACCTCTGTCTCCTAAGTAGTTGGGATTACAGGCACCTGCCACCATGTCCAGCTAATTATTGTTTTTTTTTTTTTAATAGAGACCAGGTTTCACCATCTTGACCAGGCTGGTCTTGAACTCTTGACCTCGTGATCCACCTGCCTCAGCCTCCCAAAGTGCTGGGATTAGAGGCATGAGCCACCATACCCAACCCAAAGTACACTCTTAAATGGGGAAAAATCTAATTAGAAAATATACAGTAAGTTCTTATTATTTCAGAATAAATCAATGTATCTGTAAAGTATGGTAAAATATATAACCCAAAATATTTACACACAAATTCACATACACACACACACATACACACACACACACACACACACACACACACACACACACAGACACACACCCCTCCTCCTCCTGCAATCAGGCTGGGGAATGTATGTTTCTCTTCTCTAAAGTTTGAGGCAGTTACTGTGTATTCTAGCAACATTTTTGTTACAGGAGACCTCCATAAAGCTGATTGGCAAGATGCAACATGAACAGCCCCCTCATTCCTAAGCTTCCCGCTCTGTAATTTTTAAACTGCAACTCTCATTAATATCAACGAGTATTTTTTTAAGTTTTATTGAAAGAAGAAACATCAGTGATGAAGATCCACAATATTTTAAACATCAGATTAGAAAGCAGATATATAATACAATTTCAATTATTTTCATTCTTTAACTTTTATTTTAAGTTCGGGGTACTAGTGCAGGTTTGTTACACAAGAAAATTTGGGTCATGGGGGTTTGTTGTACAGACTATTTCACCACCCAGGTATTAAGCCTAGTACCCATTAGTTATTTTTCTGAATCCTCTCCCTCTTCCTACCCTCCACCTGCCAAAAGGTCCCAGTGTGTGTTGTTCCCCTCTATGTGTCCATGTGTTCTCATCATTTAACTCCCATTTATACGTGAAAACATGGGGTATTTGGTTTTCTGTTCCTGCCTTAATTTACTAAGGATAATAGCCTCCAGCTCCATCTATGTCCTCTAAAGGACATAGTCTCATTCTTTATTAAGACTGCATAGTATTCCATGGTATATAGGTACCACAATGTCTTTATCCAGTCTACCATTGATGGGCATTTAGGTTGATTCCATGTCTTTGTTATTGTGAATAGTGCTGCAATAAACATACGGGTGCTTGTGTCTTTATAACAGAATGATTTATATTCCTTTGGGTATATACCCAGTAATGGGATTGCAGCTATTTCTGTCTTTGGGTCTTTCAGGATTCACCATACTGCCTTTCACAATGGCTAAACTAATTTACACTCCCATCAACAGGGTACAAATGTTCCTTTTTCTCCATAACCTTTCCAGCATCTGTTATTTTTCAACTTTTAAATAACAGCCATTCTGACAGGTGTTAGATGGTATCTCATTGTGGTTTTGCTTTGCATTTCTCTAATGATCAGTGATGTTGAGCTTTTATTCATATGATTGTTGGCCTCAT